>NC_063369.1:7710430-7756301 GCF_021869965.1 Rhincodon typus
GCACCACCTGAAGAACCAGCCCCAGAAGAGGCACCACCCGAAGCGCCCCCAGAGGAGGCACCACCTGAAGAACCTGCCCCAGAGGAAGCACCACCTGAAGCAGCCCCAGAAGAGGCACCACCTGAAGCGGCCCCAGAAGAGGCACCACCTGAAGCGGCCCCAGAAGAGGCGCCACCTGCAGAAGCTAAGGAAGAGGCGCCACCTGCAGAAGCTAAGGAAGAGGCACCACCTGAAGCGGCCCCAGAAGGGGCACCACCTGCGGAAGCTAAGGAAGAGGCACCACCTGAGGAAGCCAAGAAAGAAGAAGCACCTGAGGAAGCCAAGAAAGAAGAAGCACCTGCTGAGGCCGCCAAGAAGGAGGGAGAGAGCTGTGAAGTCCCTTCTGGGGAAGAGAAAAAAGCAGACGAAACTTGTGAAAAACCAAAGTCCCAAGAGGAGAAAGAGAAAGAGGAGAAGGAAAAGGAAGAGAAAGAAAAGGCCAAGAAAGCTGCAGACACATGTGAGAAACCAAAGTCCCAAGAGGAGAAAGAAAAGGCGAAGAAAGCCGAATGTGAGAAACTAAAATCAGAGAAAGCTAAAGAAGAGCGGCCAAAACCGGCAGAGAGTGCTTGCACCAAACCAAGGCCAGAGGAGAAAGCAAAACCAGCAGAATCTTGCGAGAAATCAAAAGAGGAAGGGAAGATTTGTACGTGCCGAGACTCGAAGCCAGCAGATGCAGGCTGCAAGTGGAAAGAGCCGAAGGAAGTCTCAGCCAGTTCCAATCAGTGCTCGAAAGCTAATGAATCCTTCTGTAGCTGTGGAAATCCGAAGGCTCCTGGAGCCGTGACCTGTGCAGCGGCACAACCTGCAGCCTGCAGCTGTGGAAACCAACACTCCAGATCTTCATCCTGTGGACACTCTTACCATTAGACAGCAGGAGGGTCCAACATTGAATGGACTCAGGAACAGTCTGCACAACACTTCTTTTTAGGGATTGGCTGTGAAGTGGACAGTAACAGCCAATTTGGCAGTATTACTCAGCAACGAGCTTTTAAGTGATGACAAATTGGTGCTATGACAGAAAAGCGGAAGAATGTAACGCTGGTGCAAAGTTGACTTTGCTTAAGCAGAGAACAGGAGGGTGACCTACTTCCCAAAACCTTGATGAATAGAAACAAATTCTCTCCAGAACTGCATCCCCCAACCACCACTCTCCCTTTTAAAGTCAATGATGTTACACGGATGAATGGCAGAGCAAGGGAGGTTAGAATATCTTCAAAAGGAATCTGGTAAGATAACAAGGTAACAAATAACACAATAGCCCAATTGTCAATCTCAGCCCCTAGATATATCTCCCTTTACCAGATTCCAGCTCCTGACTTGAACCCCCACGGTCTCCTGCCTTGTCGGTCACAGGAATCTACCCCTGATTTTGCAGCAAAAAGAATGCACCCAGGACCCTTTTTATTTGCACACACTCTAAGTTAACCTGTCCCACACTTGGGTGCAGTTCCAGAGCATCAAAGCACAAAAACAACGTCCTAAGATAAAGCAGTATTGAAAATGAAAAGAGATATCAAGCGTGTTGTTGAATATTCAGCTATTCCCCCCAACCCCCAGGATTTGTCACTTACTGTTGTATCTTGTAAGCATTCCCTTCTCATCTGTCATGCACTTGGATTTATGAAAACCCCTCCATTGCAATGTCAGAATCTTAGCACCAAGGATTCATGGTAATGAGAAACAGAGCATTTAGATGCAAAGCAATAATGGGTCAGAAATCGGTTATTCAGCCATTTATCTAGCCACACTGTGGCTGATATATATACCAACTCCATCCAGCTATTTTAGCTTCATATCCCCTAAATGCCCTTTCTTATCCTCTTCTGCCAAATAGCCATTATTCCAACATCCAACGTATTATCTGCCACTCCTTTACTTGCCCCTAAATTTTATCTCACAGCAGCGGCCATTGTAGGGTGATGTGGTTAAGGTGTGTCAAGGTCATATTGAGGGTAGTTAGATGCAAAGTAAAATTGCCTTCCACCCTGTAGAAAACAAAACAGCTGTATGAAGGATGAAGACAAAAAACCTTGCCCAACACATTTGATCGCCTCCTTGCGCATTTATGAATCAAACCATCTTCTTCTCGTAGCATCTAGCCACTTCTTAAATCAGCCCTCAACCTCAAGAAAACTCAGTCTTGGAAGAACTAGCCCTTAGTGCATCAATGACCCTTTTCTGTCCTTGGTGGCAGATACAGTTGTGGACATACCTCCTTGCAGTAACACGAGAGACACCTCTTAGAACACAAACAACTTCAGCATCAGCAGAATCCGCTCTGAGGTCCCTTCTTGTATGAGACTTCTTCCCATTCTTGGTTTCACAGTTTGGAGACATCATGTACAAGAACAAGACCATCACTATGAACCATGAATATGATAGAAAATGTGCAACTGTCAGTCCTAGTGGATGACAATACCGACCTCACGGGAAGCGATGATTCACAACAACATGCTGAGTAAGCTAGTCTGAAACTAGGTTGGCAATAAAAAAAACGTGTATTGGCTCAGGCTGAGGTAACATTGTCTGTGAGTGTTTCTTTTCAGGGTGCCTAGTGCTATAACTGATAAAGAAAGATGAATAACAAATGAGAATGATAAACTGGTACAGTGTAAGTCTGTAGAGAAGAACCCTTTTAAATTACATATGATTTTATTAACTTGATTGGATTAATTTATTGCTCACATCTTGAGCATAGCAGGACACCTTCTAATTTATTATTGTGGCTAGGGAAGGCCAAATATAGAAACAAAAGGAGGAATGGAAGAGGTATTTAATGTATCCCATCCATCCGCAGACAGGAATGAAAATAGGAAATAATACTAAATGCAAAAGAAGGTATGTAAGCTTGGAGCTCTCTCCTGTATTAGTAAGTGGTGCCTGGGTCAGCTGTTAATTTTAAAACTGAGATTGCTAGGTTTTTGTTGACCAATGTATTTTGGGAGATAGGACAAATGCAGGTAGATGAACTAAGGTCCAGTGTCAGCTATCGTCTCATTGAATGGTAGGACTGGTTTGATGGCCTAAATGGTCCCTTCATTCCACTTGGTCATCCTTTGGTGATAAAGACACAAAATCAAGTCCTAGAGGTAGTCCAGAGAAATCCGTCTCCGGTGAAACAGAATTTAGGCAGGAGATCAGAGGGTGGAAGAAGCAACCGTGGAAACCGTACATAAGGGAGAAAATGATGTGGCTGAAATAAATCTGGAGTAGGACTTCAAAGTAAGTCAAAGGGGCAGGAGAAATAGGGCGAAGGTTCAAACTGATCAAACTGAATGTAATACAAATAACAGTATTGTTCACACCAGACCAAATGTGTTCAAACTTCAACTGTGCTCCTGGCTTTCGTAGTGAAAGCAGAAGCCACGTTTATTCAGAATCCACAAGAGGAATTAAAAGGTTTTCCTGCCTAAATAGTGAAGCTGAGTTATCTGACTGATCTGCCTCTCTCACACACTGTAATCAACAAGATGAGGGATTCCAGGTTTGGTGTGCAGTTCCAGCATCAAGTGCTCTCGGGTTAGGTAAGGCAAAGTTGTAGAAGCTCCCACTACCCTGCCCAAACTATGCACTTCAAACCTATCCTTTAGAAAGCCCACTAGAGTAGCATCTGACATGGTATCACAGAATTTGAGCAACGAGGCACTGTTGCCTGAAACTTGTATAGGATCAAGGTCAGAATGCACTAACAGAGTGCAGTGCCTAGTTCCAGGGAATAGAAAAATAACATGGAAGCACAGAGACTGGACAAAAGACAAAAGCAATTATGGGAATCAAATCTGAGTGACAGAAAGCCATCAGGAAAGATTATTTCTTCTGTTTGATAAAGAAACTTAGATGGAGGTGACCTAATGAAACTCCTAATGAAACCCAAGGAATACCCCAGAGAGGATTTGGAGTAGACATGAGAGTGTGCAAAATTAGAGGCAGTACATACAGCAAGGCTAAAATAAAATACAATGGGGGATTCAAGAGAAATCCTGGGGAGTAGTGAGAATGTGAAATTTACCGCTATTGGGAGTCGGCTGTGTTTAAGGGGAAATTCAATAAACCCATGGGAGAATGAGGAATAGAAAGACATATTGATAAAATCATAGAATCCTTACAGTGTGGAAGCAGGTCAGTTAGCCCATCAAGTCCACACTAACCCTCCAAAGAGCCTCCCGCCCAGACCCACCAGCCTACCCTATCCCTGTAATCCTGCGTTCGGGGTAGATGAATTAGAAAAGAAGGAAGCTTCTATGCAGCGTGGATCTGTTGGGCTGAATGACTGTTTCTGCATTGTCGATGTGGAATGACAGGAAGGAAGAAAATGAAGATTGGTTAAGAAAAAACAGGCTTTTTCTTCGTTCCAGGCTGTCACTGGTTAAAAGTCAGCCTCCTTACCTCTGGGTTGATCTGTCACAGATTTCAGTCGTGCTTACTTTCCTCCACGCCTCTTCATTTCACACTCTGACACGCTGCACTCGTTCGCGCCTTGAGTGACAGCAACTTCAAGAGGTGGCAAGTTAAGGCTGGCAGGCCAGATCATTGCCATGGTAACCTCTCCAGCAACCAGCTCTTCTTCACAGACAGTAGGTAACCACTTTGGTTAGGCCACAGTGCAGTAACTGTGTGCAGTTCTGGTCACTGCACTATAGGGAGGATGTGACTGCACTGGAGGGGGTGCAGAGGAGATTCACCAGGATGTTGTCTGGGATGGAGCAGTTTAGCTATGAAGAGAGGCTGGATAGGCTCAGGTTATTTTCTTCAGAGCAGAGGTAGCTGAGGAGGGGCCTGACTGAGGTCCATAACATTATGAGGGGCACAGACATGGTGGATAGGAAGCAGCTGTTTCCTCTTAGTTGAAGGATCAATAATAAGGGAGTTAGGGCCCTCTGGTGGCACAGTGGTAGTGTCCCTACCCCTGGACAGAGAGGCCTAGGTTCAAGTCCCACCTGCTCCAGAGGTGTATAATAATATCTCTGAACAGATTGATTAGGAAAAAGTAGGTTAAAGTAAAAACAATGGGTTCATAATTCTAAGGTGAAAAGCAGAAGGTTTAGAGGGGATTTGAGGAAAACCTCTCTCACCTAGAGGGTGGTGAGAATCTGGAATGCACTGCCTGGAGCAGCAATAGAAGCAGGAAACCTCAAAACCTTTCAACAAGTATTTGGATGAGCACTTCAAATGTCATAACATTGAAGGTCATGATCCAAATGCTGGAAAGTGTGAGATGGGCAGATAGGTCAGCGCAGACCAGATGGGCTGAAGGGCCGCTTCGGTGCTGTAATACTCTGTGACATGACTGGAACAGGCAATGCCTGTGACACACTGATAGAATATGTGTCATTCTCCCTTCCCCATCTGGTGAAAATACGTTGGCCCAAAGGGTCTAGGCCCGAAACGTCAGCCTTCCTGCTCCTCTGATGCTGCTTGGCCTGCTGTGTTCATCCAGCTCTACACCTTGTTATCTCCGTTAAAGGTGAAGACCTGGTTAAGTGAGGACCCATGCCAAGATAACAAGCTTAAGTTGTAAAGCACCTTCCATGGCCTCAGTTGGTTAACACACACTCTTCACCTACCCTCAAACATGCCAGCTGAGCTGATACTTTAGAGCAGAAAAGTGCTGCGTTGTCAGAGGCACCACCTTGCAAGTGAAACATTAAACTGACAGCCTATCAGTTTGGTCAGATGGCACTATAAAAAGAGCAAGGAGTGCTCCTAACATCCTGACCAACATTTCATTCCCTAACTATCTCCACTGTCAACAGATTAATTTGTCACTTACCTCATTGTCCATGGGACCTTGCTGTGTATAAACTAGATGACGCACTGCAACAGTCACTGAACTTCAGTAAGAATGAGATTTGAAACAGGCTTTGGTGGTTTGAGAACATAATGTCCTATGTAAATGAATGTTTCATTTTTTTCAGTTTCAGAACGCGAGATCAAATCAGCTGAGTTCCCAGTGACAAAGTGAATGACTGTACACAATGGAAACTGAACTCAACACAGAGCACGTTACCCTAACATTGGGCCAGGTTTGCCAGCAGCTATAAGACCGTAAGACATAGGAGCAGAAATTAGGCCATTCGACCCATCGAGTCTGTTCTGCCATTCAATCATGGCTGATAAGTTCCTCATCCCCATTCTCCTGCTTTCTCCCTGTAAACCTTGATCCCCTTGATAACCAAGAACCTATCTATCTCAGTTTTAAATGTACCCAATGACCTGGCCTCCACAGCCTTCGGTGTCATCATGCTGAATGAGGAGGATAAGACAACGAATTTATGTAGCACCATTTACAATCAATGAACATTTCAAAGAGCCTTTACAGCCAATAAGCATGTTTTGAAGTGTAGTTACTATGATGTAGAACATGTGGCAGCCAATTAGTGTACAGCAAGTAGCCAGCTACAAAAGTAGGGCTCTTGTGGCAGAGTGGCAGTGCCCCTACCTCTGGATTAAGAGGCCCAGGTTCAAGTCTCAACTCTCCAGAGGCCTGTGCTAACATCTCTGAACAGGATGATTAGAAAACTATCTAGCCAGACACAAATAGGGCTCTTGTGGTGCAGTGATAATGTCCCTATCTCCCAATCCAGGTTCAAGACCAGTCTGCCCCAGAGGTGTATCATAACCTATCTGAGCAAGTTGGTTAAAATAACTACCTACAGGACATCAAGGAGACTCCCCTGCCCTTCTTTGCAATAGCTTTTCTTAAATCCTGGGATAATGGCATCACTGACAAGGCCAACATTTATTGCTCATCCCTAATTGCTCTTAAACTGAATGATTTGCTCAGCCACATCAGGGGACAGTTTAGAGTCAACCACATTACTGGAGTTACATGTAGGCCAGACTGGGTAAAGATGGCAGATGTCCTTCCCTGAAGGGCATTCGTGACCCACTTGGGTTTTTACAACAATTGATGATAGTATTGTGGTCATCATCACTTTTAGAAACATAGAAACTAGGAGCAGGAGTAGGCCATTCGGCCCTTCGAGCCTGCTCTGCCATTCAATATGATCACGGCCGATCATCCAACTTAATACTCTGTTCCCACTGTCTCCCCATATCCTTTGATCTCTTTAGACCTAAGAACTATGACTCCTTCTTGAAAACATTCAATGTTTTGGCCAAAACAGCTTTCTGTGGCAAAACAAAAATCCACAAACAATTGCACTGATTGAATTTAAAATTCCACTATCTTCTTTTGGGGGCGATTAGAACCCATGGCCCCATAGCCTTTAGTCTGGAATCCCTTGAGTACTAGCCCAGTGACACATCCACTACACCACTATCTGCCTCCCATGGGATTGTTTGGCCTCCTGAAAGAGCAATTAGGATCTCTGTTTATCACCTCATCTCAAAATTTGCACCTCTGACAGTGCAAGTTTCCTTCAGCGCTGCATTAAGAATGGCAACCTGGATTATATTCTGCAGACGACACATGGCCTGGACAGATGGGGTTTTCAAAATAAAGTGAGCTGAATAATAATGAGCTATGGGACAGATGGTTTTCACCTAATTTATAACAAAGCAGCACCAGAATTGCAAAGTTTCTGTACTTTAATTTGACATTGCATTCATGCAACAGTTCATCACATTCCACAAGAGTTTTATAAGCAAGACGTTATGTTTAGCTGCCACTGCTATTATCCACCAGGCAGTTGAAATATGGAGCAAAGATCCACAAACTCAATGAATTCAGCACCCATGGACCAGTCGAACCAGGAACATTCCTTGTCACAATGGACATTTCGGCACTCTACGAAAACGACAGCATCGCCGCAACAGCCTCAGTGCTCAATACCACCAACTGCCAATTCCCAAGTGCATCCTACAGCTCATCCGCTTCATCCTCGACAACCAGTTCATCATCCAGATGCACGGAACAGCCATGGGGACCAGATTTGCTGCCCAATATGCCAACATTTTCATGCACAGGTTCGAACAAGACTTCTTTGCTTCACAGAATCTCCGACCAACGCTATACACCAGATACATTGACAACATTTTCTTCCTTTGGACTCATGGCAAGGAATCACTGAAATAACTACAAAGCAAAATCAACAAGTTTCATCCCACCATCAGACTTACCATGGATTACTCTTTCAAATTGGTCTCATTCTTGGACACGCATCTCCATCAGAGAGAGATACCTCAATACCTCACTCTACCGCAAGCCCACGTTTAACCTCATGATGCTGCACTTCTCTAGCTTCCAATCTAAATGTATTAAAACAGCCATCCCCTACAGACAAGCCCTATGCATATACAAGATCTGTTCAGATGAGGAGGAGCGTGTCTGACACCTGAAAGTGTTGAAGGACACCCTCATAGGAACAGGATCTGATGATAATCGCCAGTTCCAACGTGCCACAGCGAAAAGCTGTAATGACCCTCTCAGAAGGCAGACACAGAATACGTCTGATAGGGTACCCTTCGTCACCCAGTACTTCCCAGGACGGGAGAAACTACACCATTTTTTTTGCAGCCTTCAACACATTATCGATGATGATGAGAACCTCACCAAGATCTTCCCCACACCTCCACTTCTCGCCTTCAAACAACCACCAAACCTTAAACAGCCTTCAGGACAACATCGATCACAACACCACACAACCCTGTCATGGAAACCTCTGTAAGACATGTCAGATCATCGACATGGACACTACACTACCATCACACATGGGAACACCACCCATGACATGCACGGCCTATACTCATGTGACTCAGCCAATGTTGTCTATCTCATACGCTGCAGGCAAGGATGCCCCAAAGCACGGTATATGGGCGAAACAATGCAGACGCTATGACAGCAGATGAATGGACACCGTATAACAATCATCAAACAGTGATGTTGCCTCCTAGTGGGGGAACACTTCAGTGATCAAGGACATTCGGCCTTGGATCTTTGGGTAAATGTCCACCAAGGCGGACTTTGGGATGCACAACAACACAGAGGTGCCAAGCAGAGGCTGATAACGAAGTTCGTTATCCATGAGGACGGCCTCGACCGACATCTTGGGTTCATGTCACAATACAGGTGACCCCACCACACTATACACTCTCATGCACACACGTACGCACACACAATGACACGGACACAGATCCTCTCTCATACACACCATGTCTCTCAAGCACACACACACAAACACACCCCCCCCCCACAGACACACACACGCTCTCTCTTACACACACATTTTCTCTCTCTCTCTCTCCCCCCTCACTCAGACACACTCTCTCCCGCACAGATAAACACACACACATTCTTTCTCTCTCCCACACATACACACACACACACTCTCCCACCCCCGCCACACACACACACTCACTCTCTCTGCCCCCATGACCCACACACACACACATGTAAATCTATGGGGTGAATTTGTATTTGCAGATACATTGTGTTTTGTTCAAAAAGCACAAAATTTATAGACAGTCTGTCAATGTGACGTTTTATAAATTCCCACTTCAGAAATAAAACGTCTAGACTCGAAACCAAAACACAAACAGATTCTAAACAAGGCCTCACACCTAACAGGCGTTGTCTGACCTAAAATGTACCTCTTCTTTACACTGATAAAACCTTTAGTTCTCTCAGAGCAGTGACTTGAAATAAATTCAGGGATTTACATAAACATATTAATCAATTAAAACCTAACTGATTAAAGATTTAACAGCATCTTAGGTTTGTTTAATACATCCTCATCAGTGGTGTGACCCTTTGATTTTCTACTTATAAATTCTGTGTCTGATCCTACTTCTCTCAGTAACACCTGAAGAAGGAGTGAGGCTCCAAAAGTGAGGCAGTTCCCTCTACTTGGATTCAACAGAGCCTCTGTTTAACATCTCACCCAAAGGACTATACATCTATCAGCATTCCCCCAGTACCACACTGGAGGCTCAATGGTTGTGAGGTTTAAAACACATAGCCCTCTGGGTCTATAGAAAAGCACCTTGTCCAACTGAAACTCGGATCTAGTTTAATGTATCCGTGTTAATTCTAATTTTAAACACATTTTAACCCCAGTTCGGGATCTGGGATTCCTGCTGTGTTATAGTAAACTCAATGAGTGACCGAAAGGGGTTAATTAAAGTATGCATATATGACAATGAGGCTGAACCCGATTCTATTTCCAAGACAGTTCTGAAGAAGTCACCGGACTCGAACCATTAACTCTGTTTTTTCACTCTCTCCACAGATGCTGCCAGAATTTACTGGGTTTCTCCAGCTTTCTCGGTGTTTATTTTAAAGTTTCGGCACTTTGCTTTTATCCGGCTCAAAGTCTCTTCTTTGCAGAATTGGATTTAACAAAAGAAAAATCAGTAAATGTTAAAGTAAAATAGGGTGCGAGAATACCTGGTCCCAAGGGAGATGCCGTAAATATCAGGGAGTAATAATTTCGAACATTTAAGTTGTCTGAGTCAGGCAAGGAGGGAACAATGAGCCGGAGCGTCCCCCTGCTGGACAGTCTGACGGGAGCTCACAGCCACTCTTTCTAAACCCACCCGGAGATTAGCGTTTGGAAATTAGTGAGGAATTGATTTGGGTGTAATGGATAACAGCCCACTCCCCCAGGACTGCCTCCTCTCTGCTGAAACATTATGGTTACACACCCCAGTCAGAGATCGGACGTGGGGAACATACATACGACGGAGTTAGCCGGATGCAAGGCACGAATTTCACAGGAGGGCGGAAAACAAAAACGGAATGACTCGAAACGTTAACCCTGCTTTCTCTCTGCGCCCGACCTGCCGAGTTTCTCCAGCACTTTCTATTGTTACTGCGTTAAAAAAAAACTTTTCAGCATTTAGCTTCGTTCAGCTGACGACTTCTTTGTCCTCCCTTCCTGGCTGTCTCTTTCCCTGTGCTCAGTCCACAATTTCCCTCTTTTTTTTAAAAGTTATTTATTGAGTCTTCGGTTTTCTGATTATTTCACTTTATCGTGTCTTTGCTTCCCCAAAAATCCGACAGGTTTAAGGACCGCCCAGGATTGATGTGATTTGCTGATGAACAGTCAACACGAACTTCAGCAGCTCGGTAGACAGAGCGTCGTTCTGGCATCGGAGTGTCAGAGAAGGATCTGATGGAGGGAGCAGCTCCAGGACAGTCTCTATACACAGCCTGCTGCTGCTAACAGCCAGGTGAACGTTCCCAAACAGTGAAAAGCTGCGCAGAATATAGGCTTTGGGACGGGGAGAAGGGGTCAGAAGTTTTAATATTCCTACAAATATGAAGCAAAACTGGGTTCAAACCAACGGTGCACCACCAATCTTCACTCTGTAGAACGGTTCTCAGCAGCGCCCTTCACCCTGAGAGGGGGAATTTCAGCTCACACCTTGGACGGACCTGTAGCCATGGAGCAAGTCTCGAGTCTGCCCACAGGGAACGGCACCAATTTGACAGAAGCGCTGGGCCACGCGTTTCAGTACTCGCTGTCGTCCAGCGACGTGCTCTATAGCGACTACGAACCCCCTCAGAAAGAACTCATCCCTCTGCCCAAAGCTGTGCTCTACCTACTCATGGCGGCCCTGGTGGTGGTGGCAGTGGCTTATGCCATCGTGGGCCATCTCCTTAAAGACCTCGCACACGACTTTGCAGGTGAGTTCAGGTCAGCAACTGTCAGCATTTATCACTGGCTGGGGAGCGAAATGCTTTTTGCTTTGGAATTTGTGGCCTTAAGGTATCAGAGCGCAAGGAGGCAAGGAGATTCGTGTTTTCATTTCATACAGGTGATATGCTAGCATTTATTGCCCGTCCCTGATTCCCCTTGAGAAGGTGAGCTGCCTTGAACTGCTGCAGTCCCTGTGCTGTAGGTTAACCCACAGTGCCCCTAGAGAGGGATTTCCATGATTTTGACCAAGTGACCCTGAAGGAAGTGTGATATATTTCCAGGTCAGGCCAGCAAGTTGGCTTGGAGGGGTCCTTGCAGAGGGTGGGTGTACCCATATATCTGCTGCCCTTATCCTTCTAGATGGAAGTGGTTGTGGGTTTGGAAGGTGTAATCTAAGAATGGTGTCATGCTTCTTAAGTATTACCAGAGCTGCACTCATCCAGACAAGTGGGGAGTATTCCATCACACTCCTGGCTTGTACTTTGTAAATGTGGACAGGCCTTGGAAGTCAGGAGCTGAGATACTCGCCGCAGTATTCCTAGCCTCTGACTTGCTCTTGTAGCCACTGTATTTACATGGCTAGTCCAGTTGAGTTTCTGGTCAATGGTAACCTGCAGGATTTTGATAGTGGGGAATTCAGTGATGGTAATGCTATTGAATGTCAAAGGGTGATAGATTCACTTCTGTTGGAGATGGTCATGCTCAAAATCAACGAGGGAATAGAAGTCCCAGAGTCTGTGTAACTCTTAAATTTCCATCTCTTTTTCTCACAGTTGACAATCTGCCGTTAAGGTTATGAGGTTGCTGCTTTGTCACATCTAGGATTAGATATTACTTAGTCTCAACTAGCTAATCAGATCATAGAATACCAGTGAGACCAAGGAGTCTCCCGGCTGTCATGGCCAACTTTCCTCCTCCAATTGATGGCACCAGAAAAACAGATTAGTGCGTCACTTTTTAAAACCTGCTTGCCTTTGGTAGACCTTCCACTCCCAGGATCTTTATGACTACCTGAGCTAAGGGTAACAGCCACACAGGAACACCAGCTCTTGTAGTTTACCCTCCAACGTACACACTGGCTTGTTTGGAAATTAAATCACCATTTCTTCACCATTGCTGGATCAAACCGTGTAAATCCCTTCTTGGACAGCTCTGTGGGTGTACTGACACCATACACATACTGCAGCGGTTCAAGGTGCTGGTTCACCACCACCTTTCAACAACACTTGGGGAAGGGCAATAAATCCTGGCATTGCCAGCAACACCTAACAGCCCAAGAATGAACAACATCACCATACTGAGTGCCTGCAAAAGATTAACACACTCCAAAAAAAA
Organism: Rhincodon typus; assembly: GCF_021869965.1. Taxonomy (NCBI): domain Eukaryota; kingdom Metazoa; phylum Chordata; class Chondrichthyes; order Orectolobiformes; family Rhincodontidae; genus Rhincodon; species Rhincodon typus. The sequence goes on from NC_063369.1 coordinate 7,723,411, forward strand.
TTCATTATGTTGACTTTTCAGAGAGCTGTAAAGATCCAAGCTATTAACTACTTGCAATCCAATATTTAAAATGCTGATATCGTTTCTCTAATGTAAATCTGCTTTGTAGTGTTATGAGACTAGTCAATTATGGTTACCTGATTTAACTCTGCAGCTCTCAATAGATGCTGGGTTAACAGTTGCATCGTATTAAGATCCAGTAACAGTAACTCCTCGAACCGGGTTGGCTGAGCAAATGTCACTGGGCTAGATTCACCAGTGTGGAAGCAGGTGCTGTCTGAACAGAAAAAATTCTCTGGCCATCAAAAAAAGCACTTGAAAGGAATTAAGACCAGGGCAACACTTTTCCTTCATTGCCTTTCACTCTCAAAGGGTACCTGTTTAAGCAAGATGCACATTTCTTTGTTAGTTGCTATTTTACCAGTAGGAACATGATCAATACAGGAGTACTTCAATATTTTGTTCTGGTGATCTCTCTCCCTCCTCAAAGGTACAACTGCCATACAGGCATAGTTGTACGTGGGCTAGCCTCATGCCAATGCCCAGCCTTTGAATAACTGGCAGGCTACTTGACCAAGGGAACCATCACAGTTGATGCTACTCCTTTGCTGTGCTGACCAAAGATGATCCATATCCTTCAGCCCCAGGAAGTTGTTTCCAGTAGTAACATACCTCTCAGTAACTAGGCAATGACCCGTTATTTTAATAGATATTGAACCAGGTGACCCTTGTGTGGCATATCACATGGTGTGGCCACTGATACATCCATTTCTACACTATGTTAGGTTAGGTCAGGTCACCTTAAAGACTACAACATCCAACTTATAATTAGGTATAAACCGAAAGAACTGTGGATGCTGTAAATCAGGAACAGGAACAAAAACAAAAACAAAGTTGCTGGAAAAGCTCAGCAGGTCTGGCAGCATCTGTGAAGGAAAAAACAGAGTTAACGTTTCAGGTCCGGGTTCTGAGGAAGGGTCACCGGACCCGAAACATTCACTGTTTTTTCCTTCACAGAAGCTGCCAGACCTGCTGAGCTTTTGCAGCAACTTTGTTTTTGTTCTAATTAGGTATGTTATGATCATATGTGGAGACCAATAGGTCTTGTCTCAGAGCAATACTTTGAGACTTCAGCCTCGGTTGTAGTCACAAAACTTAGCACTGCCTAGGAACTAAACTTGGATAACTCCCAGTCACTGTCTTGTAATACACTGGGAGGGGGTTAATACCTTAAACCGTGTGATCTGCTGAAATGAATTATTCAGTTGCACCCTGATAAATCAATGCGATTAACAGTTGAACAGCATGCTACCAATGAGGTAGCTGACCTTTACTTAAGCCACACGCATTTGGATTAAAAGCTTCCCAGACCTCAGCAAGTCTTGTTTAATAGCAGCAATGGTTTTAATCACCTCACTTGTGGCTGTCTTATTCAGTATTATGTGTGATCAAAAAATGATGCTTGATCTGAGAAATGTATTGTTGTTACACCATGGAGAGTGGAGAGTGACTGCACACCTGTATAAACACCTCTTCCACCCCTCCACCGCCACCCCCCCAACCTTGCTAGTCACTCAGCATTTCTTAGAACAAGGAGAATTTTGACTCCATTTACATCAATCCAATGTTATGGTCTTAAAAAAGGCAATCCAATTTACGGACAGTTCAAATAAGCAGCAGAATACTACATCTGTGCATCATCCAGTTCAACCTCTCCAGCTGATGGATTGCAGCAAAAAACTGAAATTGCTGGACACTCAGCAGGTCTGGCAGCATCTATGGAGGGAAAGCAGAGTTAATATGTTGAGCCCAGTGACCCTTCTTCAGGACTGATAGTAGCTAGGAAAAGGTGGTGGACCTGCGGAAGACAGGGGTGAGGAGAGGATAGGGGGAGATGGATCCCAAAGAAAGAGAAACCGAGAGTTAGAGCGACAGAATGTGGGAGAGGTGGAGGGCTGGGGGCTGCGAGAGAATAAAAACCGAAAGAACAGCGGATTCTGTAAATCAGAAACAAACACAGAAGCTGCTGGAAAAGCTCAGCAGGTCTGACACCTCATTTTCCGCTTCGGGACCCTGCAGCCCTCCAGACTCAATATCAAGTTCAATAATTTTAGGGCCTAAACTCTCCAATGTCCCAGCCCTCAACACCACACCTTGTTATCACAGCCTGCCATTACAATACCTGTTGTCAGTCACTAATAGTCCCCATTAACAACTATTCACTCTCCCAGCCTGATTGTTACCAACTCCTTTTTCTGTCCAACTGTCTTCCTCTCTCTTAAGGCTCTATCCTATTGTTTACTCCCTCCCCCACCTACCTCCCTATTTTCTGCATATAAGCTGATATTTTCCCAGCCACCATCAGTTCTGAGGAAGGGTCACTGAACACCATTTTTACCTTCACTGATGCTGCCAGACCTGCTGAGCTTTTCCAGCAACTTCTGTTTTATTGTTTGAGAGAGAAGGACAGTTAGGTGGACAAGATGATGATGAATAGTTAATAGGGAAGGAAAAAAGCTGACAATGGGGACCATGAGTAGGTGAGATTGGATTGACTGTGCTGAAAGCGGCCCATGTCATTGCTGGGTGTGGAAGTGGGTACAGGGCATGGAACGAGGTGTTTAGGCTGTAAAAGTATTAAACTGAATATTGAATCCTGAGGGCTGCAGGGTCCCCAGGTGAAAAATGAGATATTGTTCTTCCAGCACAGTGCAACATTCAAGCAATGCGACAGACGATCAGCTATACTCAATTATTTGTTGAGAATAACCCTCAGTCCCACTGGCCACAGAGCTGTAAAGCAGTTTCATACTTTAAATAAAATGCTGTGGATGTGGGGATAAAACAGAAGGGCTGGAGCAACTCAGCAACATTTGTGGAGACAGAAACGAGAGTTAATGTTTCAAGTCGAAAAGGGCTTTTCTCCAAAACTCCAAAATGTGAACTAGGTTGTTGTCTCCACTATTTGCTGCAAACTTGCTGTGTTTTTACAGCACCTTGTTTTCAAATTATTAAATAATGCATTTTAATTTGAACTGCCTGTCCAGCTATGTTGTGGAAAAAGTACAGTAAAATAGTGTATAAAACTGAATCTTTGGGATTGAAAAGCAGCAGTTTGTTGTCATTAATATGACCAGAAACGTAATCATCCAATGTCCAGTCTCATCCTGGGCAATCTGTATTGAAGGTCTCGGCAAATTGGGAACTGGTTAATGTGATAAATGCTGTACTGATTGCTTGTCATTGGTTGCCCTGATGGAACCTCTTGGAACTATTTAGCAGAGATTCTCTAAAATGGTTAAAAAGATGTTAATGGGAGGCAATGGTGTACTGGTATTATCACTAGATTGTTAATCCAAGTATTTTTCTGGGGATCCAGGTTCAAAACACACAGTTATACAATATTAATATCCAGTAACACTAACCCCTCAAATCAGATGTGTTTGTGTTAAGGAAATAGAAAAACTGGATTATTCTTGAGGCAGTTCCTGGAGAGGAAGATGAAGGGTGACCTTGTAGAGGAAAAAAATCATGAGGGGCTTGGATAGGGTGAACAGCCAAGGTCTTTTCCATAGGGTAGGAGAGTTCAAAACTAAAGGGCATAGATTTAACGTGAGAAGGGAAAGATTTAAAAGGGGCCTAAGGGGCAACTTTTTCTATGCAGAGGGTGGTGCATGTATGGAATGAACTGCCAGAGGAAGTGGTGGAGGCTGGTACAATTACAACATTTAAAAGGCTTCTGGATGGGTATATGAATAGGAAAGGTTTGGAAGGATATGGGCCAAATGCTGGCAAATGGGACCAGATTAATGTAGAATATCTGATTGCCATGGACAAGGATCTGTTTCTGTGCTGTACATCTCTACGACTCCATGATAGTTAAGTGATTTTAAAAAAAGACAGGAAGTGGCAGGAGAGCAAACAGATTTAAGATGACTGGCAAAGAAACTGAGGTGGAGGAAGAGTTGTTATTTTCTTCCAAAATAAGTTAAGATCAGGAATGCATTGCCCAAATAAGATGGCAGAATTAGGTTCAATTGTAACTTTCAGAAAGGGAATGTTCACATAAGGTGGGGTGGGGGCGGCAATGTCACAGGGCTATTGGAAACCAGACTTAAGAATTGATGGACAGGCTGAGATTTTGTAACAATCTGGCTGCATTTCCCGATTATATTCTCTGGTGCTAGCCTGTTAAGAACCGCATTTACTGAATTCAGCAAATTGCCATGTGGGTTTTGAATAAATATCACTTCAAAATCATCATTATGACGACTATATCCTATGAGGAGCCAGATTAACACCCACTATCCCAAACTATGTATGATCAAGAAAATTGTAACATCAGGCAACTAAAAACCAAATCTCTATAATACTTTTTGTTTGCCGGAATCCACCTGACCACAGAAAGCAGTTATTGTACTCTCACTATAAAAGTCTGGAAGTTAGAACTAGACCCTGATTTGATTACATCAGTAATGGTGACCACAGCAGCAACTCATTTGTTGCAAAAACCCTTCTGGTTCACAAACATCGATTAGGGAAGGAAATCTGCTGTCCTTACCCAGTCTGGTCTAAATGCAACTCCCAATACATGGCAAAATTGCTGACTCCTAACTCCTCTCAGAAATGGCCAAGCAAGGCACTCATATGTAGCAATTAAGGATGAGCAACAGATGCTGGCTCTGGCAGCGATATCCTCATCCCACTCAAGAACAAAGACTACAAAGTTTAAGGAGGGTATAGTAACTGTAACTTCCCCATCCCATGCTAGCTGCTGATCCCTTTTCCAAGTTATTTCACTTAGCAATCCTGAAACAAAATTGCCCGCTCCATAATAAGTGACAAACTTTAATTACAATTCATTGTCACTACAGCTCCTTGGGATCTATAAATTCAGAATTTCTAAAATAAAAAATACTCAGGTCTGGTCAGCTGTGTCTCATTTTCTCCAGCTCTGTGCTCAGTACCCATGTTACACAGACTTAGTTGGTTACAGGTATGGCTTTGTAAGGTCATGGAGCTAAAGTCTGTTCCAGCATAGAATCCAGGCTAACGCTGTGGTGCAGTATGGAATCGGATGAGTTGTTAAGCCAACCTTCATGGGACAGCTCAAGTAAGTAATGGGTCCATCCTATTTCCTGTCCACTATTTATGTGTCAACCAGCATAACCACATCTGCTAATTTCTCATTGCATTTTGCATAAATTATGCTTGATGCAAATTGGTTACTTAATTTTCTTAACCATAACAATTTAGCGTAAAATCAGGTGGAGTGCTTTGGGTTATTTTGTGAATGCTAAGGCTGCTAGTGAAATACAAGTTTACCTTCCATTCTTGAACAACCTTTCAAATCACTGGGAAATGAGCCTTAGAAGAGATATTTTCAGTCTTGCATGTTATGCTATGTGGAACATAGATCTTAAGAGTGGTGAAACAGATTAAATAACTTATAAAATGGGATTTGAATAAATATTTGAAGTGGGGAGTGTAGGGATGTGGAGAAAGGGCGGGAGAAATAGGACAAATTTGTGGCTCTCCAGTGGGTAGTGTGACCTCCATGCTGTATCATTCTATAACACTAGGTAGAAATTAGTCACTTAAAATTTTCTTTTCACATGGTGTTTCCCAACAGATTGCATATTTGGTCCGAGGCAGCATGACACAGAGACTGGCAATGACCTGAAGTGCATCACTCGTGAAACACTGTTGTACCCACTCCAGAATCAGGAGGCAATCCAAATCCCAGAAGAAAACCAAACACTGCATTTACCACAAGAGACATGACTTCACAACTAGGAACCGAGGGATGGATTAACCAAAGTGGACTCGAACGGCAAAATCCTCATCCCATCATGAGCACCAACTGAATTCAGTCTAATGGCATCAGCTGCCATCACCACTCAGTTAGTTTCTTGTAAACTGAATGTTGACAAATTAACTTGCGACTTTCTGAAACCTTAATGTATTTCCTGATGTAGCAGAAGTAACTGTACAATACATACGTATAAATAACAAAAACACCTGGCCAGTGCATTTATGAATAGAATGGGAAGTTGTCAAGGGAAAGCTGTGCATTTATATACCACCTTTTAACATAGGGCAAAATATCCCACGTTACTTCATCGGAGGGAACATCAGATGAATTTAACCCTCAAACCTCACATTTTGCAATTTTAACTCTGCCAGATGAGAATCCAATTGTTTTTTGAATGCCCCTAGAGGCTAGGTCACAATTCCCTCCTGATCAGACTATTCCAGATATTTGTACAAAAGCATTTTTTCTGCATTTTTCTCTAGCTTATCCTCAAAACCATTTCTTCCAATCTTCTTCCTTGTATCAATGAAATATTTGGAATTTATCTTCAGAGTATTTTATATATTTTGCTTAATTTGCTTGCTGTCTCGGCTGCAATTAGCATCAATCCTTCCTCTCAGCTAATCTCTCCTCGTATTTGGAATAATTTCCTGTTGTATCTACCCCGAAGGCTTGCACACCTATGAAATTCTGTTACTTCAAGCAAATGTTCTAGGCTTTGGGCTCCTTTCAGCAGTTTCCACTCATATGACTGCAGCATCTCAGCAGCACTTAACCGAGGGCCATGCCGGCAGCACTCGGCAATGAACGAGTAAAAGTGATGACATGTCATAGCGTCAAAAGGGTCCTACGCTGGTAAAGTGAAACTGCACTGAAAAATTATCAATTGTTAACTTGAATGAGTGATTTAGTATGGTGCAACATCCTATGAGTCCCTGGGCTTGTTTGGCACTGTGACAGCATCCCCTATCTGAGCCAGAAGGTCCAGGTTCAAGTCCTACCTGAGCTGCAGGTGTTTCACAACATAACCAAACAAGCCAATTAAAATAACTCTTACAAATCCATTCTTACCATGTGCTGCTCTTCCCAGCCGTTGCAATTGTTTATGGAAATGTTGGCAATATCTTCCAGAGTGCACTTGTTCCTATTCCCAGCTTTATTAAACATTCTTTGTCTGCAAGACCTGCACTGGCTATCAGCCTGAATAGATTCAATATTTTATAAAGAAACTTTAGGTGGGTGTCTGGTTACTCAGAGGTGTAAAATTTGTTAGTTTTTGATTTCAATGTTATTCTGATTGCAATGATACCTCTTGCAATAATACCCTCTTATCCCAGTTGGAATTGTCTTATTGATAAGCCTGGGATAGCAGTGATAATCTGTTACAATCTCTCAAGTGACTAACAGCCAAGAGTCAACCAATCTGGACATATTCCAATCACTCAACATAAAGACTGAACTTTCACTGAAAATAAAACTAAAGCAGATCTTGGGGTTAATTGACCAAGAAGTGAAACACCATAGAATACACTTTAGTTTTGCTCCATTTATTGCTTTGGATTACAGTTCCCATTTAAATTTCTGATACAAGGTGGCTGTTATAAACATACTGCCCAGGAATCAAGACATTGATAATGAGGTATATGCTACAGTGACAGCCTTTCAGAAGGCGTCACTGTATAAAACAAAGGAAGGAAATGGGCCATGACCACAATTAATTATAAAAAAAAAGAGGATTGCACAATGACTAAAACCACTGCTTCCTTCTAGCTGGTTTCATGATGTCATACTATGCTCTGTATAGTGCTAATTAGATAAGGTTCCAGTGTACCTAGCCAATAAGAACAATTTGGGTAACAGTCCAAACATTAAAAAATTAAACTTTTTATTTCAACTGACTTGCAGTTCAATTCCACCTTCCACCTCTATTTCAATTTGATGTCTCTCATGTTTCCGCAATAACCAAAGTTCACGTGTCAACTCCATGCGACGTTTTAAAGGACCAACTTAAAAATAAGTGGAACATGAACGCTGTGATTTTAGACAAGGCAGTGAAATGGCAAGGCCAAGTGATAGTAAGCCATTTCCCAGGGCCAGGAAGCCCAAAATTTTACTCTGCCTCTCCCCTAATCTCCCAAACATGAATATAGTGAAACCTTTTCTCAGGCTAAAGACGTGTAGAGCACACACTTCAGAAAGAGTCAGTTTGTGCCGAATGCTAGGGATCCAGGCGGCATACTGGGCTATCGTACACCATCTGCAGGTTCACCTTATGTCCCACCAGCTCGCGGATGTTGTTGATGCCATACTTGATCATGGTTGGCCTGGAAAGCAATAATGAAAAACAATAGCAAAATTTAAACTCAGATCTTGGATATTCTATGATAACAAGGTGCAGAGCTGGATGAACACAGCAGGCCAAGCAGCATCAGAGGAGCAGGAAAGCTGATGTTTCGGGCCTAGACCCTTCACTTTTTGTGTTGGATTGAGATCGAGATGAAGGCAAAAGTCATCGGGAAGGTAATACACTGGAATTTTTATAAAGCACAACCCAAGATAGAGTCATAGAGCTGTACAGCATGGAAACAGACCATTCAGTCCAACTTGTCCATGCTGACCAGATATCCTAAATTAATCTAGTCCCATTTGCCAGCATTTGCCCCATATCCCGCTAAACCCTTCCTATTGATATATCCATCTATTTGTCTTATAATTGTTGTAATTGTACCAGCCTCCACCAGTTCCTCTGGCAGCTCGTTTCACACACGCAATATCCTCTGTGTGAAAAAGTTGCCCCTCAGGTCCCTTTTAAATCTTTCCCCTCTCACCTTAAACCTATGCCCTCTAGTTTTGGACACCCCTACTCTGGGGAAAAGACCTTGCTATTCACCCCATCCATGCCCCTCATGATTTTATAAACCTCTGTAAGGTCACCCCTCAACCTCCGATGCTCCAGGGAAAATAGCCCCAGCCTATTCAGCCTTTTCCTATAAGCTCAAACCTTCTAACCCCAGCTACATCCTTGTAAATCTCTTCTGCACAGTTTCAAGTTTAACAACATCTTTCCTACAGCAGGGAGTCGAGAACTGAATGCAGTATTCCAATAGTGGCCTAAACAATGTCCTGTACAGCCGCAAAATGACATCCTAACTCCTTACTGACCAATAAAAGCAGGTGTACCAAATACCTTGACTACACGTAGCCTAGAATGTCAACTACGGATCAATGGACATTTAACAAACAGCATGCTTGCATTAGAACCTATCAAACAAAAAGACATACTCGTCATGTTTATGAAAACTAGGTTCTGGAATAGGAAGCATGGCGTTGATAAAGAAAATTTGTATTGGTTTAGTGCCACTGAACATTTTTGTGCAAGTGTTGCACTGTGCGAGAAGGTCTCTAGATACATATAGAATCTTAGAGTGCAGTAAACATGGAAACATTTCTACACTCAGGAGAACTGAATCTTTGGGATTTTCTATTCTAGATGGTTGTGAATGCTCTGTGTTAAGTATAGATAAAGCTGGGACAAATGCATTTTTAGTCTCTCAGAGAATCAAAGGATGTAAGGTAGAAAGGGGAAATAAAGAAGGTCAGCAATGATCATTATGAAAAGGTATAGCAAGCACCAGTATGGTCTTAACCTGCTCCGTCAAATTAGGAGGCCTTTCAGCCCATTGCCTACGCACCAGCTCTTTGAAACACCACTCCAATTGTTTTCACTACCAAAAGTATGCATAATATCCAATGACCTTTAGAAAGGTTACTGCTTCAATCACCTATTCATTCAAAACAAAACAACGTTGTGCATTAAACAACAAATACATTTTCATCTTCCCTTTGACTTTTTTGCCAATTACGTCTACAGGTGTGGAAATTAATTTAACTCAGACCAGGGATCGCGCTCAACAGCTGACCGGATCCATCAATGTATTAGTTGGTCATATGTATGTGGGCTAAACATGCAGTGCCATGGAATTAGGAAGAAACAAAAATAGAAACATTCCAAGTGATATAATGGATTGGGCTCTGAGAAAATGTCATGAACCTTCCTAACCAGCCAGGTGATAGCATAAGGAACAAAAACACCAGAAGAGATGGGATAAAACACAATAAACAAAATAGAATTTTATATTAGAATACTTTGCTAACAACTTTGCACATTTTGTTTCCAGTGGAAGGAGGGAGAAAGTTCAGACCACACTGGCAACTATTAAAATGAATTAAGGACAAAATGCTTTAAATTCACTGTCCAATAAATCCTCCTGATCAGGCAATGATTGATTCTGGCCCATATCTGAAGAAGTCAGCACCTATAAAGTTACAGGACAAAACTGCGGTTTCTTGCCCTGTAGAAAACACTATCAGGTGAATGTGTTGGTGCTATTTATAAACTGAACAGAAGAGGATCTGACATAATGTATACGAAATTGAGTAAAGGACGTTCTTTAGATTTAGACTGTATGCTCAGTGACCACTAAAAGTTAATGCAAGTAATCCCCAAGCTCCTTCTAACCCTTGGTCAGTTTCTAACATTCATACCCTTGGCGCCAGCTTAATACAGGAACTGGTAATCAGTTAAAGCCAGATGGACATTAAATGCATCTTACTGAAGAAAGGGAATAGCAGGGATACAAGGGACCCACTAAATAAAATTCCCATGACTGTTACTTAAGATGCCTTGCTTTGGTCCTTGACTGGAAGTCATTGCTCCAATAGGAAACATTTCGCCCTAAAACAGAGTTATGCTACAGCATCAAGTTTCAACTGTTGTGGAACCATTGTCAAGATTTATTTGCTTTTGCCTGTAGTCACCTCTGTTTCTGGAACAAAAAATCCCCCAACTGAAGTCTTTAGTACACAATACACCACCAAGCAGCTAACATACTAACAAAGCCAAGGTGATGCAGAAACAGGTTGGGGAGCACATGCAGACTTGCTATCCATTAAGTTTCCCCTACTGCTATAACGGCACTTGACAGCTCCTTATTACTACTTTATATGGACGCTTTCAATGTAGGAACGTTGGTGCTGCTGCCTTTCAAACAGTCAATCCAGCAGTCTATCCTTTCGGATGGATGCACAAAGGGTGCTACTCAAAATAGGGATATCTGCCTAGTGGCCTGGCCAATATTAAGCCCTCAACTAACACCACTAAACAGATTATGTGCTTCTTGTCATATTGCTGCCAGTGGGAGCTTGCTGTGTACGAATTGGTTGCTGTGCTTTCTACAGCTCAAAACTGCCAACAAAAGGTACCGCTGAAAAGAGACGCATTGCTGATGCTTCTTGTGTTTGACACACTGGGACTAATGCGAGAATGCCAAATCTCAAACCATCACAAGAATTTATACAACAGGAGAAAAGTTTCCATCACTATCTCCATGGCAACATCATGGCCAGTGTCTACTTACAAACGAATCAACACCCTTTTATTCTGTCATAAACTGTTGCGATGGCTTGTGTTGGAGTTGCCCATGGCTGAAGAGAATTGTTAACTGAGAGCGGTTTTCACTGTCAGAATCATGGCCACCAAATAAGATAATGAAGTGCCTCAAAGAAATCTTAGTGAGAGAGAGAAAACTTGTTACTTAGTAAAGTGTAGAATGGAAAGTCAGATCCCACCACAATCAAAGGCTTTATAAGTAATTGCTATTACATATATGTAGGTATACTGAAATTATACGTGCAACTAACAAATTAATGTTACGGAATTTAACTGAATTCATTTAGAACAAATGGCTATAGATAGAAGGGAGAAGCCCCCATCCGTCAGCAGCGGGGGGGGGGGTGTGGTTGTGGAATTGAAGAACGAATGGTGTACATACCAAGGACCTATTGACAAACGGTGTAACAGTTAACCTTGCGAAAGGACACTGGAAACAAACAACATTTTAAGGGGGCAGTTGCAAAATTTTACTTAGTTATTATGACCTCGGGAAAATAAATCATTACAGGTAACAAACAGCATCTACTCAGTATGATGCAGCTGGCAACTGTCTGGGGAACGGCATAACTGTCAGAGGAGAGGTGGCAAGTGTGGATGTCAATGCTGCATTGTAATTATCGTAACGTGGAATGTATAAATATCCTGTACTTTATTGGGAAAGGTAGTGTCCTAGAGACCTCTCCCAAGCTGCGTTAGTAAGGAGCGCTGAATAAAGATTGATTTGTACTACTGAACACAGGACTCAGATGCCTCTTTAAAATCGTCTCTACAGCTTGAATATTGGTATTTTGCAACTGTTCTGATGAATGCAAGATGAAACACTGCAGCAATATGACTACTGCTGAGGAGAGAAGTTCTGTGTTACCAAGATACTTCACCAATTGAAAAGTCATTTTAGACTAAAGACCATGAAAGACACTGTCTTAATACAGATTTTTGCGAAGGGACAGACCTGCCACTAGATGTCTCCACGCCAATTCCCACAGAGATTGCCTTTGCAGTTGTGCTCTGCTTGCTTTTAGTGAAAGATCTATTCTCTAACAAAATATTTAAAGTACGAGAAATGCAATTTTTCACAGTACAGGTGAAGTTAGTGTTTAGAACATGTCTGGGTATCAATTATCTAACAATGGAATTTAATGCACCTTAACAAGAAATCTGAAAAAGTTGAGTGTGGTTGTGACCTGAAAGTTTGGCATAAGTGAAATTGCAAAAAAAATGACATGCTTAGGGATGGATTCTTAATTAATGCTTTGTGCTCCAAAAGCTGCAGTGAATCGCTGGGAGTTAGATGATAAATAGCTTTTAATCCCTGTTGTACAGTAGAATTCAAAGGACAACTCAAAGAGGATTAGTGATGTACTGAAGATTTACAGTACAGACAATGTGCATGATTAGTTGCTGGAAACCTCATCCACTATTTTTGGTGAACAGATGAATCACTGTTCTGTTAATAGGTGCTATTCTCAAGGCTAAGACCAAATAAATAACCAAGTTTAAAACTGGAAATGAGAGATTAACTGACCAAGGACTGCAAATGAAATCTGCTCACATCTTGCGGAAAGTGTTAGGTCAATAAGATTTGAAAATCTCCTAACAATTTGCTGTTGATTCAGGAATAGGAAGAGAACCACATTTACTTGCATGGGGCAATTTGGATATTAACCTGGGGTGAGAGGCCAATGATGGGAATGGAACGCTTCTCCATTTCAGGTGTCCAGTGTGAGCATCAAGCAGAAGCTATCAGTGTTTTTTTTAAAAAAGATTCATTCATGAGATGTGGACATTGCTGACTAGGCCAGCATTGCCCTCAGAAGGTGATTAATGACCTGCATTCTTGACCTGCTGCAGTCCATTTGTAGGTGCATCCACAGTGCTACCAGGAAGCAACTTCCTGGATGTGACACTGAAGGAACAGTAATATATTTCCAAGTCAGGATGGCGACTGGTTTACAGGGAAAATTCCAGATAGCAGCACTTCAGTGCATCTGCTGCCCTTTTCCTTTCTGATGTTGATGGTCACAGGTTTGAAAGCTTCTAATATGCTTTGGTGAGTTGTTGCAGTGCATTTTAGGTGCAGGTTAGGTGGATTGGCCTTTCTAAATTGTCTCGTAGTGTTCAGGGATGTGCAGGCTAGGTGGAATGACCATTGGAAATGCAGGGTTACAAGGATAGAGTTGGGAAGTCAGTGTGGACTTGATGGGCCAAATGGCCTGCTTTCACACTATAGGGATTCTATGACTTGTAAATGAGACACAAGGCTGTTGTGTGGTGGTAGATTCAACTAATGTTTGCATATTTAGTGCCAATCATGCAGGCTGCTTTGTCCTGGATAGTGTCAAGCATCTTGAATGCTGTTGGACTTGCACTCATCGAGGCAAATGGAGATATTCTTTTATATTTCTGACTTGTGCCTTATAGATGGGGGACAGGCATTTGGGAGTCAGGAGGGGATACACTCGCTACAGGATTCCTAGCCTCTGATCTGCTCTTGTAGCCACAGTAATTATACGGATAGTCCAGTTCTGCTTAGTCGATGGTAACCTCCACGATGTTGATGTGGGTTATTCTGTGATGGCAATGTCATCAACTATCAAAGCGTGATGGTTTCATTCTTCTTGAGGACGGTCATTTTCTGGCACCCATGGCAAAAATGTTACTTGCTTCTTGTCATGACAATCCTGGATATTATCCAGATCTTGCTACATTTGGACACAAACTGGGGCATGTTTGGGGAATGAAAGCCGGAACTTGTATGTACATGTGTCACAATGATCATCTGGAGCCTCTGATTTTCCACTCTCTTTGCCAGGGTGTATAGAGACAAATTGTACACCTCCAGTTGTACACCATAAACTAGGAACAGAAATTGCCTGTGGGATAAAGTTACAGCATTTAAAAGACATTTGTATAAGTACATGAATAAGCAGTGTTTGGAGGGATATGGTTCAGGCACAGGCAGGTGGGACTAGTTTAGATTGGAATTATAGTCGGCTGGGACTGGTTGGGCCGAACAGTCTGTTTCTGTGCTATGTGACTCTATGAGAGGTACAGATAGGGCGAATAAACAAGATCTTTTTCCTAGGGCAGGAGCGTCCAAAACTACCGGGCAAAGGTTTAAGGTGAGAGGGGAAAGACTTAAAAAGGAGCCGAGGGGTAACTCTTTCCACACAGTGGGTGGCACATGTATGGAACGAGCTGCCAGAGGAAGTGGTGCAGGCAGGTACAATAACAATATTTAAAAAGCATCCGGATGGGTACACGAATTGGAAGGGTTTAGAGGGATATGTGCCAAATGTTGGCAGATGGGACTAAGTCAGATTGGGATGTCTGGTTGGCGTAGATGAGTTGGACTGAAGGGTCTCTTTCTGTGCTGTATGACTTTTTGACTCTAATCCAGTTAAGTTGCTGCTTTAAACATCTGGACCATCAGGAGAGTGTTGCAGCTAACAGCACTCACAGGTATGAAAGTGCATGAGAAAGAATAACTTGTTTGACTTCAACAGCTTTATTATAAGTGTTAATTTGAGTCAGTCTTGTTCAGTACTAAAATAAAACTGCTAAATCCCATCAGTTGTCTAAAGCTGTTTCACCAACGCCCCAGTCCCAGTTTCTCATTACTTCTAATTCCTACATTTCAACATGGACAACAAGTCAAAATCACTTTGCTGGCTATAGAGTGCTTTTCAGCACTAGAGGTCACAACAGGTACTTCAGAAATGCAAATCCTGCAATCCACACCACCCCTCCAATCTAGATGAATTTGTAGAGGCAGTATACGGGTTGGGGGAGATGGGAGGAAGGCCATAAACACATTCTCATAACAGTCTTCAACCTGCTTCCAATTATGCCAGGCCAGGTTATTACCTACCGCTCGAGTGAGAGGCCCCAGGCAATCACCGTCACATTTTCTGGCAGACCCATCGGGAGCAGCATCTCAGGACGGAAAACCCCAGAATTTCCGACTTCCACCCACTTCTTCAATCCTGGAGAAAGAACATTTCTTTAAATCAGCATGAGACCCTGTGAGCCCTGCAAGTGAACAATTTGAATGAGTATCCAGAGTTGAGAAGAATTCATCAAGGACAAACTAGAAGAAGGGGTGCCACCTAAACCATCCTGCTCATTAAGCTAGAGGATTTGGAATGTGGTTTGGAATGTTTTTGCAAGTATTACACTATCAAAAAGAAAGCTACAAAATCTGTTTTCAGCATGGGACTGGCAGTCAAAGGCAACTTGAAGGAGTGAATGCAATGGGTTAAAAACAAAAACAGTAAGTTTGCTGACAGCAACGATATGACATGTGCAGACTCAGCATGTTCACTGCTGAATTGTGACTGCACATGCGCATACCAAGCATATTTTTAAAAACTAAAATAAAAATTCTGCTTTAACATTTTCTTACCCAATATATGCCAACATTTTTTTTTGTTAGGTAGATGCCATTCTTTGTTTAAATATATTTAATGAGACATATTGCTGCTAATGTACATGCTCATGCTCATGCAAGTGGAGCCAAATAGAAACAAGGTGCTTGAGAAACTCAAGCCTGGTAGCACTTGTGGAGGGAGGGAAGGAAGGAGGAAAGGAGAAGAGTGGGTGTGAGGGAGGGAGGGATGAAAGTAGATGGGAGGGAGGGATGAGAGCGGGAGGGAGTGGGAAGGAGGGAGGAAGGAATGAGAGTGGGAGCGAGTGGGAGGGAGAGAGAGGAGTGGGAGGGAGGGAGGAGAGTGGGAAGGGAAGAGGGAGGGGGAGGAGTTAACATTGAGTCCAATGATATGGGACTTGAAGCATTAACTGTTTATCATGCTTTAGATGGTGCCAATCTGTTGAATTTCTCTAGGAATTTGTTTATCTTTCTGATCAGCAGCATCTGCAGTATTTTGTTGTAATTATATACATGAATTTCCGATTAAACAAACAGGTCATGCAATCATGGATTAAAAAAGCTGACAAAAATATTCAAAACTGAATGAAATCATTAACCTTCCAGTACAATAGTCCTTCTAAGCATTAGGTTGTTGCCATCGGTGATGCAGTCACTTCTTGAGTCAGAAGGCTGCAAGTTCAAGTTACACTACAGATTTGGGCATGTAATCTACCACATTAGGGTAGTAGTAAGGGAGTGCTGCAATGGTGGAGGTGCTGAAGCTCAAATGTTAAACCAAGGCTACAACTGCCTGCCTGTTGAGCCAAATGAAAGTGTCCACAGACAAGTGTTCCCCAAGTGGGCAACTCTCCTAGTATCCACTGCCTATTCTTCCATCGATCAAAAACTGGTTAAGTGTTGTGAATTCATTCACTATTCATGAACTTTGTTGTGCACAATTACAAAAAGGGAATATAAAACACAAGTGGGGATGTTTCATTACAGTTCTATACTGTTTGAGACCATACCTCGAGTATTGTGTATGGTGTTGGTCTCCTTATCTAAGGAAGGATGGAAATGCACTAGAAGCAGTTCAAAGAATATTCACTTGACTCCTACCTGGGATTGGGGTGAGGTGAAGTATCTTATGAGGAAAGGTTGGACAGTTCAGGCTTTTATAAATTTGGGTTTTGAGGTAATTTAATTGAAGAATAATCTGGAGGACTTTGACAGGGTGGCTGCTTACCCTTGTTGGACAGGCTATAGCAAAGGGAGACAGTTTAAAAATAAAGAGTCTCCCATTTAAGACAGATGAAGAGGACTGTTTTTCTTTGAGAGTCACAGGGATGTGGAATTCTCTTCCCCAGAATAGAGGTGGCAAGGTCATTGAACACTTTTAAATACAGAAGTGTAGATAGATTAGGGAATTAAAGGCTATTGGGGAAGTGAAGTTCAGGCCACAATCAATTTAATAGAGCAGGCGAGAAGGGTCTATTCCTGCTTCTAATTCATATTCCCATATGTACAAAATAGCTGTAAGTAACAATGGCAACACTGCCACTGAAGGTTATTAAAGAGTAGGAACCTTGAACTGCTGAAGATCTTCTAGATCAGATCTTCACACTTACCTTCATGATAACTGAAGATCTCCATACTAGGTTCTGTGTAGGGGTTGAAGGCTGGCTTATAACGCAGTTTGGTTATACCTGTCAACAGAAGAAAGACCACGAAGAAAAAAACTCAACTTTTAAAATGAAAACATTTTGAACAAAACATAACATATATTTTTTATCCTTAAACATGAATTTTCAAAAGGAAGATGAGAAACAGAGGGTAGAATCTCATTGTAAAGTGGTTTGGGTACTGGACAAACATTTCAAAGGCTAGGGTCATTGGTCCAAAGAACAAGAGTTCAAATCCCGCATTTGCATTTTGAGAATCAAAAATCAGTTTTAAAAATTAAATTGTAAATAAAAGCTTTTAGAAAAGGTGGCCATTTTCCATGTTGCATCACTGATGTGCTTTGAAGAAGAAAACATGGTGAGTTCCTCAATATACTTGACTTCAGTCGCACATGAAATATTATCAACTAAAGTGCCTTCTGAAGTGTTTCAGCAAATCACTCGCCTTCAAGCTACTTTCAGCTCCCACCATCATCAACCTCTTTGTACATTCAAACCTCCACAGAATGAATACTTTTAAAAAGTATCAATGCTGACACTTCATTTGGGTGTTAAAAAAAGTGTAGATTAAAAGGAGTGATGAAGAGGAGTTACTTAATGCTGACACTGACTTGTATGGCATGAGTGTTAAATTAGTCAGTTGGAGCATCTAGCAATCCCTTCAATTACTAAAATTGAACTTCCTCACTTTGACCTATGCAGCTACACACTCCAAGCTTCCTTTCAATAAAGGTCTTTAGCTTTGGAACAGCAATATACATTTTCATTAAATAGATTCCTAACCTTGCAAAAAAGTTTCTGACTTGTGACACATAATTCCTTCAAAGCTTATAAAGAGACACACTTCAAAATGTATCAGCAGGCATGATTATTTTCTGGATTAAAGTCAGTTACAGGAAAGAACAGAGAAGAACCACATGGAGATAAGGTCTCACCAAGTTTACTGAAGAACTGCTGGAGAACTCCCATCAGATCACCCAGGGTCAGATCATAATCTGCTACGACCCCCTCAATTTGGTGAAACTCTGCCAAGTGAGTAGCATCCAGTGTTTCATTACGGAAGACTCGGTCGATAGAGAAATACTTCACGGGTGTAAACTCTTCCTGCACAGTTAGAATGAAAACTGTTATAGAAAACGTGATCACATTGGAGAGGGGAAGGACAGGAAAGACAGACAGCAGCTTTGGACATAGTGCTTTGCACAGCATGAAGGCCGCACAGCATAATTTTCTTTTGTGCTTCACGTCATTCCCTTCAACCACTACATTAAAAAAATCATGACTGATCTCCAAAAAGATCTATTTAATACCACCTTCTCATAGGTCTCCCAAATGCACATGAACAAATTAACATGAGAGTTCCAAACAGTTAATTCACAACACCCTGCTAACCCAGCACATGAAAAAGAGATCCACATGTCAGGACCTGGGAATGCCAGCAGTCCATGTCAGGGACCATTGACTTCAGTGTTCCACTACATCCATGTGAAAGAATCCCTATACTCTCAAATGCCTGTTAATTGGTTACTTATCTTGACAATATAATTGACAAGCAAGGGTATGGCTTCGTTAAGTATTTGAAACACAGATATACTCCTGATTTGGCTTAAATTAATTTCATTGCTATTTAATTGACTATTTAAAACATTCCCACAACCAAGCTTCAATTTTAATTTTGCAACTTTCTCTAGTGATTTTACCTTTGTCACCATGCCCCTTTAAAAGGCGTAAAATTCATATATTTAAAAATAGTAACAGAAGATGTTCCTGGGCCTGACAGGATCAGCTGTTGGGCCCTAGAATGGGTAGCAATACCAGACTGCCTGCCTTCTCCTGTGGTTGCGTGTGCATGTCTGTGGAGAGGGAGCATGTGGTGTTCAGTGGTACTCTGTGGACCTTCTGAGACTACAGTATATCAAAACCAAAAGTTTTAATTTAAAACTTAGTAGGCCTCCTCTGGATTTTCTTTGATACAGTGTCTCTTTAAACTAAACTAAATTAATCAGAAAGCACTCCTTTAATGTGGATTAATTGGTCTCACCCAAAATAACAAAGATACCAATAAAAATAGTATAATAGGATATTGCTGGGATACCAGGCAATAGTTAGGAAGCCGTGTTGCAAAGCTTACTACATAATGCTTACTTCTTGCCATCTAAGAAACTAATGATTGCTTATCTGTGGTTTTAAAGAAAAAAGGATAAGAATAAAACGTAACTTACTTCTTGGAGCAAAGGTGTGCACTGCACGTGTGCAGTCTGCCAAATTGTGGAAAACAAAAATCACAGATTGTCAAGTTCTCTGGGAACACATTCTCTGTGAACAGCAGGATGCCATCATAGCATCTAGTTTTGTATTTCACCAGCTGGCTAGGGATGGAATTAAACAGTGCCCCACTGTCATTCTGACAAATCTCTCAAAACAATTTGGGGAGGTAGTGAGAGGAGCTCTACCACACATAAAACAGCCCTGTGGGTAGGACATGCTGCCTTAGGCAGGGGAAGCACTACAGGAGCTTGCAGAGCTGGGAGTCCCACATCAAATTTTATAGCGCAGGACATAAGCCAAAAAAAATGGCTACATAATGACAACATTCTCCATCAAATCACCCTCGTGCATATTTTGCATTAACCATCTTCACAAGGTTATGTAGGTGCTTCCATCTGACCACTTTACTGATGGAACCATTACCTTTTACCTCCTCAGCTACAGGACAATAATGAAAAGTCTGTCAATACCTAGTGAAGCAAATAGACTGCATGTCAGGAAATGGCAACACTTCAGGTTAGAAAATGATCTCCATTTTAATATATTGATGTTAAAGTAGCATTTTTAAAAAGTGGCACTCAACCACTAATCTCACTTTGCATATATGCTGTCCCCTTTTCATCCCCATTGATGAACTTAAATACAATTTTACATATGATAGAAGCACGAATGAGTATGAGCAGTACTAAGATCAGACAAACCTGTGCTGATCTTTGACAGCTCTAATAAAGATACTGACAAATTAAAGGTTTGGAGGTTCTGTCTGATTATTTACTTGGGTTAGAAAAAAGCCGAACTATGGACGTGACCTGTGACCCGTGATCCCTGGCCTTGGTACATTTGTCATGAGGCACACTCACTTTAGCACTCGAGAAACTGGGAGGACAGAAATCAAATGGGATCTTGGATTCTCCATCCTGATCACAATCGTAAATTGCAAACACAGAGGGCTCAGGAGAGGACACACATGGAAAAAGTAGCCATCATGGTGAAGCACTGGAGACAATCAACACCTGAGCAGATACTTCCTCAAAGGGGGATAGGAGGAAGAAAATAGTCAACCTCACCTTTTGGGCAAGTTTGTACAGCATTCGTGCACTGACTGCTGTTGTGTGCGTTCGCAAGAGATTCTTCTGTGCTTCCTCAATCTTCCAGTCATATTTGTATCTGGATATGTACACAAATAGTTGCTGAAAACATAAAGAACTAAAGACTGCAACATTTGCATGGCTTTGAATGCAACACACTTGTTTTAGAAATAGTTTTAAAAATGATTCAATCATTCTCTTTCCCACCACTACTGGAGCATGGTGGCAGCAGTGTGAAGCATTGATGTGACACACTACAACAAGGCTCCTTTGACAGCACCTTCCAAACCAAGGTCAGACAAATTGAGTAGGAACACCACTACCTACAAACTTAAGTTACAGACCATCCTGACTTGGAACTAAATCACTCCTCCTGGACTTTGACCCAAGAGATTACAAAGGGATTCTTTAAACTGCAGTGAGCGCAAGTAGACCACTGGACAATTCTGATGATTTACTTGGTTGAAAAAAAAAACGGCCAACTCAACAGCAGACTGTGAGGTTTGATCACGGACAGGGGCTAAACCCACGCTGTGAGGCACAAACCCATCTCTGCATCTGAAAAGCCAAATGCCCATCGTATGTACGCAAAAATGTCTCCCCTCTGTGCACCACCCAACACAAGCCGTGTATGCAAGAATGCCCTGTTTACAAATGCCAGTGCTCCCAACTCCCTCATCCATGCCAGTACACACAAGGCCAATCCTGTGCCCAGCACAGAAAGCCAAAGGCTCTGCACAACCGAATCCAGCCCAGAGTTCTCCCCATCCCTGCTCACCTATGCCCCCCATTTGCCAGTGCACCAACCTCAAATCACCATGACATGCAAACACCCACCCATGCCCTTGTGCACCCTATCCACCTCACACCCAACTTCACCTTCCCCCACAGCAGCACAGCCAATTCCCCCACCAAAGCCATCACACCCAATTTTCTCCTCCCTTGATCAAATGTGCCCACTTCCCTCCTTCATCCTGCATTTAATCATTCTCCCACTCCTATACGTCCCCTCTCTAGGGCACTTTGTCCTCACCTCTGCTCTCAATCCTGCCCCTATCCCAACGTAGCCAACCACATCATCTACATAAACATAACTCACTCCAAACACATAGGTCAGTCTGCAGAGAGAACAGACAAATTTAATATTAGAGTCTGTCATCAGGCAGTTCCTGAAATTTAAACATCTTCTCCTCAAGATGCCAAACGACTGTGCCTTTATCTGACCACCACAAGCTGCAAGACAGCCAAACTTCTTCAAAAACGTGTTCATTGTAACGTGGGAAACATGGCAGCCAATCTGCTTACCACAAACTTCCACAAAAGGCAAAGTGATGGAACGTATAGTTTATTTTCAGTGGTATTGGTTGATATGTGAACAAATCCAAATATAAAAAGCTCGTTACTGTACATTATTCCTGAACAACACTGCACAAAGACAAATAGAACTTGCATCTACCAAGTTAGCTGAAGTGATTAGTGCAGACTTACCCCAGGGATCCATATCCGCCCTCTGAATGAACTTTCTTCACTCTTTCAAGGTAATCCATTGGAAATTTTGTTGCAGTGGCTGGCTCTGGGTGTGGTTAAAAAGGGGAAAAAGCAGGGATACTTAAAATTCCAAAAATAAAAGTTATTATTTTGCAGTGCAGCACAACCTGTGGATGTAGTTCACATCACTCCCTCCCTTATACCACTAGTGTCGGGACATTCTGTATACAGGAGTGCAAAATATATTGGTGTTGAAATAAACAATTAAAAGGAGGTTGGCATTTATTTGACACAACATTGCACATGTCTCTAAAAGTAATTGCAATCTAATTATTAAGTGCAATTGCTGTTCAGGAAGTAAATAGAAGCACAACAAACTGAATAGCTAGAAAATCTGTTCTTGGAGGAACATTGACATAGAGGTGTGGGCAGGAGGGAGGTGTGCACCTACGCAAAGCAAAGAGGTCCAATAGGCGATCAGCTTTTATTAAAACAGTAAAAAGTTAAGCAACTCTCTAGTGCCTTGTGGTTATGGATTAGAGAAACAAGGTTTGGGGCAGTAGCTCCATGCAACCCTTAATGGGGTGAACAGAGACAGCACAATTGTGAGATGAAGAAAAATGAAAATCGGTGGATTGATCAAGGCAATACTGAGTAACCATACCTATTGAAAAATACCATAACTGCCCCCTCCATCCTGAACCACATTCCGATTTTGCTCCTTTTCTCCTCCTGTCTGAACCCATGGTTTCACAAATGCAGAAAGGTCAACCAAATGATCATAATTAACAGGTAGGCAGAGTCAACGATCGTTAACAAACAACACAGCCAATACTGAATATTATAGCTGAGCGCAGACTTGTCCTCACTCCACTCCCACAGAATAATGTGAACCAGATAGAGAAACTCTTCCCTTCCCTGCTATTCTGAGACCTACCAGTCATCTCCTGCAGAAGCCAATGGTTCCTTCCTGATCAGTTCAATCTGTTCTTTTCCATCTCAGTTCTGAAGAAGAGACATGCTGAGCTGACACATTAACACTGCTTCTCTCCCAACTTATGTGGCTGGGCCTGCTGAGTATTTCCAGTATTTTTGGTTTTTGTTTCCCTTTGACTCAGTACTGGGTCAGGCCAGCAGCTTTATAAAGGCGGTGTTTTAATTCACTCAACTACTGTGCCACATCCAAATCACCAAAAGCAAGATTTAGAGTACATACCAGATAGGAAGAAGGTGTCGTGTTGGTCTCGGGCTGGGTGTTGCTGAGGTTGAAAGAGGGAGTCAAAGTTCCAGAATGAGCTCTCAATGAAGTTATTGGTTGGCATCTCTGTGAAACTGAAAAGATTCAAAAACTTTTAATAAACATCCTTTATGGTATGACAGCAGTTGTTCCAGATAGCTCATTACTAGGGAGGGCAGGTGGCAGGGAGGCACAAGTATAGAGAGAAGTGAAATGAAAATTCAGTAAGAGATAAAGGCAATATTGGATAACCATCATTACTGAAAATTATTCTTTCCCCTTTGAACTCCATTCCAAATTTGCTCCTTTCCTTTTGTCAACCAGACCTCAGTTTCCCAAATGCAGAAATACCGACTAAATGATCATTAACATTTTTCCCCCTCATTATTACGCTCTGTCAAGAGAAACTCTAATAAAATTATACAAAGAGCTGAGCCAATTTTGTAGAGCCACCACTATATAAAGGAGGAACAAATGGTCTCTTTCGGTGCTGTATCATTCTATACTCACTATAAAATGGTCTATGACAAATATCCTTCATATTTCATTCCTTAATTACAACTGAATAAGCAGTGCTCTTGTAACAAGCAACATTGGCAGTACTAGCAGATGGATCACTTTAGACGGTTGAGGAAATAACCTCACTTACCCCATTTCCAGAAATATCTGTCGGAATTGTGTTCGGACTTTCATCAAGGGGTGCAGGTGGCCGCATTCTGGAACGATACCCATTGCGTCAAAGTTGTACGGCTTGAACTTCTTCTCTTTCCAAGATCCACTGTCAACAAAATTTCACAGGGGCACATCTTAGAGACCACAGTGCTGCCTTCAGCAAAAGTAACACCAAAAAAAAAAGACAGCTGATCCGCCAAGCAGGATTAACCTTATCTGGGGCAAATTGTGACTTAATTTGAGTTGTATAACGGGTACAAGGATTAGTAAATATTTCTCGTTCAAAATAGGAATGAAATTTCTGTTAAGGTGAAACAGCAAGTTGCTAAAATTGCACTGTGAAAAGGAATCACAAATTCAGACTGCTACTTGTAAGTATATTAGGTGTTGTGGTACAGAGCCATTCAAAGCAGGACAGTTGTAATTTCAATGCCCATTTTGTGAAGCCAGATGATCTCCCAACACCAAATGGAATCTTATCAACACTAGGAGGAGGGGAACAAATAAAATCATTCAATTCTGTTCCCCAACTGCTGTTCGCTGAAGCAGTGTGCTTGCACGCCACTCATGCAAACAGCACCAGGCTCAACTGCAAGACCTTTTTACACTCGAACATCACCAAGACAATCACCACCCCAGTGCAAAGTCACTCTGACCATATGCTGAAGTCCACTTGCATTCCACAGACCAAATTCCAACAAAGGTTATTGCTGCAGATTCTTGGGGAAGAGATGAAAACAGCTGGACAAAAAAAATGCTCCAGTGTTGGTTAATAATGCAAGTTGTGTAATTGTTTAGTTGGGGTCTCCTATTCTTTAGCTGTTGGGCTGCAATGGGACTGAGGTGACACCATGCCACAATATGGGACATGACTGATCTTAGGTTGCTGTTTATGCCACAATGCATTGGACATTAACTACTGCCACTTTCTTGACGGTTTGTATTAATTGGTTCTAGCATCTTACTTGGCTATCATCTCCGGGGTAAGTTCAGTATCCTGCTTAACCACTGTGGTGCTGAATGAGCTTCCTTTGGTGATCCAGTAGGTCTTCACGGTCCTGTAGAAAAGCAGAGCTAAAGTCAATTTCAGTGACTTTCATTCCTTGTGGTTCTGCCCATGACTCACTTTGACTTTCCAGTTCTCAGCGTAGTGACTTAAATTGAGACACAAGCTGGTGGCATTTTTGGTCTTTACCTGATTTCATTCTGAACCTAACTCCCAAATATCAAAGGAATTACATTGTGTTTATATAGTGCATTTCACTGAAGCACTTTGAGACATCCAAAGGTCGTGAAAGTGCTTTACAGCTAATTGAATATTTTTGAAGTGTAGTCAATGCAAGAATTGCAGGAAACTACTTTACATACAGAAAGCTCCCTCAAACAGCAATGTGATAATGCCTAGATCAACGGTTCTTTCAGAGACGTTGACTGAAGAATAAACATTGGTTAGAACATCTGGGAAACTCCCTGCCCTCTGGAAATTATGCGGTGGGACCTTTTACCTCCAGCACAGACATCAGTTGGAAACCTTAACTCTCAACCAACAAGCAGTAGCTCCAAGCGTCAGCCCTAGGTTATGGTATTGCTGAAGTGGGACTTGAACACAAAGTTGCTACTGAAGAGGCTACAGTGTCACCATTAAAGCAGCCCAATTTGATTGACATCTCAGCTTGCCTTCCTGTCTGGTGATAAGGGGGTGGTTTGGCAGGTCTTTGGGCAGCTACTTGCTGCATAGCATTGTACAGGGCTGTGTAAAGGTTCTCACTGGACCTATAGGACCAAATGCTGTCAGTAGTGGCAAGACAATACTGTAGTGGTAAAGTCACTGATGCTCCTAGGACATGGGTCCTGCGATGGCAGGTGGTTGGCTTGCAGTTCAATGACTCAAACTGGCAATGAAAGCTATTCTTAGTGATGATAATTATGACAACTATCATTGATCGTTGTAAAAGACCCATCTGTCCAACATATTACAAACCCCACTAATATCCTTTAGAGAAGAAAATCTGCTGTCATTACTTGGTCTAGACTAAATGTGACTCCAGACCCACAGCAATGTGACTAATTCTTAAGTGTCCTTGATAGCAGTTAGAAATTCACAATAAATACTAGCCCTGGAGGCATTGGCCACATTTGATAAAATAAACCAAAACTGGTACACCTTGGAGATGTACTTATTATGAAAGAGTTGTAGTTACACCCCTTTGTTTGGTACAAAGTAACCTTAGAGTGGCCTTAAAGGCTAGCAATAAGTGAAATTAATCACAAAAAAATGCAATATTCTTCATTTGTCAGCTCCTATAGCTCTCAGCACAAGTGACAGAACTGTTCAAAATGGCACAATAATGCTGAGTACACATTCTGAAAACCAACAGACTCGGACTTGGTAACTGTGGCCGTTTATTAATGAACAAGTTAAAGATAAGAAAATGTGTTCATACATGATAAGGGAGTAATCAGAATGGAAGCAAGGGATTGAGAAAGAAGGATATTAGGCAACTGCGACAGGTCAAAATTCTCAGTACCATGCTGATAGGGAGAAGTCAGAAAAGAAGTGCAAACCATTCAAGATTCAAACAGGTTTGATATGGAAAACGGTCACGAAAAAGTTAAAAAGTCTTTACGATTACTTCTAATAAATATTTACCTGGTCAGCTAAATATGAGCAACATTATTTCTTCAGACAAAAGATACCAAGTAAAACTGCTGACTTTATCACCAAAAGAGGTCCTAGAGAAGCTATGAACTCAGTTTAATTTAACAGTCAGCTAGAAAGTGAAGTTCAAATGAGCAGATGCATTTGTAGCTCCAAGTGAGCAGTAATGCTGGGAAGTGGGGTGTGGGCGGAGGCTGTAAGGTGTCACAGCACTGTAGGAAGTTTAAAAAAATTCCCAGAACCTTTAATAGACCACTTGAGCACATTAAAATACAGCTTTAAACTAGGTGAGAGTCATACAATGTGCACCTTGGGCTTAGATCAGGGCAGATGGCTGCTTCAGACACTTGGCTTCACTGTGGTTAGATTTCAGAACTGCTACTGTATTTCAATGGACTGTTGAAACCTGTGTTGTTGAACTACAATGGTGGGTATTCCTCCACTAAAATGTAGATTTAAGTTTTCAAGATATTAACATGAAAAGACAGGGTAGATAAAGATAAATTATTTTCACGGGTTGGGGATTCTAGAACTAGGGGATGATCCACAAGTTAGGGATTGTTCAGGAGAGATGTTAGGAAGCATTTTTGCACATGAAGGATGGTAGAAGTTTGTAACTCTCTTCCACAAAGGGCAGTGGATGCTGAATCAGTTGCTAATTTTAAATATGAAACAGAAAAATATTTGTTAAAACAAAGGCATTAAGGGATACAGGTAGAAGGCAGTTAGGCCACAGATCAGCCATGATCTCAATGAATGGTAGAACAAGCTAGAGGGGCTAGATGGCCTACTCCTGTTCCTACATTCCTTATGTATTTATGACTTCAAGTATCAGCGGTACAATATAGTAAAGCTACACAGTACTCACTGCCATCCACAGAAAATAACTTGCAATTACAATTTCTTTCTGCATAGCAAGGCGCTCAATCTTTCTCATTATTCCTCTGGTCTTGCTGGGCAGCACACCCCTGCAGGCTAAGTTACACTGATACTTCCCTTTCCATCATCCCTCTGTACTAGCCTCCGCATCCTCCCTCCCAACTTAGCATTGCTATCATGGGGAAGGGGAAAACAGAGTTCTACACAAATCCGCCCACACTCGGAAGGAGCTTGTCACTGATAGATAAAGCAAAGGTGCATTTTCTCACACCATGACCCTGATGCCTCCTGTGGTCAAACAGTGCGCTGGCGCTTGAAGGGAAGACATAAACTGTGCCTCATGGCACAGAATGAATGACCAAAGACACCAAGATGTGAAAGGCTTGGAAGACTTACACCTCACTGAGCAGCTTTCTCTTTTTTAATTCGTTCTTCTCCTTATCATCCAGTTTGCTGTCCTTCCCCTGTTGGACCAGCAGCAACTTGTTTTTGACAGCATCTTCAATGCAATCAGTCTATCAGAGGAAAGCAAGTTAAATGACTATTAGATATCAGGAAAACAGCGGAATCTTTCATGTGAATTCTCTGCATTACGTGATGGCAAATTTCACAAGCTTGTTTGTCGGAAGAAATCATCTCAGGTACTCAATTTAATAGGAAGTGTAGTTAAGACGCTTACAATTAACACCTTTGAAAAGGAACTTAAAGGAACAGCTGGTGTGTCAGGAGATGGATGGTTATACAGTCACGTCTGAATGGGACAGATTGAAGTGTGGCCTCAAAAGTAAATATGAAAACTTGTTTGGTTGTGAGGGGACAGAGGCACTGGCTGTACTCATCATTACAGACTGCAATAACAGTAGGCTTGATGGCTGAAGTCCTTTTCCTTTCAGTCCAAACTTCAGTGTTCAGAAGAACTGGGTGTGCTGCAATGAAGCCCCTTCACCTTCTTACATTTAACTAGTTTTCATGGAGTACCCCTCCCAACTGATGGGGAAAACATCTGTCCTCCGCTCAATTCCCCTACAGCAGGCACAAGCAGTGAGCACGACAGGGAATGAACCATGCTGGAAATCCACTGTACAGATCTCATCTCAACAACTTTGTTGCAAATTCAATCACTATTTTCCAAACTAGGTGCTGCATATGGCATGAAAAGCAACATTCAGTATACAAGTTCAAAATTACCATGAATATTTAATAAAAATACTTAACACTGTTCATGCAAATTCCCTAATGGAGGAATTAACCAACCCAACGTATTTTGAATTGATTAAAAAACAATTGGCAAAGGTAATAATATTTGTAAATTGGAGTTTCACTGTTTAACTTTTCCATAAGTACGGATGCTACTTTGGAAAATCTCAATACATACATTTCCCCTGTGCATGTATTTGTCATTCTGTCATGCAACACTGCTAAAAAGAGGCAGCAAACATGAACAAAACTGCAAATAACTTGACCACTGCTGTTGTGTTAAGTGCACTAACAATCAAATTGCTAAAGGCCTTGGTTCAATCAGAAATCTGTTCTTGAATTAGCTAATATAGGACTGAGGGAAGAGTATCTCTGACAAGCTAAGTCCCACAGTTATGCACTGAAGCATCAACCCACATTCTGCACTAAAGGCTTGAACAAGGTTCCAACTCAACTGCCCAACTCAGTGGTGAGCTGAGTCTGACTAGGTAGAAATGAAGTACGTGAATTAATAAACTGCTTGAAAGCCCTCAAGTTAAATGGTCACAGTGTTTAAGCTGTTGTGCTTCTGGGCCTGGCCAAAGTGGCCACAAACAGGTCAAGACAGCACGCATTGAGCAGGAATTTCAGCCCAACTGCCCAGCCCTCTTTTACTGCTATGTCCAAGCCCAGTATCCTTGCAGCACTGAGTGTTCACTGGAACTAAAAAAGTCAAAACTTGCATCTGAATTTTGTTAAGTTAAATTTGAATATTTGACTTTGTTGCAGTGCCCCTTTAAGGAGCTGACACCCTTTAATTTCATCTAATTTGATTTTAAAAATAGGGTTCTATGTAAGGATGCAAACCCAAATGTTTAATCTGCTCTTTCCACAGATACTGCCAGACCTGCTGAGTTTCTCCAGTCCTTTGTTTTTATTTCATAAACAAGCAGATCAGTCAGTACTTGTGACTAGTATGAATGGGAAAGAATGAATGACCAAGAGAAAGTCGGCACATTCCCATGTAGACATCACAGAAATATCTTCAACTGAAATAAAACTATTGAACTAAATTAAAGCAGACAGGTTAATGTGCCCACAAGCAAAAACAAAAATTTCTGAGAAATTCAGTAGGTCTGGCAGCATCTGTGGACAGAAAGCAGTTAACAGTTCTGAAGAAGAGTCTCTGGACCTGAAACATTGACTCTCTTTCTCTGTCCACAGATGCTTCCAGACTTGCTGAGTTTCTCCAGCAATTTCTGTTTTTGTTGCTTATTTCCAACACCCACAGTCCTTTGTGTTTGTTTTTAGGTTAATGTACCCACTGAACATTGTTGACAACTTTTGATTTCAACACTCAAGCTGTTTTGCGTGCCCATGCATCTGTATGCATGTGCATGTTGGGGGCTGTACAGTGATGGCAAAACCCATTTCTCAAAACAAGCCTATCAACTTTGGACGATTAAATCTGATAGCTCTACATGCATTATAAGAGTGAAGTTACACAGACACTAGGGAATTTGCGACCACCTACAGCCTTAAAGATGCGAGGTCCTCCTTCGGCATTCTTGTCTATGCGTATCCATTTACTGGACATGGCCTTGTTGAATCCCACTTTTCCACTTGGGAGTTTCTATTAAAAATGAAAAAAAGGTCCATTTTTTGAAAGCAGCATTTCATCCTTTAAGATGCAGACTGTAGAAATGCAAATTTAATGATGTTTAATAATGGAAACAGAGTGACTGGGAGTCCCTCATGGCAGGGTTAAGACTTCTTAAATTAATCAGCATGCCACTGCAACATGCTCACCATCAGGTCACTCTGTGTAATTCCATTTGGTGGAATAGCATCAAAAACCCGAGCTTCATGACTGCCTTTCTCCACAATCTCTTTCCCTTCATCAGTCAGCTCCCAACGCTTGCTGGATCGCAGTTCAGCCTCAATCACCTGCAATAAAAGAGAGAAAGAAAGAAACAGAGCATGAGCTTTACTCAGCAGGAACATGTTAATGGGCATGACATAGTTATGCAACTGGGCAAGTAATCCAGAGGTTTGGACACATAAAACATGA
Source organism: Rhincodon typus (assembly GCF_021869965.1). NCBI lineage: Eukaryota > Metazoa > Chordata > Chondrichthyes > Orectolobiformes > Rhincodontidae > Rhincodon > Rhincodon typus. The sequence continues at coordinate 7,754,267 of NC_063369.1, forward strand.
GCTCTAGTTATGTGGCAACAAGATTCCTATCCTTCTTCATTAACCTATGACCCTGTTGTGGAATGCGTATGTACGTAGTCTGGAAAGGTCATGCCAAAATGCCCTCTGCAGCTGAATAGCTCAATACGAATTCAGCCTATCGGTGACCCAATGCTGAGCAAGTACCTTTACCACACAAACTTCAATTGTCCCAAATCAAAAGGTGGATAAATAATTTGGGGCAAGTAATAATTTGTAAAATCACCTCGAACCAGTGAATATTTTTAAATAAGGCCCAGTTTCTCTTGAATTTCCAACATGATTTCTCCAACAAACAAAAGCTAGGGGAGGCCCCCACGTGTAATTTTGGTCTGCCATCTGGCAGCCCAGATGGTTAAGTCATCTAGTGTCCATTTGAACAGGTTAGCCCACCATTATCTATCTGCCCAGCTGAGTCAACCCACTCTCAGACAGTACACCTGGCTAGACAGGTCCACCCACTGTCTGGATGGGATGAACTGCCACCTATCTGTCTGGACGGGCTGGGAGGAGAGAAGTCTGTGTGCTGGAATTATTATAGATATTTTCTAATCAATTTATATGCCATGAAGAATCACAGAAGACGCAATGTAATTTTTAAAAATTTATTCATTTGTGGGTTGTGGGCATCACTGGCTGGCCAGCATTTCTTACCTATCCCTAGTTGCCATCGAGAAGGTGGTGGTGAGCTTCTTTCTTGAACCGCTGCAATCCACCTGCTGTAGGTTGCCCCACAATGCTATTAGGGAGGGAATTCCAGGATTTTGCCTTAGCGACTTTGAAGGAATGGCGATAGATTTCCAAGTCAGGATGGGGAGTGGCTTGGAGGGGAATTTGAAAGTGGTGGTATTCCCATATGTCTGCTGCCCTGTCCCTCCAGATGGAAGTGGTCATGGCTTTGGAAGGTGCTGTCTGAGGATCTTTGCTGAATTTCTGCAGTGCATCTTGTAGACAGTACTCACTGCTCCTACTGAGCGTTGGTGGTGGAGGGAGTGGCTGCTAGTGGATGTAGTGCCAATCAAGTGGGCTGCTTTGTCCTGGATGGTGTCAGGCTACTTGAGTGTTGTTGGGGCTGCACTCATCTAGGCAAGCAGGGAGTATTCCACCACACTACTGACTTGTGCCTTGTAGGCTTTCAGGTGTCAGGAGGTGAGTTACTTGCCACAGCATTCCTAGCCTCTAACCTGCTTTTGTAGCCACTACATCTATGTGGTGAGTCCAGTTGAGTTTCTGATCAATGATAACTCCCAGGATGTTGATAGTTGGGGATTCAGTCATCGTAACGCCAGTGAATGTGAAGGGGTGATAGTCATCGCATTTGTGTGGCATGAATGTCACTTGCCACTTGTCAGCCCAAGTCTGGATATTGTCCAGATCTTGCTGCATTTGGACATGGACTGCTTCAGTGTCTGAGGAGTCGCAAATGGGGCTGAACATTGTGCAGTCATGGCGAACATCCCCACTTCAGACCTTATGATGGAGGGAAGGTCACTGATGAAGCAGCTGGAGATGGATGGGCCTAGAACGCTATACTCTACAACAAAACAAAGAACTGCAGATACTGGAGATCTGAAACACAAAAACAGAAATTGCCAGAGAAACTCAGCAGATTTGACAGCATCAGGAGGGAGAAAACAGAGCTAATGTTTTGAGTCAGTCACCCTGCATCAGAACAGGACTCCAGTTTTTGTGTTTAATGTTAATTCTGTCTCTTTCCCTTCACAGATGCTGCCAATCCTGCTGAACTTCTACAACATTTTTTTCCTTTTTATTTCAGATTTCCAGCACTGGCAGTATTCTGCTTTTATATAGGCTCAGGCTGGTTGTCCAAGCACAGGAGAAGTCTTTGTGCCTGTCCAAGTGTCTCTATCCCTCTGGTTTGCCCATGAATTGATGGCGAGCAGTCTAACACCAACGCTTCCTTCCCATCACGACATTCAACCCTCACACACCCATCACCTCATACCCAACACTCCCCTAAAATCTCATTCCCCATCTACCCCTCCCTCACAGCCAC
>NC_063369.1:7766301-7795054 GCF_021869965.1 Rhincodon typus
ACAGACTCCAGCATCGGAAGTTCTTACTATCTCTCCTGTTTGTGGTAGTTTAGCACATCACCAAAACCTGATCACCAAACCACCCCAAGGTCACTGCATTAAAAAACTCATGTAAAGGCTTCCACCAATGGTTTTGTGTTCTGCTCCCACAGTTAATCTACTCTAATGTCTTTTCTTTTCATTCTCTTCAGTGTTCCATCCCTTATTTTCCTGTTTTCCTCCAGCAAAGTTGGGTCAAAATCTTTGAACTCCTTCCCTGATGGTATGATGGGTAACCACACCACATGCGTGCAATGGTTCAAGAAGGAACCAACAACTCAACAGTAATTAGGAATGGGTAGTAAAAGTTGGTCTGAACACTGATGCCCACAACCTACGAGCAAGTAATAAAAAAAATTGTTACTCTATCCTTAAAGGTGCCCTTCAACCAGCAACAAGAACTTGTATTTATGTAGTGTCTGTATGGTGTATTTAAAGTAGCAAAACACCCAGGGGTGCTTCATTATAAAACACAATATGACAGCAAGCCACTTAAGGAACTTTTAGATCAGATGACCAGGCATATTAACATCAGTGTCCTTGAAAGAGCCAATAGCACCAGTATCGAGGTCATGATCATCCAAAGCCAACTCTGCTGAGTTGGCTATGTGCTTAGGATGCCTGGATTCTGACTGCCAAAGCACATTTTGTTTGCCCAGCTCAAGGAAGGCACTTGAATGAGAGGAGGAAAGGAAGCACTTCAAAAACTCTCTGAAGTCTAGAATGAGCTGCCAGTAGAAGTGGTGGAGGCTGGTACAATTACAACATTTAAAAGGCATCTCGATGGGTATATGAATAGGAAGGGTTTAGTGGCACATGGGCCAATTGCTGGCAAATGGGATTAGATTTATTTAGGATATCTGGTCGACATGGACAAGTTGGACTAAATGTCTGTTTCCATGCTGTACAGCTCTAATGACTCTATGACTGTATGACTCTAAGGCTTATCTACTTCACGGGCAGCATGATGGCCCAGTGGGTTAGCACTGTTAGCACTGTTACCTCAGGGGACCTGGGTTCAATTCCAGCCTCGGGTGACTGTCTGTGTGGAGTTTGCACATCCTTTCTGTGTCTCTGTGGGTTTCTGCTGGGTGCAGAGATTTCCTTCCACAGTCCAAAGATGTGCACGTTAGGTTGATTGGCCATGTTAAAAAAAAGTTCTCTGCAGTGTCCAGAGACAAGGATTAGCTATGGTAAATGTGGGATTATGGGGATATAGGAGGTGGCTGAGTCTGGGTGGGATGCTTTTCAGAGGTTTGTTGTGGACTCAATGGGCTGAATGGCGTATTTCTGCACTGTAGGATTCAATGATACTTATTCTTTGCCTGTTTTTGTGTAATGTTTCAATGCCAGTCGAAATCGCTAATGGCAGTGCGAGATCCTGTGTTTCAAATGAAGTGAAGTATTTCAGCAAAGTTCCTATAGTCCCTCAAGCTTGTTTGGCCCTATTCAATATGAATGTGGCAGACTCTGTCAAAATTGAATTGCACAACACAACCCGTTACCTTATACTGGTCCCCCAGTGTGTGATTGTGGCTATTCCCTGTGAAAGGAACTCATGGAAGATCTTTAAACAGATGAACAAGTGGAGCGGTCAACAAGACAGATTGAAGTGTGTCAAAAGTTATGATAATACTTTTGTCAGTTTTGAAGGTGCTATAGAATTGCAAGGTGTTGTATTTTGAAATCAAAGTCTATAAACTTTAAATGGGGGCAGAAAATCTCTAAAGACATTTTAGAAATCTCTGGGGGAGGTTGTCGCATAGTGGTAATGTTTCTGGACCTAGACTAATGTATGGGTTACATGGGTCCAAATCCCACATGGCAGCAGCTGGAATTTAAATTTAGTTAATAAATCCGGGATTGAAAGCTAGTTTTAGTCAACGATGCAGTTGAATTATCATCAATTGCTACAAAAACCCATCTCATTCACTAATGCCCTTAAGGGAGGGAAATCTGCCATCCATACCCAGTCTGGCCTCCATGTGACTCCAAATCAACTGTAATGTGACTGATTTCTGAAATGGCCAATAGTTCGCAAGTGATTCATACTGCTCTTGCCAATAATGTTCACATCCCATGAGACAAAAATTACAAAAGCCATTAAATTGTATTTGTCAGGTACAAACAAAAAATACAGTGTTAGCCTTTATATCCAGAAGATTAGAATGTAAAAGGAGGGGATGTTCTGCTGAAGTCGTAAAAAGCCATGGTTAAACCATGTCTCGAGTACTATGTACAGTTTTACGCACCTTTACTGAAAAGGAATGCACCATTCACCAGAATGTTCGCAGGGTTCCAAGAGTTAGGTTATGATGAAACATTTCATAACTAGGTTTGTATTCTCATGCTGAGGGGCAGCTGCCGCTAAGGTACAGTGGGGAAAGACCACTGTCTAAGTCTTTCTGCCAAAGTTAAATGGGGATCTGTTCAGTTATTGGACCCTCTCAGTGCCTCAAATGCATGTAAGTATAGTCTTTTATATGTCAGAGGTATCTTTGGTTTGTTTGGATAGAGTCAAACTCCAATGTTTGTTTGTTTCTTTGATGTGTTACTGCACAGAACCAAACTGCATTTGTGACTATGTATACATACGAAGATATTTTTTATGAATAAAGTATATTTCTGAAAATAACTTTTTGGAAAAAATAACTAAGTTTGCACCTTTTAGAGTTTAGAAAGTTAAAGCATGATTGAACGTTTTTAAGGATTTTGCAACTGATTGATCTGGCTGATGGAGAGTATATTTTCCACTAATATGCAGGGCACAACATTAGGCAGGCCATAATAGGATTGATGCTGGAAAACTCTTCTTCACACAAAGGGTGTTAGTAGTGTAGAGAAGTACCTCACACGAAAAGTGATAGATATAATTCAAATACAGAAGGAAAAACAGTAATTCTGGCAATGAGACATATTGGTCTGAATCATCTTGGATGCTTGAAAATGGAGCTTGAGTTCAAACTGGTACAATCAGTATCTTCATTTCCAAGTGTTCCTTTATTTAACTGACTTTTTTTACCTCTGAGAAATCTTGGAGCGGGTGCAATGAGGGTCCATGAGGTTTTTTTTTGGGATGGGTTGTTGTTTGAGAATAAAAGTCTATGCTAGGGAGTTTAGAAGAATGAGAAGTGATCTCATAGAAAACCCATGGGAACCTTGATTTGATTTATTGTTATGATAGTCACATGTACCTAGGTACACACAGTACCCACTGCTACTAGTAACTTTTTAGGATGCAACTTTAACAGTGAGACTGAACTGGGTGACATAGTTGTAGAATAAAGGGACACACTTAAGACTAAGATGCAAAGGAATTTCTCCTCCCAGAGGGTAGTGAACACCTGGAATTCTCAGAGAGATCACTGACAATGTTTAAAGAGGAAATAGAGTAGATAGATTTTTGAAATATCGGGAAACTAGAGGGTTATGATGAGTTGGTGTGAAAGAGAAATTGAAGGCTGGGACAGGTCAGGCATGATGTTAAAGAATGGCAGGATAGGCAAGAGGGGCTGAATAGCCTGCTGTTCATCTATTCTTATGTTCTTACATGCTCTCAAGAGTAAGCAGCTGACATGCAGCGGGATTATACTCCAGAATCATTGCCTAATGTGAACATGATTGGCATAAAAGCAGTGAAATGTAAAGTCACCATAGTCCCAGATGACCATAGGGCTGATGTCACATTAGAGATAACTATGGCAGTTTAACCTGAGGGTCTTGCAACTCAGGCAAGGGGAGAGGTTGAGAGGAGGGACCTTTATGGTGGCAAACAGAGACAGGTCTGACAGCATCTGTGAAGAAAAAACTGTGTTAATGTTTCAGGTCCAGTGACCCTTCTTCAGAACTGATAGCGTTGGGAAAAGGTGGTATTTAAGTTGATGATGGGGTGAAGGAGTGAGCGGATATGAGAAGAGAGAACCTGGAGAGATAGTGAAATAAAAGGTGTGCAGACAAAGGAATTGTTGATAGTAAACCAGGCAAGAAGAGAAGCTAAGTAGTATAATGGGGGCTATGAGTAAGTGAAAGTGAGTTGGTTATACTAAAAGCAAACCATTTCATCTCAAGACCTGGGATGTGGAAGTGGTAATCAAAAATTGTTAAATTTGATAAACAGAAATTGCTGGAGAAACTCAGGGCTGGCAGCCTCTGTACAGAGAAAACAGTTAATGTTTCAAACATCAAAACTGAAGGAACGTCACTGGACTCGGAGCATTAACTCTGTTTTCTCTCCATAGATGCTGCCAGACCTGCTGAGTTTCCCCAGCAATTTCTGTTTTTCTCCATTTCAGATCTCCAGCCTCCACAGGACTTTGTTTTACATTATTGTTAAACTTGATATTGAGACCTGTAAGACCCTCAAGCAGGTGTTCTTCCAGCTATACTGGAGTACTGAAAAAAACCTGAGACAATCCTTCATGGAGCCTCAGTCAGGGTGGGATCTGAACCCATGTGTTACTCTGCATTGCAAACCATCTGTCCAGCCAACTGAGCTAACCAACCCCCATATATTTTTTCTGTAAGGAGTAAGGCCTGTTAAATTCCTTAATTAATGTGCTTGAAACACCCCACCCCATCCCCAAATGATGTCTAATGCAATGGCCATGTTGGCCTTGGAGGGTGTACAACGTAAATTTACAAGAATATTACCTGGACTTCAGGGTTAAATTGAGAGGAAGGATGATATGAATTAGGTCTAAATTCTAGGGAAAACAGGAAGGATGTTAGGAAGCGCTGTTACACATGAGAGGTTTTAGAGGAAGTAGGAACTGCCGATGCTGGAGTCTGAGATAACAAGGTGTGGAGCTGGATGAACACTGCAGGCCAGGCAGCATCAGAGGAGCAGGAAAGCTGACATTTCGGGTCTGGACCCTTCTTCAGAAATGGGGGAGGGGAAGGGGGCTCTGAAATAAATAGAGAGAGGGGGAACCGAAGATAGAAGGTGGATAGTGGAGCCAATGGGTGGAGAGAAGACGGACAGGTCAAGGAGGTGGGGATGGAGCCAGTGCAGGTGAGTGTAGGTAGGGAGTTGGGATGGGAGTTGGTCAGTGAGGAGGGAGGGGCGGGTAGGTGGGAGGGAAGACGGACAGGTCATGGAGGCGGGGACGAGAGGGGCTGGTCTTGGGATGAGGTCTGGGGTGGGGAGATTTTGAAGCTTATAAAGTCCACATTGAGACCATTGGGCTGCAGGGTTCCCAGGCGGAATATGAGGTGCTGTTCCTCCAACCTTCGGGTGGCATTGTCGTTGCACTGGAAGAGGCCCAGGATGGACATGTCGTCCAAGAAGTGGGAGGGGGAGTTGAAGTGGTTCGCGACTGGGAGGTGTTGGGTTTGGAACTTTCTTCTATAAGTGGAAGTTGATGCTAGATCAGCTTTCAGTTTTAAATCTGAAATGGATTACTTTTTGTCAAGCACAGGTATTAGGGGTTATGTCCAAAGGCAGGTAGGTATGTGTTATGAGGAAGGATTACTGGACTCGAAATGTTAACTCTGTTTTCTCTCACAGATGTTGCAAGACCTGCTAAGTTTCCTCAAGTAATTTGTTTTTGTTGCGGGTATATGGAGTTAGGCCACAGATCAGCCAATGATCTAATGAATGGCAAAACAGACTCAAGGGGCTGAATGGCTTACTCCTGTTCCAATGTTCCAGTGTTGCTTATGTTCCTAGAATCCCTGCAGTGCAGATGGAGGCCATTTGGCCCACTGGGGCTACACCAAACGTCCAAAGAGCATCCCAACAAGAGCCCCCCAGCCCTGCTAATCCACCTAGCCTGCACATCCCTGGACATTATGGGCAATTTAGCATGAGCTATCCACCTAACCAGCACATCTTCAGACTGAGAGGAAACAGAGCACCTGGTGCACGCAGACATGGTGCAAACCCCACACAGTCGCTCAAGATCAGAATGGAACCTAAGTCCCTGGTGCAGTGAGGCAGCCGTGCTAACCACTGAGCCACTGTGCTGCGCCTATGTTCCTATGTTCAAATGTTGTTATGTTTCAATCTTCTAATGTTCCTATCTTCCTACATTCCAATGTTCCAAGTGTTCCTATGTTATAATGCTCCTATGTTCTAATCTCTGACTCCTCCCTTCCCTTCCTCAACATCTCTGTTTCCATTTCTGGGGATAGATTGGTCACTAATATCCACTGTTAACTTACTGACTCCCACAGTTACCTGGACTATAAAATATAAATCCTTGCACCCTGCTTCCTGTAAAGACTCCATCCCATTCTCTCAGTTCCTCCTCTCCGTCGCACATGTTCAGATGAGGCCAACTGAACATCCCTGGACACTATGGGCAAGGGAGCCTCCGAAATGTCCACCTGCTTCCTCAACCAAGGATTCCCAGCACCGTTGTCGACAGGGCCCTCAACCGGGTCCGAAACATCTCCTGCACTTCCGCCCTCACCTCCCTCCCGCAACAGCGATAGGGTTCTCCTTGTCCTTACCTACCACCCCGTCAGCATCTACATCCAGAAGATCATCAGATGCCATTTCCACCACCTCCAGCGAGACTCCACCACCAGACACATATGCCCCTTCCCTCCCTTGTCCGCCTTCCACAGGGACCGTTCCCTCCAGGACACCCTGGTTCACTGTTCCTTCACCCCAACACCCCCCCACAGGCCCACGGCACCTTCTCCTGTAACCGGCAAGGATGCAACACCTGCCCATTTACCTCCTCTCTCCTTAGTATCTAAGGGCCCAAACATAACTTCCAGGTGAAGCAACACTTCACCTGCACTTCCCAGAATCTAGTCAACTGCATTTGCTGCTCACAATGTGGACTCCTCTACATTGGGGAAATGAAGCGTAGACTGGGTGATCGCTTTGCAGAACATCTACGTTCCGTGCGCAAAAAAAGACCCTGAGCTTCCAGCCTGCCACTTTAACACACCATCCTGTTACCTGGACAATATCTCTGTCTCTGGCTTGCCGCAGTGTTCCAGTGAAGCTCAACGCAGGTTGGAAGAATAACTCCTCATTTTCTCACTTGGGGACCCTGCAGCCCTCTGGACTCAATATCGAGTTCAATAATTTTAGGGCCAAAACTCTCCCATGTCCTAGTCCCCTACCCCACACACCAGGCCTTGTTATCACATAGCCTGCCATTACACACTACCTATTGTTGGTCACTGACAGCCCCCACTAACAGCTATTCACCCTCCCAGCCAGATCGTTATCAACTCTTTTGTCTGTCCAACTGTTTCTCTCTCTCTCTCTTCGGGCTCTATCCTTTATCCTATTGTTTACTCCCGACCCCATGCCTCTCCCTATTTTCTGCATATAAACCGATGGTTTCCCAGCCACCATCAGTTCTGAGGAAGGGTCACCAGACCTGAAACTTTAACTCTGAGGTAGTAAGAACTGCCGATGCTGGAGTCAGAGATAACACAGTGTGGAGCTGGAGGAACACAGCAGGCCAGGCAGCATCAGAGGAGCAGAAAAGTTGACCTTCTGGGTTGGGACCCTTCTTCAGAAATGAGGCATTTCTGAAGAAGGGTCCTGACCCAAAAACATCAGCTTTCCTGCTCCTCTGATGCTGCCGGGCATGCTGTGTTCCTCCAACTCCACACGATGTTATCTCTACGTTAACTCTGATTTTTTCTTCAGCAGATCCGGCAGCATCTGTGAGCTTTTCCAACAATTTCTGTGTTTGTTCCTATGTTCCTGAAATAAAAACAGACATTGCTGTATCTGTGGAGAGAAAGCAGTTTTGTTGACTCTGCTTTCTCTCCACTGATGCAGCCAGACCTACTGAGTTTCTCCAGCAATTTCTGTGTTTGTTTCGGATTTCTAGCATCCGCTGTTCTTTATTTTATTCTTATGTTCCTATCTTGCCTTCAGCTGTTTTGCAAACTCAAACCTTGTCTCTGGAGTTGCAGGAGTAGGGGAGGAGCAACGTATCCTTTGTGACTCAATCTGATTGAAAGCCGCGTCCACCAATGGGGAGCGAGCTCCTGCGGTGGGCGGTTCCCGCCCCGCTTCTTCCGCCGACCGAACATGTGGTCGTCGCCCATTGGTCGAGAGCCCCGGTCGCCATGACGTTCGGGACGACCAATCAGCGTTGGCCATCTGGGCACGCTGCGCAACCTAACCTGCTGGCTGCTGGTGGGTGGGCGGGCGGACGGTTGGGAGGGCGGGGACACTACGTTTGCGTGACGGCAGTTAGGGCCAATCAGGAGCCGGGGAATCCGCCGCAGTGGCAGTGGCGGCCAATCAAAACAGGGGGCGCCGCCAGGACGGGGAGGTGCGATTTAGCCGTCTGTGAAGTTTGTGTGACGCGCGCAGTATAAAAGCATCCGCGGGGAGCTCCTTCATTCCTGGTGGCTTCAGCTCTGTCGGTGGCTTTTCGGTTAATGTGTTAAATTCTTTCCACTTTCCCCACCCCCGTTCTTTTTTTTTCCCCTAATATTTACCGAGGGAGGAAAAAAAAAGTAATTTGGGAAGGCCAAAGTCGAATACATCCCCCAGAAGATGAAGACCAGGTTGCTGCTCTGCTTGTTGGTTGCCTTGGCAGCTGCAGACCCCACCGTTTATTTTAAGGAGGAATTTTCTGATGGAGGTGAGTTTGAGGAGGAAGGTGTCTTGAAGGAAGAAGGAGCAGGTCATCCTTTGCTGTAAACCTTCCCCCCAAAAATGTTTCTTTCTGATATCGACGGAGTATAAAATGTGTGTGGATGAGACTGAATCTGCAACTCATTATTACCCAGAATTTCTGGATCAATCCAGATTCGATTTGGGGGAAAGAGGGTTGGGGTACATATATTAGGGAAGTGTTTTTTTTCCCTCTTCTAAACCTCTTTTTAAAAAGGAAATAATTTCCTGGTGTAACAATTTTTTTTTGAACAGGGAAATGGAGGAGGTAAGTAAACTTTTTTGTTTGTTTCACTTTTTTTTCTTCTTTTCAAAAATAGAATTTTTGAAAATTTAAGGTTTTGTTTTGCTTTTTGATATTTTGGTGTATGGGATGATGAACTTCTGCCCTCTTCCCACCCCATTTTCTCCAAAAAATACTTTTTTTTTATTGTTCTATTAGGCCTCTTGAAATTTATTTTAAATATTTAGTCTTTTAAAAGCATCACTTTTTCTATGCAGAGCTATAAATTTAAAATCCTCACTTTTTGTATAATCTTGTTTAAAACCTCAATATTTTGGGACTCTTGATCTAACGGTAAGTATGTCTTCATATATCTATTTAACTAAAACTTTTAATGGAGCTAAACATTTTTCCTTTTCCAAACGTTGTGCAAAAAATTGAATTTTTCCCTTGTTTAGAAACCAACTTCCTTGTGGGGAATGTTTGTTTGGAATGTACTAGCTTTTATGACCTCTAACCAGTTTTGCTGGTGTGCAGGTTTGCCAAAAGGACTTATGAATGCTGTAAGATATTTCATTTTTTTTGTCTTTTTTGATCTGTATTTTACATCAATTACAATTATTTAATCCTAGTTTGTTTGGCTGTGTGCCATTTGCAAATTGTTAAATTGCAAGTTATCACGTGACTGGGTAAGTATAGGTGGCAGATCTTTCAAAATTCTGCAGACCCTGCAAGTTAACAATGGAGTAAGGTAAAGTAAATCTGCTTGTTACCCTTTATAGGCTGTATATTCTAGTCTGTTTTTTAGATCAACATAGAAGCTATTGTGACTCTTTCTTGATGTCCTAGATTTTCTGTAGGTACCATGCTGAGACAGATCTAAGCTCTACTGTGAATGATGGCAATTTGATCAGGAGGACAAGGAAAGCTGGTCAGAAACTGGATAGTGGCCACTATATTCTGCACCTCCTGTAAAGTAGTTCCTATTTGGAAAGTTACCCCTTTGCAACCTCCACCCACTTTCTCCTGTCCAAAAGCCTGAAGACACGTAATATTTAATGTTGCACAAGCTAGTTCCAAAGTTGTGAAATACAGAATGGCTATGGGACTTCCACAGCAAAATAGGCAATAGATTTCATTGTTGAAATGAGGAAAGATCTTGTTGAATTTTTAAGATTTTTAGCTTTTGGTGAGCTTTGCTGGCAATTTGTGTGTAATCTACAACCCTGTTTTTGGAATGTTGTGTAGTTGGTGCTATTGCTGCCTCCCTTGTTTTGAAAGGAAGTAGTGCAGCATTGGTATCAAGTGACAGTGGGAGAATAGGGTTCTATCTCCATTCACTGCTAACAACCACATGTACTTTTAAATCACCTTTTAATTGTCATGAAAAAGTTAGGGCACCTCACAGAGCTAAAGATAGTAGAGGGTCACCAGACCCGACATGTTAACTTTTTTTTTCCCTTCACAGATGCTGCCAGACCTGCTGAGCTTTTCCAGCAATTCCTGTTTTTGTTAAAAATAGTAGAGTTGGGGCAAATTAGCATATTCTTGGCAGAGAAGTGATTTAGAGGCAACTTAAAGGAGGAAGACAGGTGAGGAAAAATGCGGTGCTTGAGGCTAAAGCACGCTCCTCGAGATTAGTTCGAAAGCGACACAGATGTGATCCATCATTTGTAGTAATGGTACCTCCAGAAGAAGTAAATGGGAGGTGGAAAGTGGGGACTTAAGTAGAGAACACATTATTGTCTGGAGTGAATGCATAGAATGTGAAACCAAAGATCTCAATTGTTAATATACTGTAAAACATCTGGTCATGATCAATCTGTTATTTCCCATTCATTAAGTAACCGTTGAATTGAGTTTTAATGAATGTAGGGGAGTTCATGACTTTTCCTAAGATTTTTGAGGGCAGTCTGAGCAAATCCCTACTCGGTAATAAGGAAGTGCTGTTTAGATGGATTTAAAAACTACCTTGCCTTAGGTAAGAAATTCTCTGAATTCCTGTAAGCTGCTATTTGTTTTGTGCTCTACATTGCCGAATTAATAGGAAATCAACTTCCCAATCTTGAACAATACTTGTGCCATCTCAAAATAGTGAAACTATCCTAGTGCTGGAGCCAGCTCTCTTGTCAGGAAGAATGAGCAACTGTTGCATGTCTTGGTAGGAACATCCTTACTCGAATGTTGTAAGCATTAATTGTTACATATGGGCAAATGTTGCTGAAGCACCAGTGTAAGGCCAGAACAAATGCCAAGACTACTACTTCCAATGAGAGATTTGATTGCTATCTAATGGATTGGGCAGTGTAAATTAGCTCAAAGTGAATGCTGCAGTTTACAATGATTGTGTAGTGGATGCCAGCTTGAGTGAATACATGGTTTCCGTGTCAGTTGCAGCAAGCTATTTTCTTCTACTGCAGCAATTTTTGTTCTTGTTTGCTATATTTCCAGGACTGATTAACAGGCAGGCTATGGTGCGTAGCCATACAATGATGGGTTTTGCAGCTGACCAGTTGGGCTTAACCTCCTGTATTTTGATGTGCTATGCTGTCTTTTGTTTTTTTTTTCCATGTAAGTTGTAGTCTGGAATAGTAGAGGCTTCAATTTCATTCCACCACGTGGCTGACTAAGAACTTCTCACATTCTACCACTTGCCATGCGTTGGAAGGATTTGAGTGGTTGATCAACCTGTTTCTCAACAGTCGTTTCCTGGAGTGGGACTTCAACCCAGACCTTCTGGTTCAGAGACAGGGATGCTTATTCACTTTGCCACAAGAGCATCATCACAGCAGATACAAGTGTTTAAGTTTTAAAAAGCTCTTCAACCATCATTCTCGGGTGTGCTTTCCTTTAGAAGCTAGAGTAATTTACTGGAAACATAACACAAAAGCAGAGCATGCCAGAGAAGTCTCGGCAGTTCAGGCAACCCCTGGGAGAGAAACAGTTAATGTTTCAAGTAAAAACCGAAAGAACTGTGGGTGCTGTCAATCAAGAACAAAAACAAAGTTGCTGGCAAAGAGCACAGCAGATCTGACAGCATCTGTGAAGGAAAAAGTTAACATTTTGGGTCCGGTGACCCTTCCTCAGAACTGTGTGTAATGTTTCAGGTAGATGACTTTCCATGCAGGTCTGAAGACCAAAAGTATTTAATTCTTTCCACGGAACAGATCTGTCTTCTGTTTCCAGCATTTCCTTTTTTAACCTAAACCATCATCTGCTTTAAAACTTCTTAATCTCTAATTTTGTTTCTGCCCCACATACACACAATGGCTTGTACAGAAATGTTTCACCTGTACAGGTAGGTGACTTGTAAACCCAGTTTTTACCTGGAACAGGCAATCTGGTTTTGAATGCAGAACAGCATCTCTTTTTAACATCTAATCTGAAAGAGCAGTGTAAATTAGCTTAAAATGAATGCTGCAGTTTACAATGATTGTGTAGTGGATGCCAGCTTGAGTGAATACATGGTTTCCATGTCAGTCCTCGAACTCCTCCTGTGGGGGATAGTCCAGAGGCGGATGCTAGTGAACCAAGCTTGGCTGAGTTGTTCCATAATAGTCCTAATCATCGAGCTGCCCCTTTTTTTAAAGGATTAGAATCCCTCAGTCTTCTCCTTCTAATTTGGAGACTTGTCTGCTTTTTACAAATAAGCTGAAATTGTAATCTCTTCCAATTAAGCTTAGGCCAAGTTTATATCAGTAGTGGATTATATAACAAGATCTTGCTTTGCATGGAGCTTTTGAAGTGTTGCCAGTTTAAAGTAGTCACTTGCTGTGTGTACTAGTTCTCGTGCATTACCAGCACTCCAAGGGATCCCATCTGCTTTAATCTCCTAGCAAAGGATTTGGATCAGCATAACAAAACATGATGCTATATGTATTACCCCTTGATTCTTTAAATCATTGTGCTTTCAATTGGATCTCTTGCTGGAAGAGCAGGTACCTAGAATAGAAGTGGTCTGAAGAGAATGTTTGTTTGAAACTACTAGCTGGCTTTCAAGTAATGGAAATTCTGCATTTGAAGCTGCACAAACAAGCACTGAGCTACTTCACCAGTCTGATTTACAGGGCATTGTCCTGAAAGGATAGCTGCTTGTCTCTCCCTAGATCATAAAATCCCTTTGGTGCTGAAAGAGGCCATTCGGCCCATCGTGTTTGCATGGACCCTCTGAAGAGCATCCCATCCAGACCCACTCTCTACCCTACACTTTCCATGGCTAACCCACCCTTCCCAGGCTATTTAGCATGGCTAATCCATCCAAGTCTTGTGTTTTTTTTTTTTGTTTGGACTGTGGGAGGAAACTGGAGCCCTCAGAAGAAACCCACGCAGACACCGCGAACATGCCAAACTCCAGACAGTTGTCCAAGGCTGGAATTGAACTTGGGTCCCTAGTGTTGTGAAGCAGTGGTTCTGCCACTGTGCTTCCTGATGCTTAGTATTTCCTGTACTTTCTGATTTCTCGTAATTTGCTTTGAAGGAATTCATTGGTCCATATTCCATAAGAGTGGGTAACATACAGCTGCACCTTTTATCTGATTAACTGGGTCAGTGACACTTGCCAGAAGTTGCAATTTCACTTGTAGAAAGACGTTTTGTTAATATACTAAATCGTGCTTGTCCATCTTGTTATATTTCTAACATCTGTCTTTGGAACTAAAAAAGCTTTTAAGTAGAAAATTTAAAAACATAACTTTCTCTCCTCTTACCATGACCATCCCAACCGCTTTCCTCGTGGCTTCCAGCTTGTCCTACCTCTGCCCTGTGGATGTTGTGCAGTTCCCTGGGTACCAGTAACTGTCCTTTCTCCATTCAGCCAATCATTACTGAGTAATGCAACCTCCCTCTTCACCCGAAAGAAGAAAAGCTAAGTTTGCTCCTTTTTTTTGTTTGTTTTTTTTTTGGCAAGTGATCCACACTGCCTTTTTCAGAATAAGTTGCTGATTAATTGCCATGAGATTTCAGGCAGATATGTCTCTGGAGCTCAAGGACATAAGCCCCATGGTAATTCATTAATATCCAGGCTGTATTCAGCATCAAGCCTTGGATCGTTCTTGACCACATTGGTCAAGTATTTTTGGATAAACTTGTTACAAAAACCTGGGATCTCTTGACTGTTTTAAAATTCAATCCACAATCAGCTGACTATTCTAACATTTCAAGCGAGTTGGGGTTTTGCAGTCCAAGTGATCCACACTTTATTTCATTAATCAGACTACACAAGTCTTGTATGTGATATCTTTTCTGATCTAGTCCCCCTGTTGGTGCTCACTTGCATTTTTTTACAGGAATAATTTAGATGTAAAGTTAAAGCTATCTATGTTGATATTGGTGTCAAGTGCCTCTTTCCGCTTCGCCAGCTTTCAGTCGGCATGACTTAACTGAGCTGTGTATGTAATGGAAAAAACTTATTGAGCTGCCACCTAGAGGCCTGACAGAATGGTGACAATGGGTACTAGATTCATTCTGCATTTTTTTTTTAAACTTTACTCTAAGATTTTCTGAAATTCTTGGTGAAGCAATTTTTCTGTGATCTTTGAGTTTATTGTTTACACCTTACATTGTAGCACTTTTTTATGCAATAGATGCCTGGACACAGCGATGGGTTGAGTCAAAGCACAAATCTGACTATGGAAAGTTCAAGCTGACTTCTGGCAAATTTTACGGTGACTCCGAGAAAGACAAAGGTAGGGAAATTTCTTTGCCACCATCTATCAGGATTCAGACCAATGTATTGCTTTCTCTGACTTTAGTTCCAGTTGTAGTTAGAACAGAGGCCTTTATATATTATTGCTGCTCCATCTAATCTCTTCCAAGGCAAGCCTAATTATTTCTGGCATCAGACTGTAGCCACATGGCTAAGATTAGATTAGCCAAAATGACCTATTGGCCCTTCACATTCTTGATGGTGTTTTTTAAAAAACACCAAAGGGAGATAAATGTTTCCATACTACTTCCATTCACAACATCACAAAATAGATCCAATCCAACCCTACCTTGTATTTGATTGGCCTGACTTCTGTCTAGTATCGGTGTTGAATTGACCCTCTCATAATGATGCAGAGAAAGTTAAGAGAATGGTTTAGTTGTTTTGTGTGGGGAGAAGAAAATGACTAAATCAGGGGAAGGGGAATTCTACATTTAAATGTTAAGGTGGCATATATTTCAAAGCAGTATGGGTTTTTTATTTTGATTGCTCTATGGGGTGCATTTTATTGCTGGCAAGACAAGTATTTGTTGTCCATCCTGAATTGCCCTTGAACTGAGTTGCTTGACAGTGGCACTTAGTGGATCTGCTGTTGCATGTAGACAGACCAGGTAAGGACAAAGGTTTTTCTCCTAAGTTAAGTGATTTCAGATCAATTTTACTACAATCGACAAAGGATTCATGGTCACTGATTTTGATAAGGAATTTTCAATTCTATTTGAGGTTAAATTCCTCTAGCTGCTGCAGTGGGACTTGAATCTATTTCCCATGACCATTTAGCTGGCTTTGGCACTTCTAGTTCAGTGACATTACTGCTATGCCACCATATCAAGTAGTGAAGATAACACCCCTCTTCAAGAAGGAAGGTAGGCAGAATTTGGGGAAAAGATAAGCCAGTTATAACGTCTAGTGGGGAAGTTGTTAGTATTGGTCACTAAGTAAGTTATAGCTGGGCACTTAAGAAAACTGAAAGGTATTCTGGGAGAGTAAGCATGGTTTTATGAAATGGAAATCATCATAAACCAATTTTGAGTTCTGTTTAAAGCAATGTGGGTAAAGGAGAGACCTTGGATTTCCAGAAGATGTTTGACAAACAGTCAGTTAAATGATTGTGTAACGTAGAAGTACATGGTATGTGCATAATATACTAGCATGGATAGAAGAGTCACTCTCTGGTAGAGTACACATCAACAACAGGCCTTTTTTTCCTGATTTGGCAGGACTTGACAAATGGAATCACTCTGGGGTCTGTACGGTGGTCTTGGGTTTTATAATTTGTATCAATAACTTGAGTGAGGGAAGTGAAGGCATGGCAGCTGTATTTGCAGATGAGACCAACATGAGTAAGAGTATTTTGTGAAAATAGTTTGTCAGCCCTATTGTTGGATAGGTTGAATGGGCAAAAGTCTGGCAGATGGAGGAGAATAATGTGGGGGGGAAAAATGTGAAGTTCTTCACTTTTTTGGCAGGATAAAAGCAAGACCAAAAATGGAGAATGGTTGCACAGTGCAAAGTTCAGAAAGATTCGTTTAGTGCACAAGTCACAAAGTTAATATACTAGTACAACAAGTAATCAGAAGGCTAATGGATACACTTTTGAGAAATTGAATATCAAAGATGTTGAGCTTCAAGTTATACAGGTTATTAGTAATATCTCATACTGTATGCAGTTTTCCTTTTGATCAGTGCATTGGAGGTGGTTCAGAGAATATCTACTGGTATGAGTAGATTGTCTTATGAGGAAAGTTGGTCAGACTGTTCTGTTCCTCAGAATGAGAGGTGACTTGGTTTAAAGAATTCAAGATTTTGAATGGCCTTGATAAGGTGGATGTGGAAAGATTTTTTTTGAGTGAGTCTAGTACTAAGGGGTACAGTTTAAAAAAAATTGTGGGTCACCTTTTATAGGGCAGGAATGAGGAGTGGAATTTGAGGGTTGACTTTTGGACCTCTGTGATGGAAGGCAATGGAACTGGTGTCCTTGAATATTTTTTTGGTGGGGGTAGATAAATTCTCCTGGGGCAAGGAGATCTAAAATTGAGTAGATAGGAATATTAAAACTTGGAACATAAACAGATCAACTGAATCTCTTCAAATGGTGAAAGAAGCCTGAGAGGCTAGATTCTGTACCGATGTCCCTCTGAAAAGATTAAGATGGGCTGTAATAATCTTGTAGCTTTGATATCTTAACTATTGCCTTCCAGTGTGCTCTGGAGTGGTGCCCATAATAAGTTACAATATTGTCTTGCCTGCGAATGCTGGCATAAATCTCCAGTCTAAATGGTTTCCAATGGATTCCCATGTCAACAAGCTGCAAGTAAAATCCAGATTATGGAGGTTTTGCTGTTGCAGTTTCTACTGAACCTGTCTTGCATCCTTTCCTTCCCTTTTTTTTTGTTAAATCACTTCTTCCCTCTGAAAGATTCTGCCTCTGTTGTTCAATTTTCAACTCAAAAGCAAGATAATCTGAGCTGAAATCCTGGTTCAAAAACTACTCCACTGACTAGCTGAGCCAGAAGTAGAGTTCATGTAGAGTGAGATACCCTATTTGTGGGTTTTGGTCACCTTAGGCATTCAAAAAGAGTGCCTCCTCCCAAGAGGCTGAGAATTGTTGCTTCATGGAGTTTTTATCAGCTGAATACTAGGCAGCTTCTACTTTACTTGATCTTGTGACATCAGTGCTATGATGCATAGCAAGTCAATAGTGGATTCAGACCACCTGTAGTAAACTTCTGGGGAATGTTGAATGTCAACTTGAAATTTAAGCTGGTTGCTGTAATCAAAAGCTAATGTTTGTGCATTGAAACTTGGAGAATTGGCCATACTTCTGGGGTTATGAATGCTTTGCTCTTATGGTGAAGATTTCTCAAATGCGTATAATAATTGCATAATGAAAATCTTTGTAAACCATTGGGGATGCTTCATGGTAAATATAGGGCTCCAAATTTTGTCTCTGGCCAGTGATCTGAGCATGTGAATTTAAATCCCACTATAGCAAATGGTGAAATTTAAATTCCATATAACTATGGAAAAGAAGCTAATCTAATGTTGACCACTTAATTGGCTTATAAAGGAAATTTGCCATTCTTGCCCAATCTAGCCTATATGTGACTAGTCTCAGCAATATGGTTGACTGAACTGCCCTGAGTCACTGGAGATAAGCAATAAGTGCTGACATTGCCAGTTGATTTTTTTTTTTTAAACTGATGGGATGTGGGTATTACTGGCTCGGCCAGCATTTATTTCATCTCTATCTGCCAAAGGGCAGTTGAGTCAACCATATTGCTGTGGGCCTAGACCAGACCAGGTAAGGACACTAGTGAACCAGTTGGGTTTTTCCAACAACTGGCACTAGTTTCATGGTCGTCATTATACTCTAGTTCCAGATGTTTTTTAAAAATTAAATCCACATTCCTCCATCTGCTATGGCAGGGTTTGAACTGAAGCCCCCAGAACATTACTGGGGTCTCAGCATTATCCTTAGGCTATTAGTCCAAATAAATTTCTAAAAAGGTGTTCATCGTCTTGTGTCTGTATTGGAATTCTATGCAACTGGTATTTATTTCCTGGTCACTGGGTGGTTTTAAATTTTTGTTTACAGAACTTGTGATAACTATCTGATTTTATTTAACCTCTGTGCTCACTTACCTTCTGTTCTGCAATTCTAGGGCTCCAGACAAGTGAGGATGCCAGATTCTATGCAATGTCTGCCAAGTTTGAACCCTTCAGTAATGAAGGGAAGACTCTTGTTGTGCAATTCACAGTGAAACACGAGCAAACCATTGACTGTGGTGGTGGGTATGTGAAGATCTTTCCATCAACTCTTGATCAGACTGATATGCATGGAGACTCCAACTACAATATTATGTTCGGTAATTTTTTTTCTCATTACTACAGTTTCCCTCTCCTCAGTATTTTAAAGTCCTCCTGAGGTAGATTGGTTCGCAACATTAAAACACATAGGACTCTCTTGGCATGGATTAAGTATTTGCCTAATGGGCAGAAAACAGCATGTACAGACAAGTTGTTTTCAAATTGGACATCTGACTTGTGGTGTTACAAGGTTCTGTGCTTGGAGTGAGTATCTCAGCTCTGGGGATCCACTGTGATATTTTCTCCAAAGCTAACATCAGTAAGATGAAAAAGTGACCATTTTTTACCAACATTATGCATGCACATATGCATTATAAAACAAACTCAATTTTATTCACATTTTTAGAAACTTGGTGTACAATTTTTTTACACATTAGGTTTTTAATTCTTTAATTTTAATTCTAAACTTGCTACAACTGCATGTGCAAGAGTGTCAGCAAACACAGCAATGTTTTGAAACTTGTGATGACTATACTAGGTGAGAATATGTTGTGAGAAAATGCACAGTGGCTTCAAGAGAATTTACGCAGACTTGATGACTGCATACAATGCAGGAAAAATGAGAATACTTTCTCTGGTAAGAGATGTGTGGAGAACTTTTTAAATTGAAGGAAATTAGAAATTGTGAATGTATGAAGAGATCTGGATTTCCTCATCAATAGGACACTGAAGGCTAGCAGGCACATACAGCAAGCAATTGGGAAGGCTAATAGTATATTAGCTTTACTCAAATCCTGAGGTATAGAAGTAGTGAACTCTCTGATTATAAAGAAACATAGTTGGATCGTACCTGGCATACTGTGCTGTTTTAGTCTTCTGAGATTGAAGAAGGATGCTGTTACTATACAGGGGAACGCAGGGGGACTTGTTCCCTGGATAGCAGGATAGTCCAAAAAGATTTGGCCAATTGATCTCTCATTCTCCAGAATGAAAGGTGTCTCATTAGAAACTGTGAAATACTTCAAGGGACAGCTGCAAGTAAGATTTCTTTCCCCTGGTTTGGGAGTTCAGAACCAGGGAATATACAATTCCAAAATAAGGAGAAAGCACTTGGGACTAAGTTCATGGGAGGAGGAAGCATTCTCAGTTCCAAAGATTCACAATCCTATCTTCCCAAAAAGACTTGGGAACCCCATTCATTGAGTATATTTAAGTTGGAGAATGACATTTGTAAAAAGCCATAACATTAAGGGATATGGAGATAGTGAGGGCAAAGGGATTCTAGTGAATGATCAACCCATGATCATATTGAATGGTGGAGCAGACTCCATGTAATGAATGGCCTACTCTTGTTCCTGGAAGGATGATTAGTATTACATTGTGCATCATGTTTATAATTATTGCTTGGGCATGTACTAAATAAACAAGATTCCAGTTTAGCTTTAACTGGGACTGAATAATTTAACTTGCTACCATGTTTCTTTGGGTTTTTATTTGATTCCTAATTTGACATGCCACAATTCCTACACTAAGGAAGTGGTCATGTAATTCTGTTTGCTAGAATGTTGTAGGATGTTCAATAGTGAGTCAGATTAACAGTGGTGGTGTTCTCATAATTTCAGGTCCTGACATTTGTGGTCCTGGAACAAAGAAAGTCCATGTGATTTTCAGTTACAAAGGGAAGAATCACTTGATTTCCAAGGATATTCGTTGCAAAGTGAGTAACAGCTTTGCCACCTTGTCTGGGAGGGGTACCAGCAGTTTTGACTAAACCATGACAAATGCTAAATGTACAACATCTACATCTGAGTGGGCAACAAACTTGAGTTAATAATGAGGTGATGGTGCCTTGATAGAACTGAAGAAAGATGAGATTTTTTTCACTTGCATTTTAGTATCCAGACTTTTCTTATCGGATCATTAGTGTGATAAATGGTATGTAAGAACCACTCCTACACAAGTCTATGCTTTTTTTCCACCTTGAGTAATGACAAAAAATATGCTTCTTGCATGGATCTGTCTTCAAGTCAATAGGTTGTGTAGGACTGTGATTGGATACTATTTCTGACAGACCTTTTGTAATTGAAGTAGACTATCGCTGTGGGGTTCCTTGCAACCAAAATACTTGGTTTGAACACTTTGCTGTATTGGACAAAAAAATAAATTGCGTAGGAAGAGGCCACAACAGCAACCATGAAGTAAAGGTTAATTATGATGTGTTGGATCTTTGGTTTACACTCCAATCTGGTAATGGTGTCACTACCCAAAAAGATTATGTTCAGGCTGCAGTGATGCAGCCTAGTAATGCTGCATTCTTTCCTTAACTGGGGGATGTAAGAGTGGGGTTGACCATCAGGGCTTCTGCTTTGCCATTGACCAAAATTTATGGCTGATCTGTTGTGGTCTAAATTCCATTTGTCTAATCTCATAATATTTTGATTTGCATTTAAAATGTATCATAACTCCTTTTTTGGCAATCCAGTTTTAACTATTGACCAGTTTAGTTAAAAAGGATTTCAGCCCTTTTTTTATTTTAACTAGGATGATGAATTTACACATCTCTACACCCTAATTGTCCGACCAGACAATACATATGAGGTGAAAATTGACAACCAAAAGGTTGAATCTGGTAGCTTGGAAGAAGACTGGGACTTCCTTCCACCCAAGAAAATTAAAGATCCAGAAGCAAAGAAACCAGAAGACTGGGATGAACGTGAAAAGATCGATGATCCAGACGACAAGAAACCTGATGTGAGTAAAGGCTTTCGGAAATTGTAATGCTGTAAAAGTTTAACTCTGTGCTATCTCCTTGCCCAACTGCATTCCTGATTACTTTCTTCCAGGACTGGGACAAACCTGAGCACATTCCTGACCCTGATGCCAAGAAACCTGAAGACTGGGATGATGAGATGGATGGTGAATGGGAGCCACCTATGATTCAGAACAGTGAATATAAGGTAATGGATAATCAAATCCAAAATGTCGTTAATATGCCCAATTCCTTTGCATTATGTTACCATAAGTCACGCTTGGGAATCTGTTGCATGTTGTAATAATTTATTTAGGTAATGGAGGTGAATATTATTTTGAAAAGTCATATTCTCTGCACATGACAAGGAATCTTTCCTACCATCAATATATGTTGGAAAGAGTTGTCTGTTGATTCTCAACCTGTGCTGTTTCCTTAGCTGTTTAGTTTTCGACTCCAATTTGGAGCTTATGGCTCGTAGGCAGGGGCATTACCCACTGAGACCTCCCTTCATTAGAACAATAGAGCCAATTTCACCAACCCCATGGATGGAAACTGGCAAAAGTAAATCAGGGCCTTGTACACTAACAATCTTCCTTTTGTATTGTTGGATGCTTCACAAATCTGAGCTTGACGAAGCATTAATAACTCCACCCATTGGGAATTCGAAGACTTGTTTCAATTTGAGCTTTCTGGGTGTTGCTGTTCTCTATCATGTCACATGACTTGTTGTTCTAATCTTGTTGTACATTGTATGCCAGCACAACGCTTATAGTTGTCATACCCACAATTCTGTTTTCTGAAATGCTTTTGTGGTTTCACTAAGCTGCATTTACTGACTTTTTTAAAACTGACTGTATGATATTAATATCTCAATAGTACTTTCAACTCCATTCCACTGTTCCTCGACAGGACTAATTTTAGTCAACAGCAAGCAATGAATCAAATTTTGACCTTTTGCAGGTCCTGCACATTTCAAAGAGGGTCAAATCTGATTCATTTACTTGCTGTTTGACTCAAATTGTGCTTTTCACACTTCTTTTGGTACTTGCATTCTCTACCTCTTCAGGCTTAAATTTGAAAATGCAAGTAACCAAGTTAGATTCAGTCAGGCCATTAGATTGAAATTTATTAATAATGTCAAATGTATTTCTGACCTAGGGTGAATGGAAACCTCGTCAAATTGATAATCCAGACTACAAGGGCAAATGGATTCACCCTGAAATTGATAATCCTGAGTACACTCCAGATTCCAACCTTTACCTTTACAAAGATATTGGTGTGATTGGTCTGGATCTCTGGCAGGTTGGTACAATTTTGTTTTGTTTCCCTTGGCAAAACACCTGAACTTTGAGCTTAGTATTAATATTTCCTGAAGAAATCCATTGTTCTTTCAGCTTTCAAGCCATTTAACTGACTGACTGCAAAGTTGTTCATAGTGTCCTTTTGTGGCTGGAAAAACCTTGTTCTTTTATATTTTGTTTTTGAAGTTTGAGCTACAGGCATGGAAACTTGTTCTTTCGTTGGCAAGGTTTTTTAAAATTTCCATCCTGAGATGATTTTAATGAAAGTGTTAACTTAAAATTTGTCCTGCAGTGCTTCATAATAAACTCATAATTGACCCATAAGTGAGGGATTGGGATTTTTGTTCAAGATGTTATTGGTCAGGCTACAATGAATAACTGTTTTGACTCTGCACGTACTTACTTTAATGGCTTTTTACTTATTCAAATGCAATCAATTTCTGCATCATTATGGAGCCTTGGCCATGAATCTGAGATTGGTGTTCTTTTTTGTTGGAAAGGAGTAGCATGGCATATCCTTGTATGTTTTCCCAAAATGTTTTTTCATAATCAGTTTAAACAATGAGCCATAACTTGTTTAACTTCAAAAGCAGCAAATCTATTTATTGAAGTCTTCCTGTCAAATAAGGAGAAACTGTTTTTAACTTGCAGAAGGAAAGCTGAGCCAGTGTTTTAAATGTTTTCCCTTCCTCTTTCAATTTGCTTCATTTTCCCTTTGGTGGAAAGGAGCATTTTAGGGTTTAAATAAATGTCACAATTTAAATGTGCAGCTGCATCTACAAGAAGCAAATATTTTATTGTGCACGATATGCTTTGTTTCTATCCTCTTTTTGCCCCATCCCTTAATGACTTGCATAAAGCTGGTATTTTAAGTCTGTTCTTTCCAGAGGATGCCATAATCACTTTGCAGATGTCTGAGTGTTTGCTTCCAATTTTTCAGGTTAAATCTGGAACAATATTTGATAACTTCCTGATCACAGATGATGAAAAGTTTGCTGAAAAATTTGGAACAGAAACCTGGGGAGCAACTAAGGTAAGGGTGTAACATCTTCCCTGCAGGCAGATAAATCAATTGCTTCAAAAAGCTGGCTGCAGAAAACTGTATGGGAGCAGCATTATTTTCAAAATTTATTTCACTTTGAAATATGCTTCTGTCCCTTGAGCAATCATTGATATTTTTGACCTTTACCTTCTGAGACTTGTTCTCATCCAGTTGGGACTAGAATTAACACCTCTAGGTGTAATGGTTATATGGAGTTTACTTGGGTTTGTTACAACCTGCTTCTCAGTAAATGAATTTTTGACAGCTGCATCATAAATTGGCAGTGAATGTGACGGTCCTTTTTCTTTAAACCTGTAATACTGTGCAAATGAAGTCATGGTGATGCTTCCCAATATTTTCCCAGTGTGGTTCTATTTTAATGTCTCATTCTTTGTGACTTGGGATGGAAGATTATGTAGAAGAGTTGAGTGAAATTGAGGGGCCTACATGGAGGCCTTATTGGTTGAGCTGAGGGGAACACTAATTATTGATGGAAATTAGTGAAAGGGTAAGGTTTATACCAGAAAACAGTTTGTTACTCTTGCAGTGACCATTGAGGCTTGTGGCCTAGTCCATTAGGCTGTGCCTGCCAAGTTGCGGGGGAAAAAAACACACAAATTTTAAGAGCTTTGTAGCTGAGCGAAATCAGTCTGATTCGCACAACAGTCATTATTGCCCATGGAATTTGAAATCCAAAACCTCCTCTCGAGTCATGACCTACAGTTTAGGAATTCCTGAGCTGGGGATTTGGGGAAAATCTTGGCTGTCAAAGCCTTTTCAATGCACAACATCCAAGCTAACACTTGAAGAGACTCCCCTACAGAACTTGTAGAATCTCCAGTGTGGTGTGATTTGCCTTTTGAAAATAAAATATGCCATTCTTCAATGCAATCCTATGGCAGATGTACAACTCTACTTTGGAACAGGCCATTAAGCACTTTTGAGAATGTTCTGCCATTCAGCGAGTGACAAACTGGTTGTAGTGTCAACTTTACTTTCCTGCTCACTGTACTTCACTGATTTTCTTAAATCTGTAATTCCCTTTATTATGGGAATCAAGTTATCTCTTTAGATGAAATGGAATGCTTTAATATTCTGGTTTGTGTTATTGAAGTTCTAATACCTATGTTATATTTGAATCTGTACTGTTTCCCTCCCAACTCAATGACTGACTGACTGAGTCTTTAAATTGTCTTTTCAGGAGCCAGAAAAGAAAATGAAGGAGCAACAGGATGAAGAGGAGAGAAAGAAGAGGGAGGAGGAGGAAGAGAAGGAGAAGGAGGATGATGCTGAGGGGGATGAGGAAGAGGATGAGGATGAAGAGAAGGAAGAAAAAGAGGAAGAGGAAGAGGAGGAAGATGAAACAGAGACCGTTCAAAAGGATGAGTTATAAAGATTGTAATAAATGCTGAGAATGAATGGCAGTAGGGCAACGTGCAGAAAAGTTACACAAAGCAATTGGGACCCCTTATTGGAATGTTTTTTGTTTATGAACAAATTAGAAAAGAGTCAGGTTTTTAGGGTTGGGGCAGTAGGTGAACATGAGAATATATCCACTGAGGAAGGGACTACTGAAATTTCTAAACCTTTCTTATCAAAAATTTGGTAACTAGAGGTCAGCTTCATAATGGTGGGTAGGGAAGGATCAAACCTGAGTGGAACTTGTGCTGCTGTGTTTTGCATCTTGAACATGCCACATTTAATGATTCTAGAAATCAGCTGAGCACTTTTTTATGCTGTTTTTCAACTGAGGTGTTAACTTTTTAAACTTTAAATTTGGTCAACCCCTCAGTTTAAAATTTGGTAGAAGCCCATATCTATTTGCTTGCTGCCAATAATTTCCAAGTTTGGGTTCCAATGCTGTTAGGTTAGCTTGTTTTGTGTCTTTGTCTAGGTAAACATGATACACTGAACAGTGTACTTGAGCATGTTTGAGATTCTACAGTTGATGCCAGTTAACTTCCAGGCTGTACTGCTTTTATAAGGTCTCTTTTTTGGTTTTTGAGAACCACTCAGTTCCCAAGTGTAACTAAAATCTGGTGATGGGAATTAACATTGGGGATGATCTGATTTAAATTGACCAATTTCACTTCACATCCATTTGGGGGGGTGCCCTGTTTAACAGGCTTCAACTGTAAGTGTAATTGTATAGCTGCCTTTTTCCATTCAGAACAATTGGGTCAAGCAGGACTGCACTGGTTATATAAATGGACGTTTATCGGCTCTTTCCAAATCCAGGGTCAACTTTGCCTTTGTATTTTGCATTCTTTATATGGGGGTTTCAAGAAAAGGAGGGGGAAAGATTTCTTCATTTCCAACAACATTCAAAAGGAGACTTAAATTCTGTACAGACCAAGTCTAAAGTTGTCATTTTAATCTGTTATTTAAATGTTGTAAATTGGTGATTTAATCGATGACTGTTTGGGGAAAACTTGTTCTGTGTGCAATACAGAAGTATGTTTGATCACATTTCTACAATAAATACCAATGGAAGTGAAATAATTGCTTGTTTTCCTTTACAGTTTGGAATAGTTCTTAATCCTTTGAATTTCATGGACTTTTGGTATTGGGGGTGATAAAGCATGGATTCATTGGTTAATAAAGCTGGAATTGGATAAGCCACTTGGGTTGCCAGGCTGTAGCCAGTGAGATTAATGCAAGAATCAGTGTTGGACTTTAGCTAATTGTAATATCAATAAATATAAAGGGTCAGAGGATAATCCTAACCAAGACTGTTATACGTGGAAAATTAAATTTTGAGGAAGAGACAAACTGCAAAGGGCTAAAGACCTCAAATGGGCAAGGGTATGGCAGATGTTAATTATGACAAGTTATCCAGTTTGGATTTGGGCATAAAGAATTCTTAAAGGGTCAAGACCCTGAAAGTTTGCTGTTCAGAGGGACCTGGGTACCATTTTATTCATCACAAATAGCATGCACGTAGAACAAATTGACCTTTTTATTACAAAAAGCCTGTTGCTGAGGCTGAATGGTCTAGTCCTGCTATAATGCTTTCCAACTGCTGTGTTCTTGAGTACAGAATAAGGTAATTGAACTCCATGAAGAGCTCTTTGTCAGATGGCTATTCTTTCCATGTTGGTTGTTTTCTGTCATCATTCTATTAGATATCCCTGTGAGTAACCAATTTCCACACTTTCTCAGCTGACCTCTTAACTCATTAAAACAGAATTTTGCAGCAGAGAATGAATTTGTCTATCACCTCTTAATAGATAATTAACCCCCTCAGTCCCATTTCTATTTTGGATAAATATTGAAAATTTTACTTCCCTAATAAGAGCCACTAGATTCTGCTTCCACTTGCTGGTTGGGCATTTCCCGTGTCATTAATTTTTTTAAAATTTAAAAGCAAGCTCCTAATCCTTACTTCTAAATTTATATCCCCTAGTTATGTACTAGACTTGCACTTTGTTTGCTTTTCAAACTACAGAAAATGCATGAACTTCACACATTTGGAATGAAGAGTGTAATTACTGGAAGTAGACTTCTTGTACAAGACTTCAGACTGCACAAATAGCAGTCATTTGTTCCAAAAAACCATGAGCCTGGAGAATGCTGTTTAAATTTTTGTTTTCAAAGAAACGCCCTATAGACAGGTGCTGGAGCATGGCTGCAGTGTTGTCGATCCCAGTTCAAGCCCTCTATCTAAAGCAGACCTTCTCCTGTACATGCTGGAAATGATTGCTTTTGATCAGCTATGTCACATTTCAGTACTTGTCTATCACTCAACTTGGTTTAAAAGGTAATTCTTATTTTGACAATCTTTCCTGAAGACTCTCTCTCATTTGAGTTCACAATATTACAGGGGTCTCAAAGGTGAGAGTTGGACTCTCAAGTAGGTTTGTAAGTTGGAGTTTAGGTTAAGTGCTATGGCAGACTGTCCCCTTACTCTTGTCCTTCTAGCCTCTTCCCTCCCACCACATTCTTGACAGATGGGCTGAAACAGCTTTGAAGCTTCAAAATGGAGCCATAGTGGGAATGAATTTGGGAAGCATTTTCTAACACTTCTGCAGCTTGCATTCAGATAACACTGTCCTGTTCAATAATCCAAAGAAAATTTTACCGAAAGTCCCTGATTTGAAGTCTTCAATGCTTAAGGTCAGAAGTCACACACCACCAAGTTATAATCCAACAGGTTTATTTGAAATCACAAGCTTTTGGAGTGCTGCTCCTTCATCAGGTGATGGCATTTTGAAAGTTTGTTACTTCAGATAAACCTGGTGTCATGTGACTCCAGCCATGTTTCAATGAGTGGCACTCATCAGAGCTATTAACCTGACTTTCCATTTTTTTTAAAAAAGATGCAGTGGAGTGCTTTAAGCTGCTTAGAATGTGCTGAGGTGGTGGTAGTACAGTGCATTTTTTTTCATAATTCCAGCCTTAAAGCTGCCATCATGGAGACATATCCTAGATATTTTCTAATCAGTCTGTTCAGAGATATTACATCTGGAACAGGTGGGACTTGAACTGGCCTGCCAACCTACCAGTAGGAACTCTGATACAAGATATGTTCAGTGACACACTTATTAATAAAATTTAAATTCTGCCAGCTGCCTTGGTTGTTGTCTTGATTTTTATTTTCAAAAAAATCAACATTTTTGAACCAATATATCCCTGCAGATACAGAAACAGGAGTTGGTGTTTTTGGGTCTGGTGAACCTTTTCCCTGCCCCTGCAAGCCTAGCCTGGGCTTCTGGATGATTGTTTGTGACATTAGTACTCTGCTACTGCCTATCCTCAATAGAAATACAAGTTTCTTATTTCCATTATGGTTTACACATTGAAACGTAATTGCACAGGTGTAAAGCATTGAGAGAAATAGGCGCCTGAGTGTGGGTTGGCACATCTCCCTCTGACTTTAGTGGGAAGGCCGCACACCACGCGGGATGGCCCGGTCGCTATGGCAATGACGTTACGCCGGCGTGGCGTTTGCGTAAAGATGGCGGCGGCGGCTTGAAGCACTGGGGCCCTGGTGGAATCTTCCAGCAAACTGCAGGCGGCGGAGGAGCGGGATTACTTTACTTTTTATCGCCTTTATTTTTACCCACCCGGCGGCGGTTTCACTCCCCTTCCACCTCCCCAGGGAGGGGGGAGGTAAGGGGGAAGGAGACCGTCACCATGTTCATCACCGTGAAAACGCTGCAGCAGCAAACGTTCAGAATCGAGATCGACCCCGAGCAGACGGTGAGGGAGGGAAGGAGGGACAGTACTGTACTCACTTAACCCCCCCAAAACCCCGGGCAGACGGTGAGGGAGGGAAGG
>NC_063369.1:7795064-7809744 GCF_021869965.1 Rhincodon typus
GTGAGGGAGGGAAGGGGGCGTCAGCACTGTACTCACTTAACCCCCCCCAAAACCCCGGGCAGACGGTGAGGGAGGGAAGAGGGGTCAGCACTGTACTCACTTACCCCCTTCTCAAACAACACTCGTCCCCCCCACCCCACAACCACCCTAACATCTCTCACATGCTCCGATCAACGACCCTCGCCTCCCCACCAACAACCCTCACACTCCAAATCAATCCACGCACAACTCCATTTACTTCAATACAAGAGGCCTGACAGGTAAGGCAGATGACCCCAGGGCTTGGTTGGGACCGGCATATCATAGCCGCTGCAGAAACGTGGCTCAGGGGTGGACAGGACTGGCAGCTTAATGTTCCAGGCTGTAGATGTTATCAGAAGGAGGAGAGGAGGGGGAGTGGTGCTTTTGGTTAGGGAGATTATTGCTGAGAAATTGTCCAATGAAGTTATAATGGGGGAGAACTTAAAATGAGAAAGGGATGATTATCTTGTTGGGATTGTATTATAGCGCCCCCACCCCATAGTCAGTGGGAAATTGAGAAGCAAATATGTACAGAGATCTCAGATATCTATAAGAAAAATAGTGTTGCATTGGTTAGGGATTTTAACTATCCAAACACAGACTGGGACTGTCATAGTATTAAGGGCTTGAATGGAACAAATTTGTTAAGTGTGTACAAGCAAACTTTCTTATTCAACATAGATGTAGCTATTAGAGAAGGAGCAATACTTGACCTTCTGTTGGGAAATAAGGCAGAGCAAGCGACAGAGGTATCAGTGGGGGAGCACTTTGGGGCAAGTGGTCATAATTCTATTAGTTTTAAAATAGTTATGGAAAAGGATGGAACTGATCAAAAAGTTAAAGTTGTAAATTGGAGTGAGGCTAATTTGGAAGGTATTACACAAGAACTTTCAAAAAGTTGATTGGGGAAGGCTATTCACAGGTAAAGTGAAAACCAAAAGAACTGCGGATGCTGTAAATCAGGAACAAAAACAAAGTTGCTGGAAAAGCTCAGCAGGTCTGGCAGCAGTTCTGAGGAAGGGTCACTGGACCCGAAACGTTAACTCTGTTTTCTCCTCCACAGATGCTGCCACACCTGCTGAGCTTTTCCAGCAACTTTGTTTTTGTTCCAGGGAAAGTGAATTTGTTTGGGAAGTGGGAGGCCTTTAAGCATGAGATAAGAATATTGAATATTGAGTGACTAATATTTTACTTCAGTATTTAATGTGGAGAAGGAAATGGAACTTGGAAATAAATGGTGGTGGCTTGAAAAAAGTTTATATGACAGAAATGACTATTACGAGGGGCCATAATTTTAAGGTGATTGGAGGAAGGTACAGGGGAGATGTCAGAGGTAGGTTCTTTACACAGAGAGTGGTGGGCGTGTGGAATGCGCTGCCGGCAGTGGTAGTGGAGTCAGATACTTTAGAGACTTTTAAGTGACTCTTGGATAGGCACATGGAGGATAGCAAAATGTAGGGTCTGCAGGGTAGGTTGATCTTAGTAGGATAATAGGTTAGCACAACATCGTGGGCCGAAGGGCCTGTACTGTGCTGTACTGTTCTATGTTTTAGGAGGAAGTGCTGGAGATCTTAAAATACATAAAGGTAGATAAATCCCCAGGACCTGATCAGGTGTTTCCCAGAATTTTGTGGGAAGCTGGGAGGAAATTGGTGGGCCCCTTGCTGAGATATTTGTATCATCAATAGCTATGGGTGATCAAGGAGGTTGGCTAATGTGGTGCTGTTATTTAAGAAAGGCTGTAAGCAAAGCCAGGGAACTAGAGACCAGTGAGCCTTGCATCAGTGGTAGGTAAGGTGCTGGAGGGGATTCTGAGGGACAGGAGTTACATATATTTGGAAGTGCAGTGTGTGATTAGGGATAGTCAGCATAGCTTTATGTGTCTTACTAATTTGATTGAGTATTTTGAAGGGGTGACAGAGAAGGTTGATGAAGGCAAAGCAGTAGATGTCTGTATGGACTTTACCAAAGCATTCGACAAGGTTCTGCATGGTAGAATGATTGGTAACGTTGGATCACACAGGATCCAGGGGGAGCTAGCCAATTGGATACAAAATTGATTTCAAAGTAGGAGACAGGGTGGTGGTTGAGTATTAGAACATAGAACATTACAGCGCAGTACAGGCCCTTCGGCCCTCGATGTTGCGCCGATCTGTGAAACCAATCTGAAGCCCATCTAACCTACACTATTCCATTATCATCCATATGTTTATCCAATGACCATTTAAATGCCCTTAAAGTTGGCGAGTCTACTACTGATTTTGGACTGGAGGCCAGTGACCGGTGGTGTGCCGCAAGGATCAGTGCTGATTCCCTGCTTTTTGTCATTTAATTAAATGACTTGGATTTGAATATAGGAGGTATGGTTAGTAAGTTTGATGACACCAAAATAGGTGATGTAGTGGAGATGAAGAAGATTATCTCAGAGTACAACAGATCCTTGATCAGATAAGCCATTGGGTCAAGGAATGGCAGATAAAGTTTATTTAGGATAAATGTGACGTGTTGCATTTTGGTAAGGCAAACCAGGGCAGGACTTACACAGTTATAGTAGGGCCCTGGGGAGTGTTGCCCAACAAAGAAACCTAGGGGTGCAGGTGCATAGTTCCTTGAAAGTGGAGTTGCAGGTAGACTGGGTGATGAAAAAGCATTTGTCACCCTTGCCTTCATTGGTCATAACATTGAATATAGAGTTGGGATGTCATGTTGCAACTGTACAGGATGTTGGTGAGGCCACGTTTGGAATATTGCGTGCAATTCTGGTTGCCCTTCTATAGGATGGATGTTATTAAACTTGAGAGGGTGCAGAAAAGATTTACAAGGATATTGTCAGGACTGGAGAGTTTGAGCTAAACGGAGAGACTGAATACATTGGGGCTTTTTTCTCCTGGAGTGTTGGAGACTGAGCTTACAGAGGTTTATAAAATCATGAGGGGCATGGATTGGGGAGTCCGAAGCTAGAGGACACAGTTTTAAGGTGAGAGGGAAAAGCTTTAATAAGGACCTGCGGGGTAACTTTTTCACACACTGGGTGGTGCGTGTTGGGAATGAACTGCCAGAGGAAGTGGTGGAGGCTGGTATGATTACAACATTTAAAAGGCATCTGGATGGGTATATGAATAGTAAGGTTTTAGAGGGGTATGGGCCAAATCTGGCAAATGGAACTAGGTCAGATTGGGATGTCTGGTCAGCGCAGATGAGTTGGACCAAAGGGTCACTTTCCAACCTGTATGACTCTGTCTCTATGTCCATTCACACACCTTCCCTTCTCCCCCCGCCCCAACCGTCCATGCATACCCAACCTCATCCATCCATATTCCACCCCGCCCCATCCATGCACAGGTCCCCATCCATCCACACACTCCCCCACATTCACCTGTAACCCCAAATCCATCCGCCGCTATCCACAAATCAATATACATTCCCCATGCATTTACACACTTCAGTCCATCCATTCACCATATATTGACACTCCTCCTCATCCATTCATTCACACTTCCCTCCTTCATCATCTACACCTTCATCCCCATCTGTTCACTGCCCCCATTCACTCTTAGCCCAAACTGATCTATCCTACTTACAACTCAATACACACCCTTTTTCAAGCACACCCCCTCATCTACACTCCCCACCAATCTACACACCTGAATTCAACAACACACCTCCATTCATCTGCACATCCTCATCTACCACACCTTATTTCTTATTCCCCCATACCCACCCCCTTAATCCATCAATCCACCCCACATTCCATTCACCCTGTCTAGGTGGCAGAGTCTGAGACCAAACCTGGGAGTGGTAAAGATGAAAGGAGAGAAGGAAAGGAGGAGACTTGCTGCAATGAGAAGAAAGGGTGGGGTGGGAGGGACTTCCTGGGGTGGAGGAGTAATGTGGGGCAGGCATACTGTAGTTTGGAGGGGTGGTGGTGAAGAGAGGCTTTTTTGGGGTGAAAGAGGCATCCCAGGTTGGGGAGGAGGGTTGGGATTGTTATAGAGGTTTGGAAGGGCAGACGTATAGGGAAGAGGCTCCCTGGTGATGGGGTGGGTGCAATGGTAGGGGAAGGGGAGGGGTGTGAATGGAGCTGGTGGAGGCTACATGGGATGCTGGGTTTCATTGAAGGATTGACCAGGCTTGCTAACTCCAGTAGGAGAATCGGAGCCACAAGCCATCTTGAGGGTTTGAAGACGTGCAGTGAAATAGGGCAAAAACTGTTGTTTTGTAAAGAATTTAATTTGTTTAATGCATTCCACATCCATCGAAAGGTACCCCTTAATGGCTGAAAGCTACTTTTTTCAATATATGGAGTACCACATGAGCTGCCCATTTACACACAGCAAGATATTGTAACTGCAGTGTGACACTGACCATCTTCTCTTTTCACTGATGTTGGTTGAGGAATTAATGTAATTAATTTTCTGTGGTCATACACAATCTGATTTTACTGGATAAATTCCAGAAGTATCATTGTGAATATTGAGAAGTCTAAGACTTGATGATTGTTCTTCTATTGTCTGAGCTCAAGTGTTTAGATTCTCGGGAGAGAAATTGCAGCCAGGATCAAGCTAGTTGGGTGAATTCCTCAGTAACATCAATTGGTATGAAGTCTTATTTGGTACTAAATCTTCATATTTTCTAAACTTAAGAAGAGTAGGCAATAACTTAGTTCCAAGATTCTTCAGGATGAGGATTAATCTGATCTGGACAGGTCAATGTATGTGATAGTTCCTCTCAGGCTCTAGGTAATTTTGCAATGTAATGTGTTAATAGATTGTGTCATCCTAGCTGCATGGTGGAAAGTTTGCCAACGCCATAGTGCCACAAAGATGATTGATTTACCAAACTGCAGGAATTTCCTACATATACACACAAATCCTCCTTGCTGACCTCTTGCCTTTAGTTTTCTTATGGCAAAAGTAGATGAGGTTTGCCCCAGCCAGGGAAGTGTGTGCGATCTGTATCATCCTTATAGAAATGCTACTTGTGTCCTCTTCACATCGCTTTGTTCGGCTTTTAAGGTGCGATGATGGAGTTCTGTAACTGTCAAGTTGGGCAGTAGAGATGCTGAGGAATGTCAGTGCTGTTGAGTGGAACACAAATCCTGGAGTTTACATTAGACACTTGTTAGTTAGGTATATAATAATCAAATATAATTAGCCTTGATCCTGTCCAGTCTCAAAAGAATGCCTCTTACCACACCCACTATGACATTTTGCATTTCTTCTATGAACCATTCTGGAGCCTCTAATTGAGTTTGCCAAATTAGTGCTGTTAAGACCCAAATTAAGAGAATCAATTTTTATTTCATACAGGACAATCAAGGTTGTCTCAAATGCTTGTTCTGGACCCAGCTCTCAGAATTGTTTTACTGTGCTTCGCACAGCTTGCTTTTGCCAAGTTAGGAACACCTGAACTGATCACTAATAGCCTATGTTTCATCAATACTTGGAATGTCGTAGTATCAGAAATTTGGGAGGATTAATGACTGGGGTGTTCTCTAGCGCCGCTAATTTAATAAATTGCAGTAGAATTGATTCCTGCTTGTGTGCTGACATTAAACAGTGGGAATATTAATACCATTGGGCAGTGGTTCGTAATCTTCAGAATTTTTAATGTTTAGTGTATCGGCCATTAATATTGACTGACAATCTGCAGAAGTGTGCACTTAAGTGGGAGTCATTAGTATAATCCATAAGAATATTAAGTTTGGATTCATGGCACTAATCAACCCCTCTTTGTATGAAACCTATTGTTGGTGAACTAATCTGCCATACAATGGCAGTTATTTAATGTTTTACTGCCATTAATGTGACTCAGCAATGGCATTCTGGTCCCTGAACTTGAACATTGTGGGCTCAAGGACATGACTAAATAATCTAGGTTGACACTTCGATTCAATACTGAAGTGTTATATTGCTCTGGAGAATTGCATTAATGTGAAATACTGAATTCAGGTTCTGCCTGCCTGTTCAGATGAATATGAAGCATCCTCGACTATCTTTGTTGGAAGGCTCAGAATTTTGCCTGGGTTCTGGCCAAGATTAATTTTGATGTTATTCATTCATGGGATGTGGGCATCGCTACCTAAGGCAGCATTTGTTGCCTAGCCCATATTGCTGTTGTCAAAGTGGTAGTGAGGCATCATCTTGAACCACTGTAGTCCTTGGGCGACCAGCTACACTTGGTGCTGTTTGGAAGGGAGTTCCAGGATTTTGATGAACCACAGTGATTGAATAGTGATATGGTGCCAAGTCAGGATGATGTGTGAATTGGAGCGGAACTTGCAGGTGGTGGCGTTTCCACATAACTGCTGGCCTTGTCCTTTTTGGTGGTAGAGGTCACGGTTTGGAAGGTACTGTTGAATTCTTTAGTGATTAACTACTCATACTTTCATTTCTTCTTTGCACAAATTTTGTAGGATTTTGTAGGATCTTGCAGGAGCCAACTGTATTATTGCTTGTTTGTAGTTTTAATAGTGAATTAGTCACCTTAAATAGTGTTAATCACTGTTATATGCTAGCTGTATTTGAATGAATGTATTTCTTAAATTACCATATGAAGAATAATAAACAAAATTCGCTCGATTATCGGCAGTAAATACTAAGCTATTGAAATTATATTTCAGATTTTTAAAATAATATTTTGCCCAGCTGTGGATTTTTCCCCTTGCTGTCTGGAAGCCTTTTATGCAATGGCTGCAATGGCATCGACAGCCCTGCTAATAGAACACAGCACAGGAACGGGTCCTTCAGCCCATGATGTTGTGCCAAATTGAGCTAATCTGTTCTGCCTTCCCTTGGTCCATAACCCTCCATTCCTTGCATATTCATGTGCTTATCTAAAAGTCCCTTAAATGCCACTATTGTATCACCCTCCACTGCCACCCGTAGCAGTGCGTTCCAGACTTCTACCACTCGCAGTGTAAAAATAACTTTCTCCTCACATCTCCTTTAAACCCCCCCCCGCCAGCCAACCTTAAATGCACACCCCCTTGTAATAGTATTTCAACTCTTGGGAAAACGATTCTGTCAACCCTATCTGTGCATTTCATAATTTCACAGATTTCTATCAAGTCTCCCCTCAGCCACCACCACTCCAGAGAAAACAACTCAAGTTTTTCTAGCCTCACATTATATCTCATACCCTCTAATCCAGGCAGTATCCTGGTAAACCACTTCTTCACCCTCTCTGAAGCCTCCACATCCTTCCTGTAATGTGGCGGCAGGAATTGAATACAATTCTATTGAGTTTACATTTACTGTTCTATTTGCCAAGAGTTTTCAGTCAGCACTGGAGACACTGGCCTGGGTTTCCTCACATTGGCATTGAACTAATTTATAGAGCTCCTGACTGTCTCTTCGGTATCAGCTAACTTGGTAGAGGCGAGGAATTGAAACTGGGAACTTTGGTCGATGTAGCTCTTTAAAACGCAGTGTTTCAAATCTAGAAATTGGAAGAATAATGCTTGAAATGCATCTTTTTAAATTGCTTAAAAAAGGCGACTAAATGGATAAAGTTGGTGTAAAGTACAAGGTTTAAGGTCTTAAAATTTTAACTAAAAGGACCGTCATTCTAGTTATTCTTAGTTGTGTCCTTACTGCTTGACTGTTTATTCCTCTCCTTACAAATTTTACTTCGCAGGTGCAAGCATTGAAAGAGTGTATTGAAGCAGAAAAGGGCACTGGTTTCCCTGTTGCTGGTCAGAAACTCATTTACGCTGGAAAGATTCTAAGCAACGATGTGCAGCTCAAGGAATACAAGATTGACGAGAAGAATTTTGTCGTTGTTATGGTAACAAAGGTATGCAGTGTTTTTTGCGTTTCCAGTGTGAGAGATGATTGTGAGGAAGAACTTTTTTCATGTACTGGATGGTAATGATTTGGAACATACTGCCTGCAAAGCAGGTGGAAACTGAAGCAATTAATGATTTCAAAAGTCAATTAGATGGATATTTGAGGAAGATAAATGCACAGGGCTATGGGACTATCGTAGAATCTGTACAGTGTGGAAGCAGACCATTTGGCCCATCAAGTCCACGTTGACCCTCTGAAGAGCATCCCACCCAGACCCAACCCCTGTAACCCTGAATTTCCTATGGTTAACCCACTTAGCCTGTACATTATGGGCAATTTGGCATGGCCAATCCCCCTAACCTACACATCTTTGGACTGTAGGAGGAAACCCACACTGACACGGAGAGAATATGCAAACTCCACATAGACAGTCATTGAGAGTGGAATTGAACCAGGGTCCCTGGTGCTGTGAGGCAGCAATGTTAACCACTGAGGCACCATGCCATCCCAAACAAACTGGATTGCTCTGTAGAGTGCTGTACCTGATTGGCCTTCTGTTCTGATGAATGTACGACTCTGACGTATGGGCTACAACATCTCTGTGGATTGAAACACTTTCATGTGAGTTATTTAGAATATATTGATACTTGCTTTATCAGTTGAAAAATAAGGTGCCATAGAGGAGAGGTTATGCTAGCATTCTGATTTGTTCCCTCAGAATCTTCTAAGTTGTCCTGTAATTGTTGGGGAGATCATTCTAACAAATTCAATTGAATTTTTTTGAGGAAATGACTACATGTCTGGATGAGTATAGTGCATTTGATGTAATCTACATGGCCTTTGATAGACTTTTGATAAGGTGTTGGATGGGAGACTGGTCAAGTGGGTGAGAACCTTTAGGATCCAGGGCAATTTGGCCAAATGGATCCAAACTTAGCCTACTGGCAGGAGGCACAGATGCTGGCTGAAGGTTGTTTTGGTGACTGGAAGCCTGTGTCCAGTGGCATACCACAGTATTAGGTGCTCGGTCCCTTGCTGTTTATGGTGTACATTAATGATTTGGAAATGAATGTTGTAAAATTTGTCAGTAATTTTGCAGATGTTGGTGGTGTGGTAAGGAGTGAGGACAAAAACTTTAGATGACAAGAAAATGTAGAAGGGGCTGGTCAAATGAACAGAACAATAGCATATGAATTTAATCCTGAAAAGTGTGAAGTGATGCAGTTTGAGAGGATTAACAGCTTAAGGGAGTACGGAATGAATGGTAAGATTCTGGGTGTTGGGGATTAGAGGGCCCATATATTTATAGCCTCGAAGGTACCAGTTGGATAGGGTAATTAAGAAGGCATACTTGCTTTTATTAGTTGAGGCATTGAATATAAGAGCAAGGAAGTTATGGTGGAGTTCTGCGGGGCATTGGTTTGGCCTACGCTGGAGTAGTGTGTGCAGTCCTGGTCACCAGGAAGGATGTGATTACACTGGAGAAGGTGCAAAAGAAACCCACCAGAATGTTGCCTGGGGTGGAGAGTTTCAGCTATAAAAAGAGATAAGGTTGGAGTTGTTTTCCATGGAGCAGTAAAGGTTGAGGAGGGACCTGATTGAGGTGTACAAAATTATGAGGGGCAGAGAAATAGGCAAAGTAAAAGTAAAGTCTCCATAGTCCAACTGGACCATTAGGGATGCTCTCTCATTAGAAAAATGACAGGTGGCATTTTAATCTGACAGTCACCATGCCTCAGGTGAAGGAAGAGTTTGAGAAGGAGAGTCCTTCATGGTAATCTCAGCTGGTGTGAAAATTGAACCCATGCTGTTGGCATATCTCTGCATTGCATTCCAGCCACCCCATCAACTGAGCTAAACCGAGCCCACAATAGCATAGGAATATCTTTAGTAAATTCCCTTACTAGAGGTGTTAATTACCAAGCCATTTAGATGTAAGGTGAGGGGCAGAAAGTTTACAAGGGATTGAAGGAGAAATTATTGTTGTTTTAACTCATTCGTGGAATGCGGGTGTCACTGGGTAGGCCAGCATTTATTTTCTGTCCCTAATTGCCCAGAGGGCAGTTAAGAGTCAATCACATTGCTATGGGTCTGGAGACACATGCAGGCGAGACCAGCTAAGGACACCAGTTTCTTCACCCAAAGAGCAGTAATGAACTAGATAGGTTTTTCCAACAATTAACTGTTTCATGATCATCATTATACTATTAATTCCAGATTTACCATGGTGGGATTCAAACCTGGATCTCTGGATTAATAGTCTAGTGATAATACCACCAAGCCATCATCTCCCCTATCTGCGATTCATTGTCTTAAAGAGTGGTAGAGGCATGCACAATCACAATAATTAATATGCATTTGGATGAATGCTTGAAATACCATAGCATACAAGACTGTGGGTCAATTGCTGGGATGTAGGATTTGTGTAGATAGGTGTTTGATGACTGGTGTGGATGTGGTGGGTCTAAGGGCCTCTTTCCGTGCTGTGATACTCTGGCTCATCTGTTATTTCCATAACCTCTGCGTGAAAGATGTATTATCATTTTTTAGAACCCACCTACCCTATTCCAAAATGTCTCACTGAGCAAGATGTTTGGAGTTATATTGTAGGTGGGGTTATGAATATCAGTAATGTGTCAGGTAATTGATACATTACCGTAGAGTTCACTGTTGGCAACAGAGCAAATGTGATATTGTCCTTTGTTACTGATTTGAAACACACTTTAAATCTGTGTTCAGTATGTGCAGGTGGTTACAGTTTAAGAGTGGGGCTGAAGGGTTTTATCTCATTAGCTGCATTTGTGTCTCGTCTCTTTTTCTGCAAGTTTCCACCCTTATCTCATCACTGACACAATAGTTGCATTTCTGTATTTTACAGGGAAATGATGCTTTCTTCAAGCATGCTACATACCTAATTCTGAATTAATTCAATAACTTTGAATAGATATTTAATTAAAAGTACAATCTTTTGTTTACAAATTTGCAGCCGAAGAGTACACCCACAGAAACAGGATCTGTTTCTACAGTTGCACCATCCTCCACACAGTCGCAGCTGGAAGGAGAGGAGAAACAGAATACAGATGATAGAAGCCAGGCCCAGACTATTACCAGCTCTGTTTCAATATCCAGGTATAAGATAATAACAAAATCTAGCAGTAGCTCCCAGCTTCCTATGAAGAGAAAGGAAAAATACTCTAATGTGTTTTTTTCCCAAGGTATGGAAAAGGCTCAGACTTGATGAAAAATGTGGAGGCACTTGCGGATTTACTGTTAAGTGTCTCCGGGTGAAGCTCTCAATCTTGGTCAGTGGGTAAGTTCACTCCTAGGTACACTGCCGAGCTGTGCAGACTACAACACCACTACTACCAACTTGCATTTGTATTGTGTCTGTAATATAGAGGAATGTCCCAGAGTGTTTCACAGGTGCCTTGTAAAATAAAATATGACACTCGGCTACGTAAGAAGGTATTAGCCTGGATGACCAAAACTTGGTCAAGGAGGTAGGATTTATGAATTCTGTAAAGGAGCAGAGTGATGTACAGAGAGAATTCTAGCACCGGGGGTCTGGGTTACTGAAGACACACCACCATTGGTCAAGCAGTTATAATTGGGAATGCATAATTGGGAATTAAAAGAGTACCGACTACAGACAGCGAGTGATTATGATGATGAGGAGATCTCTGAGATAGGGAGAGACAGGTCACAGAGGGACTTAAAAACAATATAAGTTCCTTGGTTAAATCTATGATGGTGTCATCTTAGTTATCCCAGATTGGCAGTGCTGGAACTGTATAGTGGGCCTTTGTGCCCTGCACTAGGGCAGTGAACAGCAAAATGCTTCTGGTTTCTGATCACTATTCCACCACTGCTGTTGGAAAGTGAGTGATCGTCAAAAATCAGTTTGTACTCTAGTACCTTCCATGGATGAGCAGCATATATTTCTAGGCATGAATATAAGAAATGGTCTACTGCCTGAAAAAATGAAGGCAACCAACAACAGCAAAAGTCTGCCCTACATCAGTGAACACCTTTAGAAGAGGAGTGGAGAAAAGGGAGGATGGGAGAATCCTGTCTCTAGGGTAAGTCATTCAAAAGGTTCCTTTTTAGCTGTTGTTTTGTGAAAGTCTGTTACAGCAAGCGCAATGGACATCCCGTTGATGATATGGCAGTTCTCCAGCATGCTCTGCTATGGATATCAGAATTCAAATGCATAAATCCAATCAGCGTTCTGCGTTGGCTGACGTGAATATTTCTGCTTTTATTTCAGATTTCCAGCATCTCTAATACTTTGCATTTTATATCAGTTCAAGGAGACAAGAGTCTGAGAACCACCTCTGTGTATGTTAACTAAATCTGGATCCCTTATCCTACTATCAAAATTATCTGACTCTCAAATACCTGATTCTGTAATTCGTCCACTAGGAAGGGAGAACCAAATATAGCAGTGCCAGTGCAGGAGTATTGATATCCTGGAATCTGGAATAAAGGTGATTAGTAAAGAGTTCAAGGATTACAGGGTGAAGGTAGGAGAATAGGATTGAGAAACATACCAGCCATGATCAAATGGGGAGTAGACCTGATGGGCTGAGTAGCCTAATTCTGCTCCTGTATCTTATATCTTATGTACCAGTGCTATTGAAACTTCAGAATGATGTCATCTATGTCTGAATGATGTCTGAATTGTTGATGAAAGATGCCTCTTAAATTTATATTTGCAGTTCAATGCCCTCTTCAGGGAGTGACATACTGTCTGCTCCATTGTCAGTTAGTGACCTGCACCCTGCTCACGTTTCAATGATCGATTTAATCTCAGAACCGCGTTTGCAGAGTGACATGCCTGAAGATCTTCCCCATGATGGTGCTAGCACAACTGCAGGTCAGTAAATCTATAACTTTCCTTTTTTCAATACACACAAGGAATAGGACCAAGAGGGGAAAAAAGAGCAAAGTCTAAAAGTATCTACTATTAGAAATCATATTGTCAGCTTACAGTTTGCTGTTCCTGCACAACTGGAATAAACATAAATCAGTGATGACAGAATTTTACAATCATGAACTGCAGGAGGGAACTTTAAATATTCAGCACCATCTGATC
The DNA here is from genome assembly GCF_021869965.1 of Rhincodon typus. Lineage (NCBI taxonomy): Eukaryota > Metazoa > Chordata > Chondrichthyes > Orectolobiformes > Rhincodontidae > Rhincodon > Rhincodon typus. Next base: position 7,807,971 of record NC_063369.1, read on the forward strand.
TCTTTGTGGCAGGAACTTAATTTGTTTGTCAATTTGATTTGATCTATGAAATAAGTCCTGTGCTATTGTTTACATTTCCAGTGTCACACTTCCCCTGCTGGGTAACTCCCTATTATTTTAAGACATTGGGCAGCATCATGGAAGATTTGCTAGTGCATGTGTTTATTATATCTGTTAACATGAAATTGATGAATCATGTTGAACATAGACTGCTTTGTTGCCATTTGCTAATGCTGAATGTTTATGTTCCTCTAAAAGATTGTAATTTTGCAAACAATCGCCAGTACACCACACAAATCATGTTTTTATTATAAAACGTTTAATTTCTCCTTTCCAGTGAGGGACACCGCTTATGAAACTATGCTGTCAGAAATTATATCAATGGGTTATGAGCGTGAGCAAGTGGTGGCAGCATTAAGGGCAAGCTTCAACAACCCGCACAGAGCTGTGGAGTACCTGCTGACGGTAAGGTGTGTGTGTGGACATGGGTGGATGCTGCACACCCCATTTGCTGCACGTTTATCTGGCTGTATCTTGCAAAGTAATGGGATTTTGCGGGGATGGAAGACTTTAGCTGCAGTCCTCAGAAAGGGATATTAGTTAACTTCCCATTTGTTACATAGGACTATATAAGGTATAAAGCATAGGAACAATGACCACCTCATTTGCCTCACATTGTTATCCCCTATTTCCTTCTCCCTTATGCTTGTATATCTTTCCGTTAAATGCGTGTATGCTATTCGCTTAAAAAATTCCCAGTGGTAGTGAGTTTCACATTCTTAAATTTGCTTTTAAAAATTAACCTATTTTTCTAAGCAACCTGCGAAGAAATGTTATTGCACACCTCTGGAACAGGTGGGACCTGAACCCAGGCCTCCCAGTCCAGACGTAGGGACACTACTACTATGCCACAAGAGGGCTCCTCTACACATTTTGGGTAAAGAAGTTTCTTCTGAATTTTCTACTTAATTCTGGGGAGAAAATGGACCTTTAGTCCATGAAAACGTGGTAGTGAGTAAGAGGCAAGATTAAACTTGACCTGGACCAATGCTGGCGGTTCCTTCACTCTCACTAGGTCAAATTTCTGGAACCCCCTCCCCAGCAGCACTGTGGATCTAACTAAACAACATGGATTCCAGCAGTTCAAAGAGGCAGCTCACCACAACCTTATCGAGGGCAATTAAGGACGGGTATCAAGTGTTGGCCTAGCCAGCAATGCTCATGTCCTGTGAAAAATGTATAAATGAAAAGGAAGGAAAAGTAGCATGTCCAAGTGGTTTTCCTTTGGATATGAACTACGTTAATCATGTTTAAATTGTAATATTGTGCTTGACAATGAGGAAATGTTGTAATTTTTCCTGTGTTTACAGTGTATTTTTCTAAATAATAACCAATATTACAATAGGCTACCTCAATGGAATAACTGAAAGTGGGAGAGGGAATGATAGGAGAATGCAGTATTTATGCTGTATCATAAGAACTCAGCATTGTAAATGTTAATCAACCTTGCTGCAGAGCTGCATTGAATCTCTCTTGCCTCCTTTTTAATCTTTATAGGGTATACCTCAAAGTCCAGTGCAGGAGAGTGCAATGCCGCATGATAGTAACGACTCTGGTCCACTAACAATCCCAGAACAACAAGGTAAAGGACAGAGATAGTAGGAACTGCAGATGCTGGAGAATCCGAGACAACAAGGTGCAGGGCTGGATGAACACAGCAGGCCAAGCAGCATCATAGGAGCAGAGAGGCTGACGTTTCGGGCCTAGACCCTTC
>NC_063369.1:7810144-7833924 GCF_021869965.1 Rhincodon typus
GTCCGCTCCACACTCCCCTCCAGCTCCACCACACCCGGCACTTTTCCCTGCAACCGCAGGAAGTGCTACACCTGCCCCCATACCTCCTCCCTCACCCCCATCCCAGGCCCCAAGAAGACTTTCCACATCAAGCAGATGTTCACCTGCACATCTGCCAATGTGGTATACTGCATCCGCTGTACCCGGTGTGGCTTCCTCTACATCGGGGAAACCAAGCGGAGACTCGGGGACCGCTTTGCAGAACACCTACGCTCGGTTCGCAACAAACAACTGCACCTCCCAGTCGCGAACCATTTCAACTCCCCCTCCCATTCCTCAGACGACATGTCCATCCTGGGCCTCCTGCAGTGCCACAACGATGCCACCCGAAGGTTGCAGGAACAGCAACTCATATTCCGCTTGGGAACCCTGCAGCCCAATGGTATCAATGTGGATTTCACAAGTTTCAAAATCTCCCCTCCCCCCACCGCATCCCAAAACCAGTCCAGCTCGTCCCTGCCTCCCTAACCTGTTCTTCCTCCCACCTATCCCCTCCTCCCACCTCAAGCCGCACCTCCATCTCCTACCGACCAACCTCATCCCGCCCCCTTGACCTGTCCGTCCTCCCTGGACTGACCTATCCCCTTCCTAACTCCCTACCTACACTCACCTTTCCTGGCTCCATCCCCGCCTCTTCGACCTGTTTGTTTCCTCTCCACCTATCCTCTCCTCTATCCCTCTTCTATCCGCCTCCCACTCTCTCCCTATTTATTTCAAAACCCCCTTCCCCTCCCCCTTTTCTGATGAAGGGTCTAGGCCCGAAACGTCAGCCTCTCTGCTCCAAGGTAAAGGACAGTGTGTGCAATTTTACTTATCAGCATATTCTGATGAAAATCATTGACCTGAAACATAAACCCTGTTTTTTTTTCTCTTCACTGATGCTGAGTATTTTCAGCATTTGCTGTTTTATTTGACAGAGCTGCTCCTTGATTACCATGCTGAAACATTTGAGTGTTTGCTGCAGTAGTTGGAACTTTTAATTTAACTTTTCCTTTCCCCACTCTTGCTGCTGTGTCTCCTTGCTGGAGTACAGTGCTGTAGGTTCTGGAATGGGGTGCCAAAGACACTATGGAGCCTCTATGTGGTTATTATTTATGCATGAGTCAAGACATTGAAGATGGTCGGTTATCTGACTGCAGGGGCATTCAACTAAACCTGATAGCCAGATGTATAATTTCACTACGTGGTCATTAATACTGGAAGTGATTTTGCTTGTGTCCTTCCTGAGACTTGCTTACTCATTGCTGGTATTTCTTCCTTGTGTGACAATTTTCAGGACCTCAACAATGAAGAGTAAAGCCTAGGGGAATATTACTGCTGAGTTCCCATGGGGTCACTGGATTAGGATCAGGAGCCCTAGCTTTTTTTCCAATTTCCTTTACACAAAGGCACCAAAATCTTTCTTGTGACCCCACTGCTGCCTTCTCTGGGTGCTTACCTGGTAAGGTTTAGGGAATCAGTTGTCTGAGCTGGTGTTTCACCAGACAATTCATTTATGCCCAGTAGAGGCAGCGTGGACAAGATGGCCCAAATGACTGCCTCCTGTGCCATAATGGCTCCGGGATCAGATTTCGAGCCTCTTGTCAACAATGCCCTGAAAGCAGCCAATAGAAGGAGGCTAACTTTTTTTTTTAAAAAGACCTGAAAGGATGCTAGAAATCAGAAACAAAAACAGAAAATGCTGGAAAAACTCATCAGGCCTGGCAGTATCTGTGAAGAGAAATTAAAGTTAATGTTTCGTGTCCAGTGACTCTTCAGAACTGATTTTTTTTTCCCTGTTCCCTCCTGCCAAATACTATCTACCTTATCACTGTAGTGCAAAGAACATGAGTTGAGGAACATAGCAGTCTGGTACAGAGAGCACATTTGCAGTTCATAGACCTCCAGTCACATTGCTGATTCAGACTTTTAAAATTCCTTTTCTTGCTCAGCTGAGAACCCTTTGGACTTCCTCCGGGATCTGCCCCAGTTCCAAAACATGAGACAAGTACTTCAGCAGAATCCATCAATGTTACCAGCCCTGCTTCAACAGCTGGGCAGAGAGAACCCACAACTACTGCAGGTAAGGATGAAAAGCTATCTGCAACTTTAACACATTGTTTGCAACAACCTGACCCTAGACATATATAAATTAGTTAATGGTGCAAGAAAAGCAGATATGCTTCAACTTAAGCTGCAGCATTCGGATGAATGTGTAACCAACAACAAGAGCGAAGTGAGGAACTTTATGCATAAAGCGATAAACTTGCAGGAAGGGTAGTGAAGGCAAAAAAAATGGAAAAAATTTGATGTTATGATTGAGATGAAGAAAGAAATGTAGGGTCTTTAATCTGGCTGAACTAAGGTAGAGGAGTGGTTTTTCTCAGTCTTTCTTAAGGCTGTAGTTTCTCAACTTAGTGAGCGCAATCAACACCGTATAATCAATATGCGCTCAGCTGTGTTAGTTTACAAGCCTTAATTCTGCTAAGGAATGAGTTGGAAAAATGGAAGAATATTAAAAACTTCTTATTTCCCCCTTAATCACCAAAATACTGATTCCGGTACGGTTCGAAATAATTTAGAAAGGGTAGCCTTACAGTGCTGTCTTGCTTCATATAAAATCAGCTTTGTTTAATTGGTAGCAGTCTTGCCTGAGTCACAAAAGATTAATATGCAGGTACAACAAGTTACTAGGAAACCTAATATAATATTATTGCTTATTCTGAGGAAAATTGAATAAAAAAGTAAGGAGGTTATGCTTCAGCGAAACAGCATAATGGTGAGACCGCAGCTCGAGTTGTGTGCGCGATATTGGAATCCTTATTTATGGACAGATCGAAATGCATTGAAAGCAGTCGAGAGAAGGTTTACTAGTCTAATACTGGGAATGGGTATATTGCTCTATGAGGAAGCTCGAACAGACTAGCACACATCCGCTGGAGTTTAAAGAAGTAAGAGGTGAATTGACTGAAATATACAAGATCCAGACAGTCTTTACAAGATGGCATTTGGAGAGAATGTTACCTCTTGTGGGATTCTAGACTGAGGAGGTCACTGTTTTAAAAATAAGCGTTACCCATTTAAAACAGAATTTTTTTTCTCTCTAAGAATTTGGAACTTCCATCTGAAAAGACAGCGGACAGCAGAACCTTTGAATACTTTAAGGTAGAGGTTGATAGTTTATTGATAAACATGGAAATGAAAGTTTATTGGAAGTAGGCAGGAATGTAGAGTAGTCATATCAGCCCGGATCTTACAGAATAGCAGATCAGGCTTCTGGGGCTGAGTGACCTGCTCCTGTCCTAATTCACATGCTTGATTGTCACCCCACCGCCTGCTTCAGCATGTTTTGTAGCCTTGCACTTGAATGTCACTGGGGCATTATTGCATCACTGAATGAGCTGTCTTTTGATTGAGATATTAATCTGAGGCTCCATCTGCTTTGAGTGGATTTTGAGAGATCACATAACACTATCTGCAGAAGAACATGGGCATTCCACCTATAACTCTCACCTTCAAAAACTAGTTGCTGCTATTTGTGGGACCTTTCCATGGAAAAGTTAGCTGTTCTTTGGAAACATATCCTGGTGATATATAAACAAAAGGGTTTAATTTCCTTTCTCAACTTGGAGTGGTAGCCTTGATAGTGCATTTACACCCTTAGCCAGATGTTGTTGTCTTCACACCAATATGTACTTCTCAAATGTTAAAGGAGTCATTCCATTTCTAGACAAATTTATGTACATGAAATTCTTGTGATTTTCCAGTGTAATAGGGTGTTATATCAACACAGTTCTAATCATTGGTAATGACTTCCCTGCAGCAAATCAGTCAGCACCAAGAACACTTCATCCAGATGCTAAATGAACCTTTAGAGGATGTAACTGAGACTGAAGGGGAGATGGGAGCAGTTGGAGAAGATGCATCGCAGTCAAGCTACGTTCAAGTTACACCCCAAGAAAAAGAAGCCATAGAGCGGGTCAGTGAATACCATGAAAGAATTTAGCTAAAGTAGAAAATATATTTTCATTACGTTGAAAACTTACTTCCTTCTGTAAAATTGTAGATCTCTTTGAATGTTCAATAATGGGCTATTAAGAGAAAATTACTTAATATCTCTCTTCCTTTAGCTGTGTTGTTTGGAAGAGCGGGGGCTGGGGGGGAATGCATCTTGATACGAGGAGCACAATCTCAGAATGAGGGGCAGGCCTTTGAGACTGAGATGAGGGGGGATTTTTTTCTGAGCATGGTAAATCTTTCGAATTCTCTACATCAGAGGGCTGTGGAGACAGAGTCATTGAGTATGTTCAAGATGGAGATCAATAGATTTCTAATTGCTAATAGCATTAGGGGATATTGGGATGGTGTGGGGCAAATGGCATTGAGATGAAGATTGAGCATGATTTAATCTAAGGGCCAAATGGCCTACTCCTTCAATTTCCTGTGTTTCCATCAACTGTTCAAATATTATCAGGATGGAAATTTCTCAAAAGTGTTGCAATTTCTTCTTTATCGTTTCTCCCTTCTTTCTGTGAGGCTGTTGACTTGTGTTGTTTATGTTTACATAAGGTACCTGACATTTTCCAGTAACTTGCTGCATTCAGTGTCAGCAGGTTACTCAACTATTATAGCCAACTCCCATCCTAATCTTTTGACACATGTACATCACTTCCAGTGCCATAGTATATGTTCCCACTAACGTCCCTTAGCTGTGCATAGCCTATTTGTTAGCCGTCCACTTCCTTCAAGATTGCTGCCAATGCATCTTAAAGTGGACTGCGCTTGTGCATGGCCCATTAATCCCTGGCACAGCATGTTCCTGATTGCTGTTTGGGCGTACATCTCCCTTGAGGGAATTATGGCTGATCCCTTTATTTTCTCTAACCTAAGACAGACAAGACCAATTTTAGCATCCCAAATGCTGCTCTAGCAGAGACTAAGGTACAACATGGAATTAGGGACTCTGCGGTATTTTTGACTCTGACCTACTTGAGAATGATGCATTTCTTCATTTCAAATCAAGAGATATCCATTGGGTCAATCAGTAGTGAAGAAAACTGGCTTTCTCTTTCCAGTAATATTTAGTTATGAATGCAATTCATGGAGACTTTGTAGCTTTCTATTACATCTCAAACTCTGACCTCTTGTAATCCAATGAAGATAGAAATGATCCTTACAGATACTTGCAAATATACTGTTCTTTTTGTCTGCGTGTGCCTGCACCATGTTTCTCGACTGACCGGTGGAACGGTTTTTGTTTTGTGCAGTAATACTGCAGTAACCCTGAATAAGAGGTATTACTCTTGTAAAGTACAGCTGCTAAAAGGCAACATATGGGCTCACTCTGGCTCGGGTGATTCAGGCTAGATAGAGGAGACAGGACAGATGGCAGGATATTATGAGGCTGGAGCATAATCAGGTGATACGACTCACAAGAGTGACGCCTGGGTTGTATGTTTGTTTACTTTCCTTTTATTGGTTCTTGGAGAAAGCAAAGCAGAGGTTGATAAGAGGCAAAAGCGAGTTCTACACATCATCAAGATCAGGTAAACATGGTCAGGTTTCCTTCCGAGTATATTTATGAATAACAGTTTTTTTGGACAAAGTGCTCAGTTTTTATGATCATGTTCTTACGCCAGCCCAGAATTTATTGAGTTCTGATTTGCCACTGGACTTTTTGGGATTTGAAATCACGTGGGTTACTGGCAATAATATACAACTTTCAGTTGGTTCGTTTTGCTCCATTCCTGTCCCCACAATGCTGGCTTCTTCCAAGTACTGTTGTAGGGGCAAAAGTTTCCCTCCATCCTGCTTCTTAAGTGACTATCATATTACAGTTTTATAGACAGATAATTTTCTTTCCTGACATCTGTACACATCACTTCCTATGGTTCAGCCTAGACTTAGCCTTTCTGGTGGGCCTGAATTGTGTTTGTTTTTCCAAGCTTACAGCATTTGTGGTTTGGTATTTCTTTTGACTTTGTATCGTCTTAAAGTTCTTGCCCATATTTTGCAAATCCCACTAATCCCTGAACCTCGCTGATATATCTGTGCCTCTCCACTTCTGGCCTCTTAATTATCTCAGATTTCTTGTCACTCCACCATTACAGTTGTGTCTCCAGTTGCCTCGGCCCCCTTGATTCTGTGCCTCTTTCTCTCTTAAGCTGTCTTTGAAACTTACAGTGTCCTAATTTCTTATGTGGTATGGTATCAAATTTTGCTTAATAATGGGCTAGAAGCACCTTGTGATGCTTGACTGTGCTTAAATGCAAGTTGTTATTATTTGACATTTGCTTTTCCTTTCTGTGTCTTGCACAGTTAAAAGCCTTGGGTTTTCCTGAGGGCCTCGTCATTCAGGCTTACTTTGCCTGTGAGAAGAACGAAAATCTGGCTGCAAACTTCTTGCTGCAGCAGAACTTTGACGACGAATGAACAACAGGGAAGAAACTCCTGGCATAACTTGGATGTCTGATTATCTGCTCTCAAGTGCGCAAACCAATTTTAATAGAAATGCTATCTTTCAGCTGTGAATGAAAATAAGGATAGAAATAACAATTAGAGACTGTACATTACAGTTTAAGTGGGGCTAGAAACATAACTAATTTTAACCTAGAAAGGCTGCAAATTGAAATGGGGGCGAATATCTTCAATATTAAAGCAAAAGAAAAACTGTAAATATAACTTGTTTACTGGATTTAAAGATTTGTTTTCACCTCAAATGATACAAAATTAATCCCCCAAAAATGGGGAGCATGGGGGTGTGAGATAATCCATATTCAACTGAATATTTAAGAGGGTTCAACATAAGTTTGAGAACCCTGGGCACAAGTGCACTAACTGCCTGCTTTAATAGCAGATGCTTCTCAGTCAGCGTATGCAGCAAAAATGGGTACATGAGTGGACCTTGTTGCTAGTTTACCTTTCACACCTTAGTTATCGTGTACACCTTTGTGTGTGTATGTGTTTCGTGAACTACCTTGCATCAGGACCATCACGTGGCAACTGTGCACAACCAAGTCATTGCATTCACATTATAAAGTGGTTTATTTCTTACAAAAAGGGCATGGGCTCTGCACCTTTGGGGTGTGTTTTTTTTTCTTGTTATCCCACTTAAAATAGATTAAGACTGATGGGATAGAACTTTGTTTTCTTTACGGTGTCATATTGATTTGTCATGGCAAAGACACCTGTCTTTAAGAGTTTCCGTGTAATTAAAAGTTATTTTTAATTAATTTGGAAAATGACCTGTGTGTTGACTTTTTGGCTGATTTGTTAAAGGATTACATTATATTCATAATATATTCAGGCTATTAAAGCCCAGATTTCCTTACTATTCTGTGTAGTGGTATGTGATCTTAAATGAGTATTAAGAGTTAGTGTCAGTGCCCACTAGATTAAGACAGGTGCTCCCTTGTGTTAAACAAATTACGTACAATGGAGTTAACATTGGAGGTTGGATAATGAAAGATCACCAACCTGAAATGTTAACTGTTTCTCTCTCCACAGATCCTGTCTGGTCTGCTGAGTATTTTCTGTTTCTCTATTAGCATTCCACCATTCACCATATTTTGCACTTGTATACAAGTGTTACTGTGCCACACAATGATAGTACTCTCACTTCTGAGTCAAAGGGTTATGAGTTCTTGTCTTACCCCAGAAACTCCAGCACAAATCCATGCTGACGCTCTAGATGTTAAACTGGGACCCTCAGTGACCACCAGGTAGATATCACTGGACTATGTGAAGTTGCACAGGTGATTTTATTCCTGGTGCTCTGGACACCAGTTATCCGTCAACCAACATCACTAAAACATCTTTTTGTCCTGAAGAAAGGCAATACCCGAAACGTTGACTTCTCCTTTCCTCCAGATGCTGCCTGCTTTGCTGTGTTCTTCCAGCCTCCTGTTTGTCTACCTTGGATTCCAGCATCTGCAGGGTTTTTTTTTGTCTGTAATCATTAAAACATCCTCTGGTCATTGTTGCAATGCTGTTTGAGGGACCGTGCTGTGGGTAAATTGGCTACTGCCTTACAACAGTGACTGTTTCAGAAATGCAGCACTTTGAGACGTCCTGAGTGATGTGGAGACAAGTCTTTCATTTTCTTTTCACTTTGATCCAGTTCAGAAAGATAAAAGGCAGGGTGAACTGTGTAAGCTTGTGAATCCAAGATTGAGTTCACCTTCACCCCACTTCGCAATGCCACTGTTTTCGAAATATTTTCTCCCAGTCAGAAGAACCATAGCAAAACAGAGGAGAGGTTAATCTATCAAATAAATGTCTAAGCTCATTTTGTTCAACATTGTTTTACCCAGTGACAAATGTATTAATCGCTATAAAATTCGATTCTCAACTGAATGTTTATTGTACACATTTCATAATAACAGTATTAAGTTCATCATTAAAATCTGTTTCATTTAGATAATTAAAGAATTATCGCATGAGAAGTACATTGGACCTATCCTACCTGTACAGCTCTTTGGTAGATCTACCCAATTAATTCCCGAATCCACTGCTTTTTTTGTCATTGCCCTGTAACTTCATTCCCTTCCAATTTTGATATCTTGATTATTGTAATTGTTTTGCCCCAGGTTCCAGCCTGTCTTTAATTCTGGGGCCTAAGACTACCAACTGATCCCCTTCAAAAATTGAGGGAATTTTACAAGGGTCCTTTTGCAACTTGAGTATGTTGTGTTGTGTGACATTTTCCATTTTCTGCTGCTGTTTACTTTCCTGTTTGCTGAACTGCTTTAAAAGCCATCTGAGCTATATTTGATAGTAACCTTTCACATTAAACCATTAACAAGTGCTTAATTTTTAATAAAGGTGATAAGGATGGGGGGTGGTTTGCTGTTGTGATGAAATATGTGTTTTCTGATTATTAAGATAACTTCAGAATTTTTTTTAGCCTAACATAACTGAAAAGTTTTCACAAGTTAGGTTTACAGTAAATCAGGATTAATCCTCACTTGGAGATAGCAAGAACTGCAGATACTGAAGTCGGAGTCAATACAGTGTGGAGCTGGAGGAACACAACAGGTCAGGTAGCATCAGAAGAGCAGGCAAGTTGATGTTTCGGGTTTACACCCTTCATCAAGAGTTGCCCTGATGAGCACTGCTCTAATAGCGCTCCATTAATTTGACATCATTCAGGACAAAGCTGTTGAAGCTTGATCAGCACTCCATCTACTCATCTCTGCTTTCTTTCCATTGGCCATTTACAAGATTGTCACCCTATCCACCACCTCTTGACATTCACACCCTTCACCAAAAGTGCACAGTGGCAGCAGTGTGTATCATCTACATAATACACGGTGGTAACTCACCAGGGTTCCATCGATAACATTGTCCAAATATATGGAATTACCACCCAGAAGAACAAGTGCAGCAGGTGCCTGCTTGTTCCCTTCCAAGTCACGCACCATCCTGACTTAGGACAAATCACCATTCCTTCACTATCACAGCATCAAAATCCTGGAAGTGCCTTCCTGAAAGCACTGTGGATGCCACTACACCATTTGGACAGCACTGGCTCAAGAAGGTGGCAATGAAAGGTTATTAGAAAGGGGTTATGACTGTTGGCCTTGCTCATATAATGAGCAAGTAGGGTCTTGTGCTACAATGGTAGTATGCCTGCCTCAAGTCCCACCTCTGGATGTGATAGCATTGAGGTGTGTCAGAACATGTCCAAACAGGTTGATTTTAGAAGAAAACTCTTATGATGTGTAAAAGAGAGTTTAGCTGAGCAGGTCACTTGTCACTTATCAATGGATGCTAAATACATTACCTCTGTTCTGCCATTCTAATTAATTCCAACTGTGTCCATTAAACTAATAGTCACCAATTGCAATATTCATAGGTATTTCACATCGATTGGATAATAAACCATGACTTCCTAGTTTTTAAGGTTTAGTATGACCACAGCTCGTTCTGCATGCACTTCCTGAATCTCTCACTCCCTGCTATTGAGGCATTTGTCCTTGGAATAGCTACATGTAGTGCCAACTAACTTGCAACTTGATTCTAATAAGCAGAGTAGGATGTTTTTCTCTCCAATCAGATCTAATCCAAATGTCAGCTGTATTTTTTATAATATGTTGATTGCTGACAATGAAACTATATCTTACAGTTGAGATAGGCACATGTCACCTTGTTCACTTAGCCAATACTACGAAAACTGGAGCACTGTACGTAACCAGAGAGGATGCATGAAGTTGCAGCTACTGTAATGGGATGAATATGTCACGTTGTGTGACACTGAGCTGACTTCTGCGTATCTCTGCCAGTTAGCAGGCAGGGTGCAGGTTTTTCTTTTGCATATCTTGGCATACAACTTCTTCCCCTCATTTGGAGATATCAGCTTACTGAACCACGTCACAAACACTCCTTCCATGACCAATAAATCATGATGTGGTAATCGTACATGAAGTCCTGACCCAGAGATGGAGATACTATGCACTGCACCCTAAGTTCTCCTACAAAGGTCAGACCATTGGTGTCATTGCTCTTTGACACACTAAGTGAGTGGTTGACTGAATCCTTGACGATCTCCGATGGAAAATAGATATACCTTGTAGCGTAGTGACCTCTATGTAGGGAAGTTTAAATATTTAACAGTTCCTGAATGGCTGCAGCTATACATCTGTTGAACTTAAACTGTGAATCCTTGATCTTTGCTGGAAAATGCATGCACAAATGCATTGGAGGTGAAATCGGGCCAGACCCAGCTGTCATTGACCCCTACATTCCATGTTTTCCATTTCAATAAACCATCTTGCTTGCATGCTACCGCTTCCATCCTAGGCCTGCTGATGTGTTCCAGAGATCCTCAAAGTGAGCTGGAGGAAAAAAAACACCTCACTTTTTGCTTAAGCACTTTACACCACATTGAGTTCAACAACTTCAGACCATGAACACTATCCTCCATTTTGATTCTCTCCCACACCCCGCCCACACTACTTTGACTTTTTTTGTGTCTTGCTGGCCTTGTTCCCAGCAGATCTGATCTATGTTATCCTATTGTATTAATCCTATCATTAACACCTATTGTACATGTCTGTCACTCCTTTAACACCATTGTCTTTCTCTCTGGGCACCCTTGCCATATGTTCTACTCACGCCAATGTCGACAGTGCAAAAATCATAATTTTTCATCCTCCTTCAGTTCCACTCCATAGAGTTTCTCCAGTGTTTTCTGCTTTTTGTTTTCATTTCAGATTTCTAGCATCTGTAGTGTTTTGCTTTTTTTGTGGCTGTGATCTTATCTCCTCCCTTAGTTGAATATTGAGATAAGATTCCCTAGCCAGACACTTGCATTAAGAAGAGCCTGAGGTAGTTACTGTAGCTATAAAGTCATACCTTGAAGAGAGGGGTACGAGAAATGTATTAAGTTTCAGAAGTTGACTTGGGGAATATTTTAAGAACTGAGAAATTAATTACCCATTCGTGCAATACCATTCCCTGAATTGCCACATTGTCGCACTATTTCATTACTGATACATGAAGATAAAGCATCATCATACAGAGTGTACCAGACTGGGTTTAAGGAAGCTTGTACAGTGTCTATTTCTTTCTGATGTGAACCTAAGCATTGGAGGAAAGATGTTCCTTGGGCTCCCTCTCCTGGCCACTTTCAGAATACAATTTCACATTTGAGTTTAGAAGTAATGATGCCTTCGCTGGAGTTATGCAGAGCCTTGGTGAGACCACAGCTGGATTATTGCATGCGGTTTTGATATCCCTACGTAAGAAAAGACGTACTTGCGATAGAGGGTATGCAGAGGAGGTTCACTAGGCTAATGCTGGGGATGCAGGACTATCCTATGGGGAGAGATTAGTTTAACTAGTCAGAGGACTTGACAGAGTTTATTTGGACAAAGTTGATTCCCCTTATGGGAAAGTCTAGGATCAGAGGTGTAATCTTAGAATAAGGGATCATACATTTAAAACAAATGAGGAATGTCTTCTCTGAGGGTCGTAAATCTATGGAATTCTTTACCACAGAGGGCTGTTGAGGCTAGGTCATTAGGACACACGGTGGTCCAGTAGTTAGCACTGCTGCCTGACAACACTTGAGGCCTGGGTTCGATTCCACCCTCGGGTGACTGTCTGTCTGGAGTTTGCACATTCTCCCTGTTTCTGTGTGGATTTCCTCTGGGTGTTCCAGTTTTCCCCCACAGTCCAAAATTGTGAATTGGCCATTCTTAGTTAGGTGGATTAGCCATGGGAATTCCAGGGTTTACAGGGATGGTGTGGGTCTGGGTGCGATGCTGTTTGGAGGGTCAGTGTGGACTCATGAGCTGAATGGCCTGTAGGGATTACAATTTTTTTTTCATTTTGAGGTATGTGGGTGTCGCTGGCTGGCTAGCATTTATTACCCGTCCATAGTTGTGAAGGTGGTGGTGAGCTGCCTTCTTGAACTACTGCAGTCCACCTGCTGTGGGTTGATCCACAATGCCATTAAGGAGGAAAATCCAGGATTTGAAGCCAGCGACAGTGAAGGAACAGTGATATATTTCCAAGTCAAGATGGTGAGTGACTTGGAGGGGAATTTGAAGGTGGTGGTGTTCCCATGTATCTGTTGCCGTTGTCCTTCTAGATGGAAGATGGGTTTGGAAGATGCTGTCTGAGGATCTTTGGTGAATTTCTGCAGTGCATCTTGTGAATAGTACACACTGCTGTTACTGAGCTCCGGTGGTGGAGGGAGTGGATGTGGTGCCAATCAAGTGGGCTGCTTTTCCCTGGATGGAGTCAAGCTTCTTGAGTATTGTTGGGGCTGCACTCATCCAGGCAAGTGGGGAGTATTCCATCCACACACCTGACTTGTGCCTTCTAGATGGTGGACAGGTTTTGGAGAGTCAGGAGGTGAGTTACTCGCCGCTGTATTCCTAGCCTCTGACCTGCTCTTGTAGCCACTCCATTTATGTAGTGAGTCCAGTTGAGCTTCTGATCAATGATAACTCCCAGGATGTTGATAGCGGGGGATTCAGTGATAGTAACTCCATTGAATGAAAAGGGGTGGTGGTTAAATTGACTCTCATTGGTGATGGTCATAACGTGGCGTTTGTGTGGTGTGAATGTTACTTGCCACTTGTCAGCCCAAGCCTGGATATTGTCCAGATCTTGTCGCATTTGGACACGGACTGTTTCAGTGTCTGAGGAGTTGCAAATGGTGCTGAACATTGTGCAATCATTGGCTAACATCCCCACTTTTGACCCTATGATGGAGGGAAGGTCATTGATGAAGCAGCTGAAAATGGTTGGCCTTAGGACATTACCCTGAGGAACTCCTGCAGAGATGTCCTGGAGTGAGATGACTGAACTCCAACAACTATGACCATCTTTCTATGTGTCAGGTATGACTGAAACCACTGGAGAGTTTGCCCCCAATACCCATTGATTCCAGTTTTGCCAGGGCTCCTTGATGCCACACTTGGCCGAATGCAGCATTGATGTCAAGGGCTGTCACTCTCACCTCACCTCTGGAATTCAGCTCTTTTGTCCATGTTTGGACCAAGGCTGTGATGAGGTCAGGAGCTGAGTGGCCCTGGCGGAACCCAAACTGGGCGTCACTGAGCAGGTTATTGCAGAGCAAGTGCTGCTTGATAGCACTATTGATGACACCTTCCATCACTTTACTGATGATTGAGAGTAGACTGATGAGGCAGTAATTGGCTGGGTTGGATTTGTCTTGTTTTTTATGTACAGGATATACTTGGGTAATTTTCCACATTGTCAGGTAAATGCCAGTGTTGTAACTGTGCTGGAACAGCTTGGCTAGGGGAGCGGCAAATTCTGGAGCACAAGTCTTCAGTACTGTTGCCGGAATGTTGTCAGGGCTTGTAGTCTTTGCAGTATTCAGTGCCTCCAACCTTTTCTTGATATCAAGTGGAGTGAATCAAATTGGTAAAGACTGGTATCTGTAATGCTCGGGATTACTGGAAGAGGCCGAGACGGATCATTCACTCTGCATTTCTGGCTGAAGATTGTTGCGAAAGCTTCAGCCTTATCTTTTCCATCATTGAGGATGGGGATATTTGTGTAGCCTCCTCCTCCAGTCAGTTGTTTAATTGTTCACCATCATTCACAACTGGATGTGGCAGGACTGCAGAGCTTAGATCTGATCTGTTGGTTGTGGGATCGCTTAGTTCTGTCCATCACTTGCTGCTTTCGCTGTTTGGCGTGCATGTAGTCCTGTTTGGTAGCCTCACCAGATTGACACCTCATTTTCAGGCATTCCTGGTGCTGTTCCTGGCGTGCCCTCCTGCACTCTCCATTGAACCAGGGTTGATCCCCTGGCTTGATGGTAATGGTTGAGTGGGGGATATGCCGGGCCATGAGGTTACAGCTTGTGCTGGAGTACAATTCTGCTGTTGTTGATGGCCCACAGCACCTCATGGATGCCCAGTCTTGAGTTTCTAGATCTGTTCAAAGTCTGTCCCATTTAGCACGGTGGTAGTGCCACACAACACAATGGAGGTTATTTTCAATGTGAAGGTGGGACTTTGTCTCCACAATGAGTGTGCAGTGGCCACTCTTACCCATACTGTCTTAGACTGACATAACTCCACAGAGGCTGGTGTCCTGTCACCAAGACAGCTCTCCCAATTTTGGCATTACCCCCTAGATGTTAGTGAGGGGGACTTTGCAGTGTCAACAGTGCTGTTTCTGCCATTGTCTTTTCCAGTGCCCTAGGTCAATGCCAGGTGATCCATCCAGTTTCATTTCTTTAAGACTTTGTAGCGATTGATACAACTGAATAGCTTGCTAGGCCATCTCAGAGGACACTTGAGTGTCAACCACTTTGCTGTGGGTCTGGAGTCACATGTAGGCCACACCAGGTGAGGATGGCAAATTTCCTTCCCTGAAGGACATCAGTAAACCAGATGTTTTCTTTCTGACAATCAACAATGATTTCACGGTCATCAGTAGATTCTTAATTCCAGATTTTTTTTTCAGACTTTTTTTTCCAGATTAAGCATATTCAAGGCTGAGAGAGATTTTTAATCAGTTAAGGAATCAAGGGTTATGAGGAAAAGGCAGATTTGAGGACAATCAGATCAGACATGACCTTATTGATTGGCTGAGCAGACTTGTTGGGTTGAATGGTTGAAATCAAGACCTTACGATCTTGTGGACTGGGCCTGTACTCAGTTGAGTTTAGAAGAATGAAAGAGGCCGTGATTGAAATAGATAACATTCTGACAGAGCTGAACAGACTAGGTGCAGGGAGAAAAGAAACAGAAGTTGGTGGAAAAGCTCAGCATGTCTGGCAGCATCTGTGAAGAAAAAATCAGAGTTAACGTTTCGGGTCTGGTGACCCTTCCTCAGAACTAGGTGCTGGGAGGATGTTGTCCCTGGTTGGGGAGCATTGAGGCGGGGGACAGTCTAAGAATACAGGGGAGAGCATTTAGGACTTGGGTGAGGAAGGATTTCTTCACACAGAGCGGAATTTGTGAAATTTCTTACCACTGAAGATGGTGGAGGCCACGTCACTGAATATATTCAAGAAAAGAGATTTAAGTTTTAGAATTTAAAGTCTTCAAGGGGCATGGAGAGAAAGCAGCAATATGGCATTCAGATGGAGAATCAGTCATGAGCATGTTGAATAATGGAGCATGCTTGAAGGGCTGAATGACCTATTCCTGCTCCTATTTTGTATGTTTTATAGTTTTGATCATTGTTGACCTGGATGCTGGGTCAAAGAAAAACTCTGATTGTTTTGGCTACCATCACTACTGTCAAACACAGCACCCAGTTTGTGCACAATGATGTGTTAAAGATGAAATAATCTATACTTTTTGTAATGTTGAATGAGGGGTAAACATTGGGGGTGGGATCATTTCCGTGTTATGAAATAGTACCTTGGGATCTTATGTGAAAAAATTTTAAATAAAATGAAACTGGAATCACATGTGATTTCCTACACCCAAGCAGGTTGATGCAACTTTACTTGGATGCTTCCTGTGACAGTCAGCACCCACTGACAGTGCAGCACTTGCTGATTACTGTACTGAAGTAATCACATTGATTTGTGCTGAAGCCCTAGGGCGGGATTTGAACTGGAGCTTTGTGGTATGATGTGGTTATCCTGCTGAGCCAATTGATTTGTAGGATGGGGCGATCAGGAAATGAGAATGCTTGCGTGGGAGTGGTTGATAGTGTGAAAGTACCAGCCTGCAAGCAGAAAAAAAATGTCAAGGTTATGACATTCCCTTTTGCTAACCAAGTTGAAATTGGTGGTTTGTCACAGTAGAAGAGGAAATGCATAGGTTAAACTGAGTAAAAAGTCTGTAAGAATGGCCTTTTAACAACAGTCTTGGATGTTAGTCATGGAGGATTACCGTATGGAAAATGGCTCTTCAGCCCATTGTCTTAGTGCCTATCATAGAATCCCTACAGTGTGGATAAAAGCCATTTGGCCCATCGAGTCTATATCAAACTTCGAAAGAGAATCACACCCAGACTTAGGTCCTCACCCTATCCCTGTATCCACGATGGCTAACGCACCTAGCCTACACATCCCTGGACACTACAGACAATTTAAGCATGGCCAATCCACCTAACCTGCACATCTTTGTGACTGTTGGAAGAAAGCCGAGCACGAGGTGGAAATCCACGCAGACACAAGGAGAACATTCAAACTCCACACAGACATTCACCCCAAAGCTGGAATCGAACCTGGCATTGTGAGGCGGCAGCACTAACCACTGAGCCACCACGCTGCATTTACTGTGCCGTCATCAAGCATTTATCTACTCTAATTCCGTTTTCACAGCCTCGTATGCCATGGTGTTCTCAGTGTTCATCTAGCACTTCCAGATTCTCACCAACTTCTGGGTGAAAATTCTCCCTTAAGTACACTCTAAATCTGCACATGCACAATACAAAGAACTCAAGTTAAAATGTGTTTAAAGCCAGTATCACAACAGAGGGTGAGATAACATTGGCAAACAGCACAAATAGTAAAATCTACAACAAGATATCAACTACTGGTCACATTACTAAAATTCAAACATCTCCTGCACTACAATATGACTCCAAACATCTTGCACAGTGATTCAGTTTGAGGTGAGTCTAGAAAATGATAATATGTCTTTCATACAGAGGTTCTGGGAATAATAGATGATCATCGAGAACTACAGAAAGAGGCCCTTTGGCCCATCATGTCTGTAGGAGTCATCTATCTATTGAAATGGAATTTCCTAGGTGGCCAATCATACTCATTAGCAAGTGATTACTGCCGCCAATGATCTAGTCAAGTCTCATTTTTCAGTGCTTGGTTCATAGCCTTTGTAGTTATTTTAATCAACCTGTTCAGGCATGTTACAATATATCTCCAGGGTAGGTGGGACTTGAACCCAGCTGTTCTGATCTAGAGGTAGTGTCACTGCCACTGCACCACACAAGACTCTCCACGGTTATTCTGGTACTTCAAGAGATCACCTAAATATTTCTCAAATGTTATGAGAGTTCCCACCTTTACCACCCTTACAGGGACTGTCACCTTGTGGGTGAAAAAATGTTCCTTAAATCTCCTCTAACCTTTCTGCCCCTTACTATAGATCTATGCTAACTGGTAACAGATCCCTCTACTAAAGAACAAGAACAATACAGCACAGGAACAGGCCCTTCGGCCCTTTAAGCCCACATCACCACATTTTGCCCTAAAACTATTTTGCTACTAAAGCTGTCTTCACTTACAGGATCGATATACCTCTATTCCCTTCCTATTCATGTGTTTGTCCAGGTATTTTTTGAATGTTGCTATTGTGTCTGCTTCCGCCACCTCCTCTGGCAGCATGTTCCAGGCATTCACCACCCTTTGTGTGAAAAAGTGCCTCGCACATCTCTTTCAAACTCCCCCCCCTCGCACCTTGAACCTGTGTCCCCTAGTAATTGACCCCTCCACCCTGGGGAAAAAGCCTCATACTTTCCACTCTATCCATGCCATTCACAATCTTATAAACTTCTATCAGGTCACCCCTCAACTTCCTGCATTCCAGTGAAAACAAACCCAGTCTATCCAACCTTTCTTCAGGCTAAAATCCACCCCCCCGATACCAGGCAACATCCTGATAAACCTTTTCTGTACCATCTCCAAAACATCCACATCCTTCTGCTAGTGTGGTGACCAGAACTGTATGCAATATTCCAACTGTGGCCTAACTAAAGTTCTATAAAACTGCAGTATCACTTGTCTCTTCTTATACTAAATGCCCCTTCCAATGAAGGCAAGCATACCATAAACCTTTTATACTAGCTTATCTACCTGCACTGCCACCTTCAGTGATCTGTGGACCTGCACACCCAGGTCCCTCTGCAGATCAATACCCCTAAGGGTTCTGTCATTCACTGTATAATTTCCACCTGTACTCGACCTTCCAAAATGCGTCATTACTAAGGGGCAATGTTTATTCCTATTGATCCTATCTATGCAGCTCAAGGTTTGTAGATCGTAGTCAGGGCCCCTCCTCAGCCAATAAAAAAAAAACAAGGGACTGCAGATGCTGGGAATCAGAAACACAAAAAGAAATTGCTGGAAAAACTCAGCAGGTCTTTCAGCATCTGTGGAGAGAGAAAGCAGAGTTAATTGTTTCGGGTCGAGTGACCCTTACAAACTCACCGAAGTGTTACAGCACAGAAAGACCCATTCAAGCCTACACTAGCCATCCAAATGAGTGCTATCACTTAGGGCCATTCTCCTCCCTTTTCCCATTATACTAGCACATTGTCTATAATTCCCTCTATTGACCGAGACTGCTCAAATTGCCTCTCACACTGAAGATTCTTACCCAGTATGATTAAATCTAGAGACTGTCCAAGGCTAAAAAATACTTTGAATGATATTAAAGCCTCTATCCTAGTTTTGAAGAAGTAATTTTATATTGCCATTCTTGGTGATCTTATTTGCCAACTGAGGTATTTTCATTTGTAATGAATATTAAATCAGGGAAGAGGATTTTGATTTTAAGCCTGAGGCATTGCCCATAATTAACTATTCTACGAGGAATCTGCAATTAACTCTGGAGCCCTTTTCTTTTAAATACATGGCTATTACCTGTCTATTGCCTGAAAGATATATAATGCTTACATGCATGTTAGAAAGTGAGGTGGAAGCGTACAGGAGGGAGTATTTTCCTGTTGGAGGGAAGGGTAAGACTGGCAGAAGTAGGGAACAGTGGATGAATAGAGATACTGAAGCTCTGGTCAAGAATAATGAGGCATACATCATGTATAGACAACTGGGTTCAAGTGAATCAAGTATAAGGGGAGTAAGGGTATTCTTAAGAGGGAAATCAGGAGGGCAAAAAGGAGATATGAGACAGTCCTGGCAGATAAGGTTAAGGATAATCCAAAGACATTCTACAAGTACATTAAGAGGAAACGAGCAACTAAGCAGAGAATAGGGCCCCTTAAAGATCAATAAGATCATCAATGTGAAGAACCACAGGAGATGGGATAGATACTGAACAAATACTTCACGTCAGTATTTATTGTGGAGAAAGACATGGAAGTTAGGGAACTCAGGGAAATAAATATTGATGTCTTGAAAACATTATAGAAGAGGAGGTGCTGGAGGTCTTAAAAAGCATGAAGGTAGATAAATCTCCGAGACCTGATTAAGTGTATCCCATGAGGTTGTGGGAAGCTAGGGAAGAAATTGTGGGGCCCCTAGCAGAGATATTTGTATAATCTACAGCCACTGGTGAGGTGCCGAAAGACCGAAGAGTGGCTAATGTTGTGCCTTTATTTAAGAAAGACTGCAAGGAGAAGCCTGGGAACTATAGACTGGTGAGTCTGACATCAGTGGTGGGTAATTTGTTGGAGGGGATTGTGAGAGACAGGATATACATGTATTTGGACAGGCAAGGACTGATTTGGGATAGTCAGCATGGCTTTGTGCATGGGAAATTGTGTCTCATAAACTTAATTGAGTTTTTTGAGGATGTGACCAAGAAGACAGATGAGGGCAGAGCAGGAGACATTGTCTACATGGACTTTAGTAAGGCCTTTGACAAGGTTACACATGGTTGACTGGTTAGTAAAGTTAGATCAGATGGAATTCAGGGAGAACATGCCAATTGGATACAAAATTGGCTGGACGGTAGGAGACAGAGGGTGGTGGTGGAGGGTTGTTTTTCACACTAGAGACCCATGATCACAGGGATTGGCACTGGGTCCACTGTTATTTGTCATTTATATAATCTACTTGGATGAGAATTTAGGAAGCATGGTTAGTAAGTTTGCGGATGACACCAAAATTGAAGAAGGTTATTTAAGATGACAAAGGCGTTTTGATCAATTGAGCCAACAGGCTGAGGAGTAGTAGATGGGAGTTTAATTTAGATAAATTGCATTTTGGTACGATGAACATGGGCAGGACTTACACAGTTAATGGTGAGGCCCTGGGGAATGTTTTAAACAGAGAGACCGAGGGGTTCAGGTACATAGTTCTTTGTAACTTGCGTCACAGGTAGACAGGATGGTTAAGAAGGAGGTTAGCACACTCACCTTCATTGCTCAGACTATTGAGTATAGGAGATGAAATGTCATATTGAGGTCGTACAGGACCTTGGAGAGGCCACTTTTGGATTGTTGTGGACAGTCTGCTATAAAAAGGATATTATTAAGTTGGAGAGGGTTCAGAAAAGATTTACAAGGATGTTACCAGGACTGAAGGGTTTGAGTTATAGGGAGAGGTGGGATAGGCTGGGACTTCTTTCAGTTGAGAATAGGAAGTTGAGGGGTGACCTTATAGGCATTTATAGAATCATGAGGAGCATAGATAAGGTGAATAGCATAGGTCTTTTCCCTAGGGTAGGGGAGTTCAAAACTAGAGGTCATAGGTTTAGGGTCAGAGGGGAAAGATTTAAAATGGACCTGAGGGGCAACTTTTTCACACAGAGGATGGTTCACATGTGGAATGAACTGCCAGAGGAAGTGGTAGATGCAGGTATAGTTACAACATTTAATAGACATTTGGAAAAGTACATGAATAGGAAAGATTTAGAGGGATATAGGTCAAATGCAGGCAAATGGGACTAGTTTAGTTTGGGAAATTTGGTCAGTGTGGATGCGTTGGATTGAACGGTGTGTTTCCGTGCTGTATGACTATGACTATGAATGCAGCAAACCTGAATATACTAATTTGGGTGCAATCCTTTGCTGATAAAATAAATGCAAGCTTTGTTGTGTTTCTGCTGATTTCTGATATTTATTTTCTAGCCTGCTTTCTGCTGACCCTTTGGAAGCTCATCACAGCTGCTTAATACCTTTGTCTATGAGTCTGAAAGTAACAGGGTCAAATGTCATTCCACCATTTGAGAAATTAATCTAAAATGACATTGTGGTGCGTGACTGAGGGAGTGTCACATTTTGCATGAGGAGTTTTCCTGGCCAGCATTAATCCCTCAATCAATCCTATTTCACAAGATTAAACACAGATGAACTGGTTTTAGTCTCATTCCTATTTGTGGGTCCTTGAGTGCATTTTGGCTGTTGCATTTGTCAAAAAGCAAGCAAATAACAGCACCCCAATGCTAATGTACATTTACGTAATACATTTAACCTAGCAAAATGTCCCAAATGCTTAGACCATAAGAAATTGGAATAAGAGGAGCCTATTCGCCTCCTTGAGCCAGTTCCTCTATTTAGTAGGATCACGGATGATCCAATATTCCTCACATCCATCTTCCTGTATTTTTCCCGTAACCCTTGATTCCCCTGCTGATCAAGAATCTATCTATTTCAGCCTTAAATATGCACGAGGACTATGTCCCCACAGCTCTCCGTGGCAAGGAGTTCCAAAGACTCACAACCCTCAGAGAGAAGAAAAGCGATAGCAGTAAAAGTGTTTGTTGACGCTGAGCGGCAGGAGAAGGAATCGGGACGGATGACTAAATATTTGAACATCAACATGGAGATGGAGAGGCTTACAGGATGAAATCTAAAGATTAGGGCCAGGGCGAATGAAAATACAACTGTCAACAGTCATGCGATTAAAATTGTAAAGATGTAAGAGGCCAGAATTGGAGGGATGCGAATATCAGTGGCAAGTAGCAATATTTGAACATTCCAGAGACTTGAGCACAGCATCTAGGCTGACACTCCTGTCACAAATGTACGGGAATGCTGCACTTTTAGAGATTCCATCTTTCAGATGAGACATTGACTGAGGCCTCATTTGTCCTTTCAAATATATATAAAAGATGCCACAGCGCTATTTCAAAGAAGGGTGGGGAGTTACCCTGGTGTTTTGGCTAATAATTATACCTTACCAATAACACTATCTCAGTCAATATCACATTGCAGTTTGTGGAAACTTGCTGTGTGCAAACTGGCTGCAGCATTTCCTACATTACAACAGTGACAACATTGCATTTAGATAGCTGCAAATGCTTAGGGCTGTCCTGAAGTCATGAAAGGCATGACACAAATGTAAGATCTTCTTCCTTTATGATTATCAGAAAACCATGCAGAAAATTAATTCAGTCAATTCCTCTTACCATCATGCAGTCAATATTGACCAAATGAATGTCACAGGGACAGTTCCAGGCCTTTGTGAATTTTGCAGGCTACTGTTGCATCGTAAAGGTTTGACTCCAATAAAGTGAGAAGCGAGCTTCGGATTTCTTGGTAAATAGATGCAGTCTGATATATTGTAGGTGAGGAAGATTGCAGGTTTAAATTCTGCTTCGTAGCTGAACCTATATGGGACATTACAATGGATGAGTATCCTGGGCAATGATAGGGCAAAGTCAGCCAGGATTCCCACTCCTGATCACTGCTGGAAAGGACATGGTATTTGATGATGACAGACTCCTGTTCAGATATTTAACATTGTATATCATCCCCCTCAAACTCTCTCTCTCTCTGTCTCCATGTATTGCCCTCATTAAACAAGGCTTGCTCATCATGGCTTATGTCACAATAGGACAAAGTGGGAAGGTAGATACTAGGATCTACTGCAGCCAGCGCAGGGATTGAGCCTGCAATACTGCCATTATTTTGTACCAAGTGCTTGATATCTGAACTAACCAACACCCCTTCAACTCCTAAAGTCTGCCTGAACTCACTGCCGTGTGCCACAAGAGGTTCAACGACCTTACCAGGAGAGACAAGCTAACCAAAGGGACAGGTGTTTTTCTTCCTTGCCCCCGCTGGGCACCAGTACCCAAGGAGCATCTGAACAGCAAACACTTCACCAGATGAAGGAAGTCGGAAGTCACACGACACGAGGTTATAGTCCAACAAGTTTATTTAAAATCACAAGCTTTTGGAGCATCACTCCTTCTTCAGGTGTTCGTGAGAGAGGTAGTATCAGACACAGAATTTATAAGTAAAAGATCAAAGGGTCACACCACTGATGAGGGTGTACTAAATGAACCTAAAATGTTGTTAAATCTTTAATCAGTTAGAAGGTTTCAATTGATTAATATGTATATGTAAATCCCCGAATTATTTTCAAGTCACTGTCCTGAGAGAACTAAATGTTTTATCAGTGTAGAAGAGGTGCCAGTTTAGGTCAGACAGTGCATGCTTGGTGTGAGGCCTTGTTTAGAATCTGTTTGTATTTTGATTTGGAATCAGACGGGTTTTATTTCTAAAGTAGGAATTTATAAACGCCACATTAACTGACTGTCTATAAATTGTTTCAGAGATAGTGGGAACTGCAGATGCTGGAAAATCTGAGATAACAAGGTGTAGAGCTGGATGAACACAGCAGGCCAAGCAGCATCAGAGGAGCAGGAAGGCTGACGTTT
>NC_063369.1:7834324-7895848 GCF_021869965.1 Rhincodon typus
TCAGCCTTCCTGCTCCTCTGATGCTGCTTGGCCTGCTGTGTTCATCCAGCTCTACACCTTGTTATCTCAGATTCTCCAGCATCTGCAGTTCCTACTATGTCTGAAACTAGCTTTTATCTTGGATTTACAGCAGAGAACCTACCTGGATGGGTGCAGGTCCAGCAACTCTCAAGAAACTTAATACCATCCAGAACAAAGCAGCCTACTTGATTGGCACCACATTCATTACCTTCAACATTAATTCTCTTCACCACAGATACACGGCTACAACAGTGTGCACCATCTACAAGATGAAAGGGTATAACTCACGTGGTTCCTTTGACAGTACCTTCCACACCCATGACATCTACCATTTAGAAGGACAAGGGCAGCAGATACATGGGAACAACACTCCCTGCCATTCACCATCCTGACTTGGAAATATATCGCCGTTCCTTCAGTATCACTGGGTCAAAATCTTGGAACTCCCTCTGTAATGGTCACTGTGTCAGTAATCCTACAGGTTAAGGACTGCTGCAGTTCAAGAAGTGCTTCCCACCACCACCTGCTCCAGGGCAATTAGTTATGGCCATGAAATGTGGCAATGCCCATATCCCATGAATGAATAAAAATACAAATTAATAAGATAATATTGTACAAAACCTCCTCTTGTAGCCTCACTAAGGCCTTGACATTATTTCCAAACTTTGGTTTGAGGAATTGGAGACAATGCTACAGATGAGGTTTACCAATGATTTATAAGGTTTTAGTGTAGCTTCTATGCTTTTGTGCTGTACTTCAATATTGATAGAGTCAAGTATCCTGTAGGCCTCTTCGACAGCCTTCACAACATGTCCTGCCACTTTCGAAGGTTTTTGTTTGTCTCTTGGAGGTCTGCAGGATCCTACATTCCTTCAAAGATGCACCGTGTAGAAAATATTGAGGAACATCCCTTTGCAAAATATCTAACTTCAAACAAAATAAGGCAATGCCAATGCCATAGAGGAATCCAATGCTTTCTTGATTGCTTGTTTGGAATGCGTTGATGAGTTTTTGTTCTTTTGAAGGAAACATTAACTAAGTTAAACAGCCCCTGGTGGGAAACTGCAACACAAACAATGTTTAAAGGTCAACAGAAAAGTACGAAACTAGGAAGGAAACTTATAAAAATCGAATTCAAAATTATGTTATCCAGGATAATGATACCCACTGCAACAACTGGAGAGGTACCAAACAGAGAGCCAGTGACAGTACTAAACAGTGTGACCGCCAGTCCTTTGTTCCTATGCCAACAAGTCTGCCTAGATTTACGTTTGTGCAATTTCAGTAAAGGTGGCCCTGCCATCTCCTCCCACTGAGGCTGCACCAGGTATAATGGCCACAATCAATTCACTGGCTTGTCTCCTGGCAAGGGTCAAGCTGCTAATGAGGAGTGAAGGCCCCCTGAGCCTGGTGACCGTTTTATTGAGTGTGGAGCCTCTTAACCGCTTCAACACGAATACAAAAGTGTACGTTGTCGCAGCAGCTTGGGCCACAAGTTAACTGGATGGCTGGTGTGGATTAGATTGGTGCCAACAGGATGGTGTTCAGTTCCCGTTTCGGCTGGGTTTTATTCAGAACCTGCTAACTTGCCCTACCCGTGGTAGAAGTCGGGGCATTGTGGGTCAGACCTGCCTTTCAGCAGAAGAAGCAGTTTCCCATGGGGCTGACCATCAATCCTCCCCTCACCTTTAAGCATTTGTCCAATTTATTGCTGTTGATGCAAGCTTACTGGGGGTCAGTTAGCTCAGTTGGCAAGGTACCTGGTTTGTGATGCAGAGTGACACTAACAGCATGGGTTCAATTCCTACACTGTCTAAAGTTAGCATTAAGTTCCCACCTTCTGAACATTGCACATCACCTGAGGTGTGGTGACCCTCAGGGTTAACCCACTAACAGTTGTATCTCTGTCTTCCTCTAACAAGCAAGTGTAACTACAGGAGCTTTACCTTCCTAAAATCCAGGACACCTTTACTGTGTTCATTTTCATAATAAGTCATTGAGATATCATTTTCATTTTTACTGCTTATGTGGCAGTCCAGGACATTGTATGGGCAACCACTGTAGAGTTACTAATTTTCACTTGATTCAGTAAAATCTGGTTCTCCACTCCACCTGGTCACATTCCAGGAGGGCCACATGAACATGATCCCTGCCATTCCTTGAAGTGTTGCTGCAACATGATGCTACATCAAGTGATATAGAGCCCCAGTTATATCACACATTATTCCTGGCTACTTTAAAGCCATGTATATTGGGGCGTCTCTACTTCAGTCGCAGTTCCATTGAATTGCACCAGGGTGCTGTAGTTACTCTTAGATAGAAAGGCTAAATTCCCATCCCCAATATTGCCCCAGTGACCCCTGCTGGACTAAGCACACATCTGGACATGGGAATCAAAGACATATGGAGATGTACAGTACAGAAACAGACCCTTCAGTCCAACTTGTCCATGCCAATCAGATATCCTAAATTAACCTAGTCCCAGTTGCCAGCATTGACCTATGTCCCTCTAAACCTGTCCTATTCATAGAATTGCCTACAGTGTGTAAAGCAGGCCATTCAGCCCATCGAGTCTACACCAACCCTCCAAAGAGCATCCCACCCAGACCCACCCCCTTACCCTATCCCTGTAACCCTGCATTTCCCATGGCTAACCCACCTAACCTGCACATCCCTGGACACCATGGGTGACTTAGCACGGCCAATTCACCCTAACCTGCACATCTTTGGACTGGGGGAGGAAACCCACACAGACGCAGGGAGAATGTGCAAACTCCACACAGACAGTCACCCTAGGGTGGAATTGAACCCAGGTCGCTGGCACTGTGAGGCAGCAGTGCTAACCACTGAGCCACTTTGCTGCCCATCCAGTGGCCTTTTAAAGGCTGTAACTGTACCAGCCTCTACCATCTCCCCTGGCAGCTCATTCCATACATGCACCACCCTCTGTGTGAAAAAGTTGCCACTTTTAAATCTTTCCCCTCTCACCTTAAACTTATGCCTACTAGAATTGGATTCCTCTACATAATCAAGTTAAGCGGTGATGCCCACACAGTCAAATAGCCTGTCAACACTTGACCTTAAAGAATGCCAACTTAGGCAAAGGCGACTGGAGGGAAAGATATTCATGGCATGAATTTTCAGGCAGGGAAATTGAAATAGAAAAAAAAAACTGACAAATAAATAGTGTCTATTTATGTCTACAGGTGAATCAAGTTTCAGATTGAACTTTAGTAACCTTGCTCTGAAGGTATAATTTAAGAAGACAAACAAGCTTCTGTATACTCCCAGGTGTATTTCATCAGTACACTCCTTCATTAAATCAATGACGTTTTCCCTAGAACCATGAGGTTAAAGTTACTGGTAACTTACCATGCAGTAAATCTGAACTCATTCTAAATCTCACCTACCCATCAGCCCAGTGCTCACTAACCTACCTTAGCTCCCATTCCATCAATGCTTTAATTTTAAGAATCTCACTCTTGAGTTCAAATCCCTTCATGAACTCTCGCCTCCCTAACCTGATGACCTGTTGCAACCTGATTGCGTATTCCTCCCAATTGGCAGCTGTGCCTTCAGCTGCCTCGCCCCTAAGTTCTCGACTGCCCCTCCCTCGGCTTCTCCAACTCTCTCTACCCCACCCTTAAGAAACTTTTCAGAAGCAGATGTTTTTTGGTCAAACACTGGGTCCTCGGCTGTATTAACTCTTTGGTTTCAAAGTTTGTAAGACAACACTGCCATGAAGTGCCTTGGAGCCATTTTAATGCACTAAAGGTGCTATAGAAATGCAAGTTGTTGAATAAAACATCGAATATTATGGGCTACATGGTAGTAATACTCCCTCTCCCTTTAGTCCCCTTCAGTATTGGACTAGGTGTTCCATTCTTTATAAACTAAACAAGTTTTTCCTATCTGAAGTACATAAAATCTGAGTTTTTTTTCACATTTCAATTTGCCGTAGCCAGCAACACCCACATTCCACAGACAATTTTTTTTTAAACAGGTCGCCTTCTGAACTTAAGTGAGTAAAGTCATATTTGACTCAATCTGTTCCCAAAGGTCAATCAGGAGGTAACTTCAGGGAATGAACCCTTACTATTGGGCTCACACTGCATCGCAATCCAACTGTCCGGCTAAATGAGTTAACTTATCCCCATCTCTCTTGGCGACGAGTATCCCATTCATTAAGCCAAGGATGCACACCTGTACGCAAACTTCAGCTGTGGTCTCCCCAAAACCCTTCCTAATTGGGAAGAGTGGTGTGGTGTTAATATCACTGGGTTGGTGATCCAGAACCCCAGCCACATGTAATGGGCTTGAATCTCATCATAGCAGATGGTGAAATTTGAATTCAACAAAAACTTGGTCTAATGGTGACCATTATTGTACAAACTTGTCTAGTCCAATAATTAGGGAAGAAAAATCTGCCATGCTTACCTGTTCTGGCCTACATATGACACCAGACCAACAGCATGTGCTTGAGTCTTAACTGCCCTCTGGGCAATTAAGAATGGGCAATAAATACTGACCTACACAGCAAAGATCATGTCCGATGAGTTAATTTTTCAAAAATTGCAGAGTTTAATGCAAATATCTGAACACCCTTGCAATGAAAGTTCATCAACTTTTCTCACTGGCTTTCCTGAATCCATCTGGGATTGTTTCCAGCTGCACTGACCAAATTTTCAAAAGTGTTCTGAGGTTGCATCACATCGGACTCTAAATGTTACCTCTGTTTCTCTCTCCACAAATGCTGCCAGACCTGCTGAGTTTCTCCAGCATTCTCTGTGTTGGTTTCAAAAGTCAATATCAGGACATGTTAGGAAGGTGGGAAGGTATCTGTGGTGATTGACATGTTGTGTTGTCAGGAGTCTGGGTAGAGGAACAATTGCAGGTGGGAGGTTTCTTGATGATATCTCCTGGATTACGCCCAGCCAGAATTGGCAACATTATTCTGTGCCTCATTTAATACGTACTATCAGAGCTGTTACATGCAATGCAAATGTGATGTGATGAATATTTACAGGATGGAACTTCATGCAAATAATCTACCCCTTCCACACACCAGACCCAATTTACATTTGACAAAAAAAAGGAGAAAGGTGAAGGCCAGAACATTGAACTATATCAAAAAACAGAAAGTGCTGGAGAAACTTAGCAAGTCTGGCAGCATCTGTGGAGAGAGAGACAGAGTTAACGTTTCGAGTCTGATATGTTTTAGATCTTATGCATCTGCAGTTCTTTGTTTTATTTTGGCATTTGAACCATTTTTTGGGAAATCGTCATGACACCAGGAAGTTGCTGAGACACAGACAAAACCAGGATGTCTAATGATCCTAGTGACAAGACGTTACCCACTCCTCTATTGAAAGCAAAATATCGCAGATGCTGGAAATCTGAAATAAAACAAAAAGCACTGGTGAAACTCTGGCAACATCTATGGAGGGAGAGGCAGAATTAACGTTTCAAGTCCAGTCTGATTCTTCTTCAGAACATGCACGTACCTCTGTCTGTCCCAGATCTGAGTCGCCCATTACCACATCTCCCGTGCTGGAAAGGCTGTTAAAAGTTAGGAAACGAGATGCAAAGGGTATGCGTCCAGTCTTCAGAACAGTTAAAATGATGGGATAGACTCGAGAGGCTGAATGGCCTATTTGTGGCCTCATGCTCCTTGAAGTAATTGCTTTGGGATTCCTTTTCAGGAATAATTGGCACCTTTTAAAATCAGCTTTGGCAGTAGGGAAAGAAATGGAACTCACCACACCTACTTGCAAAATCAACGGGGTTAGAGTTTAGCTTTAACATGTCTCTCACTCAGTCTTACTGTGTTTGATCTTGTTCTGTTAAATAAAACTCCTGTTCTCTATGTGATTTCTTGGTCAGGAGATTTTCTCGTCGAGATCCTGTTTGTCGGGTCTGGCAGCTTTTATCTACATTTTGAAAGAGGAATTGTATCAGTGACTCAGTGGTTTGTAAGATAAACAATATTAACCTTCTGACATAAAAGTAATGTAAAGATTCTACTTATTTTCTGAGCTGATGCAATATCTGTTTAGTTTCATTTTATTCCTGTTCATCGTCTCCCTTACATCTCTGGTTGTTCAGCTCCATGGCTAGTCGCAACCCTCCCTTGTTGCACCCCAACCCCTCCCAGCAAGTGACCATGTGTAAGCTTGCTAGCAGGCTATTGAACTGTAAGTGGCTTCACTGCAAACCTTGATCCTACTCTCATGCACCATCTTCAATTCCACCTGTAATGGACAATCTAGCCATTTGTAACTCAGGGGCACTGAGACCTAATGTTATTCCCACCACTAATGCAGGCCTGACTCTCCTGGGATCTTCCTGCTCTTTATGGTTCAACAATTATTTGAACTCATACCTTTAATGGCCTGAGACTGGGATGGATTTTAAAACATACACTAACTCAAAGACTGAGACATTAGGATTGCTCAAAGACAGGTGTCTTAAAGAAGAAAGAGAGACGATCAGTGTGTTACAATATGCCTTTAAGAGCTATGGTTACATTTCCAACATACAGAAATTGCATGGCACTTTATGACACACCTGTGACACAGCAATACTCTGGAAACAGAGCAACGCCTCTTAAAGGTGTACTGCAACAGAAAAGCAGAGAGTTTGGCGAGAGAATTTGAGAGCTGAAGGCAAAGACAGCTAATGAGAAGATCACCAAGAATGGAGTGAAGGAAGGGGGAGATGCTGAAGGGGTCTGGGGGAGGCAGGATAGTGTGGTGAAGAAGTGAAAGGTTGTGAGATGGAAGGGATATGGGGTAGTGGTTGTCGAGACAGGGAGGAGAAAACCAATTGATTTGAAGACGAGCTTGAGATGGTGGGAAATAAGTTCTATAAAAGTAAAGTACTGTGGATGCTGGAGATCTGAAATAAAAAACAAAACTGCTGGATGGCAGCATCTGCAGAGAAAGAAAGAGATAACATTTCGGGACCATTATGACTTTTCTTTCAAACCAGATTTGTTTGTTACTTTAAAATTGTTTTATGCAGATTTTACCTCTGTTCCTCCTTGTTCTGGGCTTGGATTAATTGTCAAGACACAACCAACCCTGTTGTATGAATGCCTATTTCTAGGCAGTAACAATATCTTGCATTTATGTAGTGCCTTTGATGTAGCCCCCAGAGTACTTTGCAGGAAGGTTATCAGAGAGATGCTGACATGGAGCTTCAATAGGAGATAGCAGGGTCAAGCCTAGGTGTCTGAGCAGGTGTCTAAGGATAATCTCAAAGGTGGAACAAGAGATGGAGAGTCAGATAGATTTTGAGAAGTAATTCCAAAGCTTTGGATTTTTTCCACAGTATTAGGCTGTCATGGGTTACATCAACATTTATTAACCAGACTGGGCCAGTTAAGCGTCATTGCTGTGGGTCTGGAGTCACATGTAGGCCAGACTGGGTAAGGATGGCAGATTTGCTTCCCTAAAGGATATTTGTGAACCAAATGGGTTTTTCCAACAAGCAACAATGGTCATCATGAGACTCTTAATTCCAGATTTTTACTGAATTCAAATTCCACCATCCCCAGAACATTACCTGGGTCTCTGTATTAACAGCCCAGTGATAATACCACTAGGCCATCACCTGCCCTATAGGCAGCTAAAGGCTTTTAGATCCATTGTCTCCCAGTTGTACCTGGCATAAACATCCATTGATGTCAATGCTAACAAATATCTCAGAGTGAGTATATAGGTGGCACATCTGGTACCACCCACTTTGGTTTTAATTGTTATCCCAAATATTTCTCAGAAGCCACAAAAACCACTTCCTCATTCCCTTCCTCCTCCAGATGTGATGATTTCCCCTGAAACACCATACCTCACCCCTGCCTCCCCCCACAGAGGAGACGGTGGTGTCATCGTAATGCTACTGGACTAGAATCCAGAGGCCCAGGCTAAATGATCTGGGGAGGTAGGTTTTAGTTGCACTATGAAGTTTGAATACAGATAATGAATCTAGAATTGAAAGCTAGTAAAACTCCATCTGGTTCACTATTGCCCTTTAAGGGGTTACAGCTGGCCTAAATAGCCTGGATCTTGAGTGTTACGGCTCCTGCTGTTCTGGGAGTGGGGCCTCAGTCAGCAGCACTCCTGGGGCCTGTGATTTCTATCCCTGCCACATATATGTGACTCCGGACCCACAACAATGTTAAGTGGCTGTTTTTTGAGGTTGCTTAGCAAGGTCCTCAGTTTGTGGGCAATTAGGGATGGGCAACGGATTCTCACATTGTCCATATCTTGCATTCATTCATGGGATGCTGGCTGAGCCCATATTTATTTCCCGTCCCTAGCTGCCCTTGAGAAGGTGATGGTGAGCTACCGTCTTGAACCACTGTAGGTTGACTCACAATTCCCTTTGGGCGGGAATTCTAGGATTTGAACTCAGTTGCGCTGAGGGAATGGAAATATATTTCCAAGCCAGGATGGTGAGTGGCTTGGTGGGGAACTTGCAGGGGGTGATATTTCCATGTATCTGCTGCCCCAGTGCTTCTAAATGCTTGCGGTAATGGGTTTGGAAGATGCTGTGTAAAGGGGCCTTAGTGAATTTCTGCCATGTATCTTGTAGATAGTACACACTGCTGTGGCTGAGCATCAGCGGTGGAGGGAGTGAACACTTGTGGATGTGGTGCCAATCAAATGGGCTGCTTTGTCCTGGACACTGTCAAGGTCCTTGCATATTACTGGCATATAATTGGTTAGTTGCCACTCTTCATCCCAATACTGTCTGGGTCTTGCTGCAGTTGGAAATGATACTGCTTCAGTATGTGAGGATTCGTGAATGGCGCTGAACATTGTGCAATCATCACTGAACATCCCCATTTCTGACCTTGTGATGGAGAGAAGGTCATTGAAGACGCAACTGAAGATAGTTTGTCGTGGGTAGTACCCTGAGCCAGGAGGGTTAGGGTTGGGGGTTCAAGTCCCACCTGCTCCTGAGGTATGCAGCAACATTGCTGAACGCATTGATTAGAAAATAAAAACAGAAATCACTGGAAAAGTTCAACAGGTCTGGCAGCAGCCATGAAGAGAAATCAGAGTTAACCTTTTGGGTCCAGTCACTCCACCTGAAACGTTACCTCTGATTTCTCTCCACAGATGCTGCCAGACCTGCTGAGATTTTCCAGCAATTTCACTTTTTGTTTCTGATTTACATCATCCGCAGTTCTTTTGGGTTTTAATCAGAACATATCTACCCTGAGGAACTCCTGCAGAGATTTCCTGGAGCTGAGAATGGACTGACCTCCCAACAGCCACTTGTGTGCCAGGCATGACTGCAATGAGTGGAGAATTTCCCCCCGATTCCCATTGTCTGCTCGGGCTCCTAAAGACCACAACAGTGGATGGGGGTGATACAGAGATTCAAAGGCTACCTTTTAAGGAGGCTGCTTTAACGTAGGTTGTGATTGGTTCGGGGGTGGAGGGGGGAGATGTTTCCAAAGCGCAGCGACAGACGGCCGTCGCTATCTCCCTTAAGAGACATCCAAAGCGAGCAAGTTGCGACTGGAGCGGGTGGTTGGGCACATTTCTGCGTTGCTCTCTCCGCGTTTATTCCCCAGTCGGTAACCGGAGGAGTTGCAGGGGAAGTGGGACACGGGAAAGTGGCTGAGGTACCGTTTCTCCATCCTCCCGACCTGTACCCCCTTTCCCTCCTCCCTAGGACCGGAACATTGACTCCCATCAGCACCGCCAGCTTGGTTTTGTTTTCAAAAAATCTCTGACAACATTTCTGGAGCCGGAGCAGCTGGAAATGGCTAACTCCAGAGAGTCCCCGCCCAGAAGGCAAGTATATGGGAGAGAAACAAAATAATTGAAGTTTTCTGCCTTCAGTAAAGCCTCGCCTCAGTCGCCACTGTCAAAGTGAAGTTGTTTGCAAATATTTGTTTCGACTCAACAACAGATTTTCAGATTTCTGTTGGAACACAATTGTATGGAGAGATGCAAACGTGGCACTTTAATCAGCAGAATGGAAATATATTTAAATAGATATCTTCAAAGGAGAACGGGGTCTTGGCTAAACCATTTGGCATGACTGTCCTGTTCTATCCTGCTGGGGTTACCAATTGCTACATGCCCCCCTCCCCCTTTGAAAGGCTGATGCAGCAGTTCTTATGTACAACAGGTGTAAGGTAATGTCGCCATTGTCTTAGAGAACCATAGGGCTGCTCTCTTATTAGAGCGAGAGGGAGAGGATTGGTGTTGAGGCTAACCTGAGGTCACTACTGGTGTCTGAACCACTGAACCACTGCAGAAAGTTATTCGGAATGCATTCCATGGCCCTTTTTGAGTGTGGGTTCTTTGACAGGGTACATGCAGCGAGGTTGTCACCCCTCATGGGAGAGGGCAAAATTTCAGAATAAAGGGTCACCCCTTTTAAGATCAGAGATGAGGGTTGTGAATCTGTGGAATTCTTTTACCACAGAAAGCTGTAGAGGCTGGGCTGTCAAGTACATTCAACGCTGAGAGTGATGGCTATTTAATCAGTAAGGGAATCAAGGGTTGTTGTGGGGGGGAGGGTGGCGCAGGGGAAGGCTGGAAAGTGGACTGCTTCGGTATCCGAGAATGGCGGACAGGCTCAATGGGCCGAATGGCCTAATTATGTTTCTGTGTCTTCATGTGGGGCGGGGGATGATTTAATTTGTTCCTACTTTCTAACCCCTCCCTCCCAGTTGTTATCAGGATGGCAGCAGGTGAAATTGGTCCATGTGGCAGGCTTGCATTCATATATAGGGAATTGACATCCGTTGGGACTTCACAAGAATGCAATAAGACAGCCTGGGACTGACATTGGATGGTGTTGGTGTGTTACCGTTCACTTGGGGAGGGATGGTTCCAGCGGTGACAGGCACGTTGCAGCTTGGACCTACAGACAGCAATGGAAGAGACACCAATTTCTTCACATCACAGGATCAACCGGGAATCTCTCTGGCTGTTACTGCTCGCCGTTGGCACACATCAAAAGGATTTGCAGCTTGATAACCGAATTATTTGGCTGCAGGTTCCTTGGCCTTCAGGCCCTGGAGTGGGACCTGAACTTGGAGACCTGGTTCAGAAGCAGAGGTGGTAACTACCGCGCCACAAAACCTCTTTGTATGCTAGTATCGAGACTCAGATGTGGGACCAAAACAAATTGTAAACAGGGACAAACAGAGGTTGCGATTTAGGGAGGGAATTCCAGAGCTTAGTGGCGGAGCAGTGAAAATCATGAGGTTAGAGGAAAAGAATGTAACTGGCCTAGGCCAGGAATCTGATACAGGCAGTAATTTTATCTACCACATATCTGGGCCTGGCAACTACTTGGAGAGAAAATGGGAATCTTTTGTAAGAAAGAAGCTCTTGCAGTTGTGTAGCATTCTATTTTAAGAGAAGATGACGAGCTGTTTTTTTTTCAAAATAGGAACTTAATCTCCCCACACTGGTAAGGTTGGTGTTTATTGTTCAGTTATTTGAATCCTGGTGACTACTGCTGTGGGCTAGGTAGAGAAAAAGGAACTCGAGAGTTCCAGCGACATTGAAAATGCGATGACATATCTCCAAGTTGAAATGGTGTATGGGCTGGAAGGGAACTTGAGATGGTGCCCACTGTATATGCTCCCTCCCTCTGGTTGGGAGAGGTCGGGGGTTTGTAAGATGCTGCAGTGCCCCCAGTGCATAGTACACAGCACTGTCACTGTGTGTCCAGGGTGGAGGCATTGACTGTTTTAAGTGTAGGATGGGTTTCCGCTGCATTTGAACGTAGAAATTATTACAGGCATCTGCTAGTTGGCCTCTGGAACCTGCTCTGCTGCTTGACAAGATCGTGGCTGAACAGATTTCTTTCTAATTCATTCGCGGTATGCTGGTGTCATTGGCTGGGTCAGCATTTATTGCCCATTCCTAGGGCAGTTAAGAATCAACCACTTATTGGTGTGGGTCTGGAATCACATGTAGGCCAGGCTGAGTAAGATATCCTTCCCTAAAGGACATTAGTAAACCAAAATTGGTTTTTCCCCAAACAATCAGCAATGGTTGCATAGTCATCATTCCCCACCTCGAATTCAGACTTCATTATCTGCCATGGCAGGATTTGAGCTCAGGTCCCTAGGTTAATACTCCAGTGATAATACCACAAGACCATTGCCTCCCTATTGTGGGCCCAATTCCGTTATCCTGCCCACTCCCTGTAGCCATTAATACCCTGTCAATCAGAAACCCTTGTAAGGCAGCATCAGAAAATACTCCATCCTCTATTCTACAAGGAGGAGAATAACACATAAGAATGAGCCTCTGTTTTCCTCATCTCCATCTTAATTTTTTTGTCTAAAACTCTGTCCTCTAGTTCTAATCTCTCCCATAGTGGGGTGCATCCTTTTTAGCATCCAACCTGTCACACCCACTCAAGATCTTAATATAGAAAATAGGAGCAGGTGTAGGTCATTCGGCCCTTTAAGCCGGCTTCTGCCATTCAGTAAGATCATGACTGATCAACCAACCCAGTTCCCTGTTCCGGCTTTCACCTCAGACCCTTTGACCCCTTTATCCCTGAGGACTTTATATCTAACTCCTTCCTGAAAACATTTAATGTTTTGACTTCAACCGAGAATTCCACAGTCTCACCACTCTCTGAGTGAAGAAATTTTTCCTTTCAGTCTGAAACGACCTACCCCATATTCTTTGACCGTGTGACCCCCAGTCCTGTACTCCCTGGTCATTGGGGACATCCTTCCTGCGCTTACCCTGTCTTGCATGTTTCAATATCTCTCATTCTTCCAAACTGCAATGGGTACAGACCCAGCTGTCTCATTAAAACAATCCCCTCATCCCAGGAATCAACCTTCATTAAACTGCTTTTGGTACAATTATATCCTTTCTTAAGCAAGGAGACCAGAATTGTACATTGTACCCCAGATTGGGTTTCACCAATGCTCCGTACAATTGTAGAAAAAGAAATCCCTATTTTGATATTCTGTTTCCCTTGCAATAAAAATTTGATTTTCCTTCCTGCTCATTTGCTGTAGGAGTTGCAGGTAGACAGGGTAAAAAAGAAGGCATTTTGTATGCTTGGCTTTTGTTGGTCAGTGCATTGAGTATAGGAGTTGGGAGGTCATGTTGCGGCTGTACAGGACATTGGTTAGGCCACTTTTGGAATACTGCGTGCAGTTCTGGTCTCCCTGCTATAGGAAAGATGTTGTGAAACTTGAAGGGATTCAGAAAAGATTTAGAAGCACGTTGCCAGGGTTGGAACGTTTGAGCTTTGGGAGAGGCTGAATAGGCTGGGGCTATTTCCCTAGAGCATCGGAAGCTGAGCGGTGACCTTATAGAGGTTTATAAAATCATGATGGGCGTGGATAGGGTGAATAGACAAGGTCTTTACCCCAGGGTAAGGGAGTCCAAAACTGGAGGGCATAGGTTTTAAGGTGAGAGAGGAAAGATTTAAGAGGGACCCAAGGGGCAATGTTTTTCTGCAGAGGGTGATGCATGTATGGAATAAGCTGCCAGGGGAATTGAAGGCTGGTACAGTTACAACATTTTAAAGGCATCTGGATGGGTACATGAATATGAGGTCTTTAGAAGGATATGGGCCAAATGCTGGCAAATGGGACTAGATTGATTTAGGATATCTGGTTGGCATGGAAGTGTTGGACCGAAGGATTTGTTTCTGGGCTGTACACCTCTGACTCTGTGCCATACCTGCGTACTATGCACTACTCTGATTTGCACAGTGCTGTATTTCTTCAGTGTTAAAGTGAACAGGGCATATTCAGCCATACTCCAGACTTGTGGCTTGTAGCTGTTAGAGAGGGTTTAGTGAGTTAAGGAGGTGATTTGATGATGGTGACATCATTGAATGCGAGGGCAAGTGCTTGGACTCTCCTCTCATGGACCTTCGACTGAAGCAGTTGGTAGCACATGCATTTCTGAGGTTGTGGGGCCAAGGCTAGTTCAGAGACTTAAGTTACTCAGCCAACACCTGAGTTCAATTTCAGAAGTGCCTTCTTTCAGACCAAGCCCAATAACGTGAACACAATAGTTGCTATTTCAAAGTGACTATCAGGATCCTGGTGCGTATTGATGCTTTAGCCAACACCCAAAACAAATGTTTTAGTCATTATCTCCTTGTTGAACACAGGAGTTTATTGTGTGCAAATTGGTTGCCACGTTTCCTGTGTTATGACAGTAAATGCACCTCAATGCTTTATAGTTAAGGAAGCACTTTTAGAGACTTGAAGGCACAGCATAAATGCTAGTCCGATTTTTATTCTGAAAATAATAAATGCTGGAGACCACAGCGGTCAGGCAACATCTATGGAGACAGAGCAAGCTAACGTTTTGAGTCTAGATGACTCTTCATCAGAGCTGAAGTGAAGTGTGCAGGGGACAGCATTTATGCAAAAGGTTTGGTGGGATTTGGCTTGGGGTTGGTGGGCGTAGGGTGCTGGTGAAGAAAAGATGTTGATAGTTCAGATTGAGTGATCGGAATGTGAGAATGGCAGAACAATGGTGTATCTAAGTGCCAGACTGGAAGGGACAGTCCCACTGGGGTGGGGGGAGGGGAGAGGAGAGAGGAGAGAGGACATGGTGACAGAGAATGTAACAAGTAAAGCTAAAAGAAAAGGAAGAAATGGGAGCTGGTTCACAATTTGAAGGTGTTGAACTCAATATTAAGCCCAGAAGGCTGTAAAGTGCCTAGTCTGAAGATGAGATGTTGTTCCTCCAGTTTCTGCTGTGTTTCGCTGGAGCACTGCAGCATGCAGAGCAGGGACATGTGGGTATGTGAGCAGGACGCTGTGTTAAAATGACTCCATCTCATTCACCCAGTTCCTTTTGCTTATGTTGCATCTGTTTGGATGATGCCACCTTCAAAAACAGCACCACTGACATGGCTTGCTTCTTCCATGATCATGGTTTCCCACCCACTGTGGTCTACAGGGCTCTCAACTGCATCCGCCCCATCACCCATGCTTCCACCTTTGCCCCTTCCCGTCACTCACAACAATGTGATTGAGTCCCCCTTGTCCTCATTTTTCATCCCACCAGCCTCCGCATTCAAAGGATCATTCTCCGCCATTTCAGACAACTCCAGCAGAAAGCCACCACCAAACCCATCTTCCCCTCACTTCCCCATCTGCATTTCACAGGGATCGTTCCCTCTGGGACACTGCACAACCATTCCACATTAATGGTCCATTCCATGACCACTGACAAAACCTAACCTCCCCATGGCACCTTCCCGTGTAACCACAGAAGGTGTAACACCTGCCCCTTCGCCGCCTCCCTGCTCACCATCCAAGGGCTAAAACAGTCTTTCCAGGTGAAGCAGCATTTGACCTGTACCTCCTCCAATCTTGTGTTTTGTATTCACTGCATGCAATGTGGCCTATTCTACATTGGAGAAACCAAATGCAGACTGGGTGACTGCTTTGCAGAACACCTCCAGTCTGTGTGCAAGTGTGACCCTGACCTTCCTGTAGCTGGTCATTTTAACACAGCGTCCTGCTCACACGCCCACTTGTCCTGTCCTCTGCATTCTGCATGTGCTCCAGTGAATCACAGTGCAAACTGGAGGAACATCATCTCATCTTCAGATTAGGCACTTTATAGCCTTCTGGACTTAATATTGAGTTCAGCTTAATATTGTGAACCAACTCCCATTTCCTTCCCTTCCTTTAGCTTTATTTGTTGCATTCACTGTCACCAGGTCCTCTGTCCCCATCTCCCAGTCCAGTAGGACGGTGTGTTCTTTCCAGTCTAGCAGTTAGCCACATCACTTCTGCCATTTGCACATTCTGATCGCTTAATCTGAACTATCAACATCCTTTCTCCCTTTGCACTCCACACCTCACCACTCACACGCTCAATCATTCCCAACTATTGCATAACTGCTGCCCCTTCCACATGTCAGCTAGTCATCTGGACTCGAAACGTTAGCTTGCTTTCTGACCCACTGTGATTTCCAGCTTTTGTTGTTTTAGGTACAGATTTCAGAATCTGCAGTAATTTTACTCCTGACTT
Source organism: Rhincodon typus (assembly GCF_021869965.1). Classification (NCBI taxonomy): domain Eukaryota; kingdom Metazoa; phylum Chordata; class Chondrichthyes; order Orectolobiformes; family Rhincodontidae; genus Rhincodon; species Rhincodon typus. The sequence continues at coordinate 7,850,365 of NC_063369.1, forward strand.
TTATTCCATTGGGGATAGCCCTTGGAGTGTGAATGTTACTTGCCACTTAGCCCATATGTTATGTGTCAGGGCCCTGTGTTTTAGAACATTGATTTAACAACTTAATGTTTTATGATGGACAGAAGTTATGCTTTTTTATTACCCATGATCAGTATCCTTTTGTGTGAAAGAGTTGTGTGTCTTCTCACCCCTTTGAATGTGTATTTCAATTGTATGCAATCAGCAGCAAGCTTTCGTGAGTTGTTTCTCTTCCCCTCCCGCCAACCCCTCTTTTCCCCTCACCCCCCTCCTCTCCTTTTCCCCCTCTCTCCATTTAGGTTCTTGGGTGAAATTGAAGCTGGAATAGGTTGACTGAGTCCTTCTCTCTGGGATCTCCTACTTTCAAGGTAGCGTTGTTGCTTGGCAATTTGGGGCTAGTTTGTGGTTGGACTTTCTGACCGCTGATCTATTGGCCAAACTAACAACGAGCAGCTTCAAGCTGATGTTTTTTTTTAAAAAGGCAACAATGTGGCTTTTTTTGTCATGTGACTTTCAACAAATCCAAGTCTTCTTAAAAAAATTTGATCGTGTTGATTCTAATATCATGTGGTGTAATGTGGTATGATTTAACACCTTGTGGTTTGAGACTGTCATATTAGAGTTATAGAGTCATGCAGCATGGAAACAGACCCTTTGGTCCAACTCATCCATGCCAACCAGATATCTTAAATTAATCTAGCCCCACTTGCCAGCATTTGGGCCATATCCCTCTAAACCCCTCCTATTCATGTATATATTCAGATACGTTTTAAAAGTTGTAATTGTACCAGCCTCCAACCCATACTCTGGCAACTCATTCCATACATGTAACACCCTCTGCGAAAACATTGCCTCTTCGGTCCCTTTTTAAATCTTTCCCCTCTCACCTTAAACCTATGCCCTCTAGTTTTGGACTCCCTTACCCTAGGGTAAAGACCTTGGCTATTCACCCTATCCACGCCCATCATGATTTTATAAACCTCTATAAGGTCACCCCTCAGCCTTCGACACTCCAGGGAAAATAGCCCCAGCCTATTCAGCCTCTCCCGATAACTCAAACCCCCTGACCCTGGCAACATCCTCATAAATCTCTTCTGAATCCTTTCCAGTTTCACAACATCTTTCATATAGCTGGGAGACCAGAACTGAACACAGTATTCCAAAAGTGGCCTAACCAATGTCGTGACCTCCCAACTCCTATACTCCATGCACTGACCAATAAAGGCAAGTATACCAAATGCTTTCTTCACTACCCTGTCTACCTGTAACTCCACGTTTAATTATGAGCCTACAGTCCGAGGTCTCTTTGTTCAGCAACACTCCCCTGGACCTTACTATTAAGTGTATAAGTCCTGGCCTGATTTGCCTTTCCAAAATGCAGCATCTCACATTTAGCTAAATTAAACTCCATCTGCCACTCCTTGGCCCACTGGCCCATCTGATCAAGCTTCTGTTGTACTCTGAGGTAACCTTCTTTGCTGTCTACTACACCCCTATTTTTGGTGTCATCTGGAAACTTACTAACTGTATTTCCTATATTTACCTCCAGATCATTTATATAAATGAGAAAAAGCAGTGGACCCAGCACTGATCTCTGTGGCACACCACTGGTCATAGGCCTCCAGTCTGAAAAGCAACCCTCCCCCACCGTCTTCTGCCTTCAGACCAGTTCTGTATCCAAATGGCTCGCTCTCTCTGTGAACTAACCTTGCTAACCAGTCTACATTGCGGAACCTTGTCGAATGCCTTAGTGAAGTCCATATAGACACCATCCATCGCTCTGCCCTCATCAATCCTCTTTGTCACTTCTTCAAAAACGCAATCAAGTTAGTGAGACATGATTTCCCATGCACAAAGCTATGTTGAATATTCCTAATCAGTCCTTGCCTTTCCAAATACATATAAATCCTGCGCCTCAGACTCCTCTCCAACTTACATCAGGGTCATTGGTCTACAGTTCCCTGGCTTTTCCTTACTTTTTGCAACAAAACAATGATAAGGCCATTCATGTTCATCTGCCATCAACTGTATTTCAATTTCCTGCATTGTTCAGAAAGACAGATAATCTGAGGATTCCATAAAACTGTTTTGTTGGCCCTGTCTGAACCAAAGTGATGTGTACATTCTCTGGTTGACTGGGAATGTCCACATTTAATTAGGTATTTACTTGAAATTTGGTATTGTCTATAGCTCCAGCATCAATGGTCACAAGATTTGTAGTAGCCTTTTTTAATAAGCCTACTGTGTCCAGTGTTTGAAAGTGTTGATGGAAAGTTCACAACATAATGGATCATGGCAATGAAATCTGTGGCCCTGGTAGTGTCAAGAAAAGATTTACCAGTTCTGTGCAAAGGAAGATACCACAAACAATGAAATGAACGATCCAAGAATCTCTGCTGTTGATGAGCAAACGTTTGGGCACTAAGAGATGACCGTGTTCATCTCAATGTATCACAGGATTGTTCACATCCACCTGAGATGGCAGAGAAGATGAGGGTTTAATATTCCACCGAAAACAAATAGGCATCTGTGACAATGCAGCATTTCCTCAAAGTGGCACTGCAATGTCACAATAGACTAGCTGCTCAAGTCTTTGGAATGGGGCATGACCCACAAGTTTCACATTTGAGTGAGAACATTGAGAAAAGATTTTGCTGGGAGCTCATATAGCTATGTCGTTAGCCAGGAGCTGAGGGAGTGGGCTCAAGGGGCCGGTGGGAGGGAAGCCAAGTGAAAGTGGATTTAATGAGCTTCACCAATGTTATTTTTAAAGCAATAGACAACTTGTGAGCTGCATTTTTTTATGGATGTATTTGAACTGACTTGTTTTGTGTTGAGATGCTAAAGGAAGCCAGATTGGTGATGGAGGCGACCTGTGTGCGCACTATGGCTGACGCTTTGACGCGGCTACAGAGTACAGATCACTGTCTGTCAGTCGAACAGTGAAGGAATGGCGATTATATTTCCAAGTGAGTGGTTTGGAGGGGAACTTACAGGGAGTGGTGTCTCTATGTGACTGCCACTATTGTCCTTCTCGGTAGAAGTGGTCGTGCATTTGGAGGGTGCACCTTTGCCCATCTGAACCCCAGCTGGTTGACTCTGAGAGGCACAGGAAATCTTAGGCTAGCTGCACATATAGACCCATGTCACATAGCAGTGTGTTCCAGAAAGGCCACATTCAAAAACCTACCCTCCATGTTCATAAATCATGTGAACTCACTCTTTGAAGCCATGCTGTACAGTTACTGATGTGACCCACAGGAAGCCCCTTCATTAGCTAATTCGGTGGAAGGTACTGACACGGTTGCCTGACATCCCACTTCAGAGCCTCGCGTTGTCCTTTACGTAGGCCCGAGAGATTGCTACCATGTCACAGATGCCACCCTGTGGGTAAGGCGTTTAAACCCATCTGCCTAAGGAAAGGAATAAAAGGAGTGAGGTGATGTTGGAACTATATAAATGGTTAAGTCACACAGTTATTGTATTGTGTGAAGTTCTGGAATCCACATTAGACGAAGGATGTGATTGCACAAGAGAGAGACAGCGTGGTGGTTCAGTGGTTAGCACTGCTGTCTCACAGCAACAGATACTCCGGTTTGATCGTGTGACTGGCTGTGGGGAGTTTGCACATTCTCCCTGTGTCTGTGTAGATTTCGTCCGGGTGCTCCCGTTTCCTCCCACAGTCTGAAGATGTGCAGGTTAGGTGGATTGGCCATGGGAGATTGTCTATTGCGTCCAGGAATGTGCAGGCTGGGTGGAAATGCAGGGTTATAGGGACAGGGTTGGGGGGAGTTGGGTCTGGGTGGGATAGTCTTCAGAGGGTCAATGTGGACTCGATGGACTGAATGGCCTGCTTCTGCACTGTAAGGATCCTAAGAATGTATGATGCAGGGGTGATTTACCAGGATGTTGCATACACTGGAAAGTTTCAGTTATGAAGAGAGATTGGACAGACTGGAATTGTTTTCCTTGGAGATTGAGAGGGGACATGATTGAGACAAAGAACATTGAGGGGCATAGACAGGAAGAAACTTTTCCCCTTGACGGAGGGATCAGTGATCGGGGTGGGGGGAGGATAGATTTAAGGTCAAGGGCAGAAGGTTTAGAGGAGATGTGAGGAAAAGCTTTTTCACCCAGAGGGTGGTGGGCATCTGGAACTTGCTGCCTATCAGGGTGGTAGAGGCGGAAACCCTCGTAGCATTGAAGAAGTATTTAGATGTGCACTTGCAATGTCAAGGCTTCCAAGGTTATGGGCCAAGTGTTGGGAACGGGGATTAGAATAGTTAGGATTTTTTTTTTGGCCCAGCGTGGCCCAAAGGTCTGTGCTGTAGACCTCTACGATTCTAATACTGAAAAAGGGAAGACTTGCATTTAAATTGTACAATTGATGACCTTTGATTTTCCAATTGAGTATTTTGAGGTGCAGTCACTTTTTTTGTTTTGTGGGACATGGGAGTCGCTGGCTAGGCCAACACTTACTGTCCTTCCCTGGTACTGATGTGGGCCCGGAGTCACATGGAGCCCTGATGAGGTAAAGACAGCAGATTTCCTTCCTTAAAGGACATTATAATGTAGGAAACACAGCTGGAAAGTTATGCACAGTAAGCTCCCACAAACAACAATATGATAATGACCAGATCATCTGGGCCTTTTTGTGACGTTGATTTGAAGGGTAAATATAAGCCAACACACCAGAGAGAGCACCCTGCTGTTCTTTAAAATAGTGCCGGGGATCTTTTGCATCATGGGACTCGGTTTAGTCTCTAGTCGAAAAAGACAGCACCTCTGACAGGGCAGCACTCCCTCAGTATTTGGAAGGTGGAGGCTTGTATTGGGTCTTGAACCTACAGACATCTGACCCTGAGATCAGAGATGAGGAGAAATTCACCCAGACAGTGGTGAGCCTGGGGAATTCTCTGCCAAAAAAAGCAGTTGAGGCTAAAACATTGAATGTTTTCAAGAGGGAGTTAGATAGAGATCTTGAAGCTAAAGGGATCAAAGGGTATTGGGGAGAAAGCAGGAACAGAGTACTGAGTTGGCAGAGCAGGATTGAAGAGCCAAATGGCCTACTCCTGCTCCTATGTAAGAGTATTAACCGCTGAGTCACGGCTGATAGGTTATTATCCCACACTGCCATTTGAAGAAGAGTAGAGAGTTCTCCATGTATCTGGAGCAATGTTTATTTCTTCAAGGGACAAAGTAACCTGCTGATTAACACGTTGCTGTTTTTGGGATTTCTCTGCTCCTCACAAGTTATACTGATTTATGACACAAAGCTCTCGGTACTTATTACAGATTGTCAGAGCTGCCTTAGTCCCTGCTGCTGTTTCTAACCCAAATTACCTCATTATCATGTGAATGGCACTTGTGACTTTGTCTCTGCCCAGCAATTGTGTTGCTGTCTTGTTAAGTCCCAGCCATGTGATAGTTTTATTAGTTGGCACAATTTTTTTTGTTAAAGCTCTGATTTAGATTTTCACAGAAGATATTTTGAGCTGCTCTTTGTGGGATCTTCCTATACTGCACAACAGAAGCAGCAGTGACTCCACTTCAGAGTTAATGTGAAGACCTGAGTAGAGCCCTTAAAGCCACTATTGGGACTATTCCAGCATTGTTTCCCATTTCACCAGGAACTCGAGACTCATCGCTCCATCTTTATTCCTACATCCAATCCAGCTTTGTCATCGTCTTTCATGGGATTTAGGCATCACTGACTGGGTCAGACAGAGGTTGTGAGTTTGGAAGGTGCTGGCCAAGGAGGCTTGGTGAGTTGCTGCAGTGCATCTTGCAGAAGGTACACACTGCTGTTACTATCCACTGGTGGTGAGGAGAGTGAATGTTCAGGTGGTGCATAGGATGCTAATTTAAATGGATGGCTTTGACCCAGATTGTGTCAGACCTTTTCAGTACCGTCAGTACGGAGAATTGGGTGCAAATCCGACAGCCAAAACTGGTTGAATCTGAATTCAACCAGTATGGGTGGAATGTAAGTCTGAGGTTGTAGACTTGCTCGCTGAGCAGTTTGGTTGCAGACGTTTCGTCACCCTGCTAGGTAACATCGTCAGTGTGCCTCCGATGAATACAAGTCGAGTCTTAGTAAAGGTGACCACGACAACTATCATTGATTGTTGCAAAAGCTCATTTGTTTGCTAATACGTCTTTAATGAAGGCAAACTGCAGACCTTTACTGGTGCAGCCTACATGTGACTTCAGGCCTGTTGCAGTTGGCCAACCCAATTGGTGGCCACTGAGCAAAGAACTGTCCACGAAAGAATATCACAAAAATTTCCGAGCTCTCTCTTAAATTCTCTGAATTTCATTGAGGTTACTTTGTCGTAAAACTCCTGGCTTTTTTTCCAGTTCGCTAACAGAAGGTCATTAAACGGAAACCTCTCTTTTTCTCCCTAACCACAGATGCTGTGTGAATCACTGAGAATTTCCACCACTTGCTTCAAGATCCCAACGTTTTCTGGTATTTTGCCTGATGCCAACATTTTTTTTTGAATTCTTTCATAGGCCTTAAACCAACATTTGTTGGCCATCCCTAATTGTGCTGTTAGGCCATTTTTGAAGCTGGTTAAGAGCTGACACATTTCTGTGGATCTGCAGGCCTACCTTCACATTGTAGGCCCGAGCAGGTAAAAATGGCAGATTTCTCTCCCTGAAGAACATTAGTGAACCAGATGGATCTTTGAAACAATTGGTGCAAGTTGTCATGTGAGAGTAGCTTGACAGTCCAAATTGTACTAATTGAATTTAAAATGCACCAGTTATGATGGTGAGATTTGAATCTGTGTCCTCCGAACCTGGGCCTCAGGATTGATAACCTGGTGATGTTATCACAACTGTCTCTTTAGATGGGAGCAGTACTGAATGACCTTGGGCTTGTCACAGCTGAACCTAATAATGATCTCCCGTTAGGATCAAAAGCGTGGAAACTCGTTGATTCTCTGGACTTAGTTGAGGGGCTCCTGCGACAAAACTGGAACACTTACCTTGGCTGACGTCAGTTGACTCAGCATAAACAGTGAGTGAGACCTGAGTGCTATCGGGTCGGTTTGTCTCAGCAACTCACTGTCCTTGCCAAATATATCATTAGAAAAACTGCCTGGGACTATAAATGGCAACAGAGGAGGTGCCAACTTGTCATTTTTAATCAGAACAAATGGCATACGATTTTCTTTTTCCCTGAGAAAAAAGGATGGAATCTGATCTCTGCAGCCCTCGTTTCCATTGCCAGAATCCATTGTAATAAAAACTGAACTTGATTAATTCCATTTTCCTTTTGAACCAAATGTGTAGCCCACACGAGTTGAAGTGTTTACATGAGGGTGGGGTGCCATTTTATTCCAAAAGAGCAGCTGTTGTGTAATATTTATTCGTGAAAAGTCGCTCTAATGTTTATCACACCCTTCCTTAGGAGAGAAACATGGCTTGTTTCTCACATGGTCTGAAGGGGTTTTGAGGAAGACTTCTATTTACGTAATTTGGTCAGTCTCACCTTTAATGTGTCAATGCTTGGCCTCTCCTGGCTCCTCTGGCTCTACCCCCAAAGTGGAGAGTTGATTAACACTTCGTATAGCATCTACAAGAACAGTCAGAGGCTAGATATCCTGCAGTAAGTCACCCCAAAAGCCTGTCCCTCACCTACAAAGTGAGTCAGGAATGGGGTTGAATACTCGCCACCTGCCTGGTTGGGTGGCCTCAGCAACACTCATGAAAGAAAATAAAATTCAAATTAAAGATAAAATTCAGATAAAATTAGCAACTTGTGACTTGGCAGGAAACTACAAGTGATGATATTGACGTGCATCTTTTTTTAAAAAAAATCATTCACGGGATGAGGGCGTCACTGACCAGGCAACATTTATTGCTCATCCCTAATTGCCCAGAGGGCAGTTCAGAGTCAACCACATTGCTTTGGCACTGGAGTCATGTGTAGGCCAGACCAGATAAGGATGGCAGTTTCCTTCCCTAAAGGACATTAGTGAATCAGAAGGGTTTTTCCAACAATCAACAATGAATTCATCGCCATCATTAGACTCTTAATTCCAGATTTTTAAAAAAATTGAACTCAAATTCCACCATCTGCCGTGGCAGGATTCAAAGCCATTTTCCCAGAACATTATCTGGGTTAACAGTCTAGCCATAATCACCTCTGTTGCCTATCTTCCTCCTAGTGGTAGAGGTCATGGTATTAATGGAGGATTCTGGCTGCAGTACATCTTGTAGATGGTACATTGCTGCTACTGCGTTGGTGGTGGAGGGAGTGAATGTTTAAGGTGGTGGATGAGGTGCTGATCAAATGGATTTCTTTGTCCTGGATGGTGTGAAGCTTCTTGGAGCTGTGAACGTCTAGCCAAGTAGAGAATATACCGCAGACTCCTGACTTCTATTGATAATTCTTCATTTCCAATATGTGATAGTGTTTTTGTTTGGGGCTGGGGTGCTTGGGTTTGAGTTCCAATGAGAGCTCTGGCGTTTATTGGGTCAAAGTGAAGAGAGCTTTATTCTGCATTAATGTTTGGAAAAACACCTCAATGTTCCGTCACACCATTAGCTTTTCTATCTTCAAAAGCCTCTCAGTCAGTGATGCCCATATCCCATCAATTAATTAGTTTTGTAATCTGAATTCTAATTTACTGGCACAGTGGCTTAGCACTGCTGCCTCCATGTCAGGGACCCAGGTTTGATTCCACTCTTGGGCAACTGTGTGGAATTTGCGCATTTGCCTCGTGTCTGTGTGCGTTTCCTCCAGGTGCTTCGGTTTCCTCCTACAGTCCAAAGATGTGCAGGTTAGGGTGGATTGGCCGTGCTAAATTGCCCCATAGTGTCCAGGGGTGTGTAGGCTAGGTGGATTAGCCATGGGAAATGCAGGGTTGCAGGGATGGGGGTAGGCGCTGGGTCTGGGTGGGATGCTCTTTGCAGGGTCAATGCAGATTTGATGGGCTGAATGGCCTGTTTCCACAGTGGAGTTGTAAGATTCTATGATTCTGTGAAGTCAGGACCTGAGAGGAGAGTAGGAGTGATTTTAGTGAGTTTGAACTCTCTGTCTCTCTTTGTCTCTGATGCTTGCCAAAGCATGGGATTTTGGAGATGGAAATAGGAGAATTTTAAGTTCTACCATCAACAGTCCACGCAACAGCTTTCATTAATCCAAGGTGCTTTTGTCATCTTTTGGCCCAAGTTTGGCTGTCTTTCACATTTCCTGTTTGGTGTCCAATATTCCTCTCAGAAAAGTACCTCCAATTAAATTCACCCTTTGTAGCCTCACCTGGTTGACGCCTCATTTTTGGGTATTCTTCATGCTCCTCCTGGCATGCCCTCCTGCCGTCTCCATTCAACTAGGGTTGATCCCCTGGCTCAACGATAATTGTAGGGGTGGGGAACATGCCAGTCCATAAGGTTGCAGATTTGGGGTGAAGTACAGTTCTGCTGCTGTTGGACCACACCATCTCATGGAGGCCAGATTTGAAATGCTAGATCTGTGTGAAGTCTATTTCATGTAGACAAAGTGCCAAACAATGTAATGTAGGTGTTATCAATGTAAAGACAGGATATTGTCTCCACAGGGACTGTGCACTGTTCATTCTTACCGTTACTGTTGTGACGAGAAGGCAGATTGGTGAAGATGAGGTCAAGTACATTTCTCCCTCTTGTTATCTTCCTCACCAGCTGCTACAGCTCCCGTCTAGCAGTGATGTCCTTGACCAGCTCAGTCAAGTTGCTGACGAGCCACTATTGGTGATGGACATAGCATCCCTCAACCAGACGACATTCCTCACCCTTTGTCACCCTCAGGGCTTCCTCCAAGTGCTGTTCAATATGGAGGAGCACTGATTCATCAGCTGAGTGAGTATGTGATCATCAGCAGGAGAGTTCCTTGCCCAGGTTTGACCTGAAGGCATGAGACTTCATGGGGTCCGGTGTCAACGATGAGGAGTCCTAGAGAAACTCCTTAACCATGTAACCAAACTAAAAGAGGATATAGACGTAGGTATGCATTCTCCAAGAACTGCTGAATTCCTTTCGTGGAGGAGCTAGGACCTTGGAAAAGTCAAAGTAATGTTAATCTCTCATATTTTGCCATCTTCTTAAAGATGTGGGAATAGGTGATGTGATGCAACAATGTGATAATATTGCAGACAGGCAAACCACAGGTAAATTGTATGGAGATTTCTAATGCCTATAATTAGCAACTTGTCTCAGAGGTAGGGTGAGTTAGTGAGAAGACAAACAGTGCATGTTCCATTTAAATAAATAACTTTGTTGGTTGAATGGCAGTTGTGTATGTCTGCACGTATGTATGTGTTTCCATGTGTGTACATGCATGTTTTTGTGTGTGTATACGTGTGCACGTGTGTACATGTACTTGCATTTATATAGCACTATTGATGACCATAGAATGTCCCAAACAGTTTTACAACTAATGACGAACTTTGTGGAGTGCAGTCATTGTTAGAGTGTGAGGACTAATTTATGCACAGCAAGCTCCCACATTTTCTTTTTGAAAGATGAGATTTGAATACTTGATAAATATTGACTACAGGATGCCAAGAAGACTTTCTTTGCTTTTCTTTCCAGATAATTCATGTTTATAATTTACCTCCATCTCACAGTCAGGGGCCTTGGCATCACTTCTTATCTGAACAGCCGACATTGCAGTGCTCTTTCTCTCTCTGTCAGCCTGTGGTGTGTGACTTGAAGTGTAAGTCTGAGACAACCGAACCCCAGTTTACACTGAACCAATTCAAACTCGGCTGGAGGTCATTTTTCATAGCGTTCTGTTTTTTAAATGAGGCATTCTTGGTGAAAGCCAAGAGCTTATTGTTTGATTAGGACAGCAAATAAGATAGTGGCTAGGTAACACCACATGTAAACGGTTTGTAGAATGAAGGTGATTGATACTATGGTGATGCAGCAATTGGAGGTGGGGTTTTTTGGTATCATTCGTGGGATGTGGGCATTGTTGGCTGGGCCAGCATTTACTGAGAAGCTGGTGGTGAGCTGCTGCCTTGAACCACTGCAGTCTGTGTGCTGTAGGTTGACCTACAATGCTATAGGGGAGGGAGTTCCATGATATTGACCCAGTGACACTGAAGAACGGCAATATATTTTCAAGTCGGGATGGTGAGTGGCTTGGAGGGGTACTTGCAGCTGGTGGTATTTCCATGTATCTGCTGCCCTTGGCCTTCTAGATGGAAATGGTTGATAGTTTGGGAGGTTGTGTCTAATGAGCCTTAGTGAACTTCTACAGTGCATCTCATAGGTGGTACACACTGCTGCTACTGAGCATTGGTGATGGAGGGAGTGGATGATTGTGGATGGAGTGCCAATCAAGCAGGATGCTTTGTCCTTGATGGTGTTCCAACATTCCTATTTCCTTTTGCTTTTCCCTCCAGCATTCATTAGATGAAGATATCGCAACATTTGTGGTGTGAGCTGAAGGCAATTTGTTGGAAGCATAAGTAGGGAAATGGGGAACTTTCACACAAATGCTGGGATAGCTTCACCTTCATAGTTTGTACCTTTCCCCTCCCTCATTGCCAAGTGGGAGCGGAGGTCATCCTGAAAATTAATGGTGAAGTACATGGTTATATGCAATAACATTATCCTGAGGATATTGGTGTGGAATTGTACCCAGCGAGGGATCAGGAAGGTGGAGGTAAACTGTAAGTAATATTCTGATTTCTTTTCTCAATTTATTTTCTGTAGTTCTTCGAGTGTAGACCTGAAGACATCTCTGGATGAATGTATGACAGCTATGGACTTGTTTCTTAATAATCAATTCAGTGAGAGCCTGGAGATGCTGAAACCAAGGTAAACTGCCCAAAGCAGGACCATCAACTTAGTAACCTTCTCCAGCCTATTATTAGTGACCACCTGGACAGTGCTACACTGTCCGGTGCCAGTTTTGGGTCTTATCTGTCTGTTTCTGTGGTTCTGGTGGATATGATGGCTTCTATGGCTCTGTTTGGAAGGAAATCCTCTTGGAATACACCAGGCACAGATGGAGTACTCATTTGTGGGATCTTCCTGTTCACAAAATATCTGTCATAACTGAATTGGCACCTGAAGGTAATTTATCACACATGACATGCTGCAGGACTGATGTGTGAAGAGAGACTGGATTGGTCAGGACTATATTCACTAGAGTTTGGAATAATGAGGGGGAATCTCATAAAAGCCTATAAAAGTCTAACAGGGTAAACACAGGAAGGGCGTTCCTGATGACCGGGGAGTCCAGAACCAGGGGTCACAGTCTAAGGATACAGGACTAGGTTATTTAGATGAGGAGAAATTTCTTCTCCTAGAGGGTGGTGAGCCTATGGAATTCTCTGCCACAGAAAGCGAGTGAGGCCGAAAGATCGAATGTTTTGAAGAAGGCATGATTCCCTATTTTCTATGTCTGTGCTTCTATGGCATTTTATAAATTCCTACTTTAGAAATAAGATCAATCTGACTCCAAGCCAAGACACAAACAGATTCTAAACAAGGCCTCACACCAAACTTCTAACTGATTAAAGATTTAACAGCATTTTAGGTTTATTTAATACATCCTCATCAGTGGCGTGACCCTTTGATTTTCTACTTATACATTCTGTCAGATACTACCTCTCTCACTAACACCCGAAGAAGGAGTGAGGCTCAGAAAGCTTGTGATTTCAAATAAACCTATTGGACTATGACCGGGTGTCATGTGATGTCTGACCTTGTCCACCCCAGTCCGACACCGGCACCTCCACATTATGTTTTTATGAATGTTTTTGATATGTTGCTCTGTCAGTGTATAACTTTTTAAAGTTAAAGCTGATATTTGTACTGTTCTGAACTGGTTGCGAGAAATACCAAACTTAAAGCAGACTTTGCTTCTGTGCTGGTTGCTTTTGACCGGCACAGATTCATTGGGCTGAAGAGCCGTTTTCTGTGCTGTCGACCTCTGAATCTATGGCTAGAGTCATAGAGTGATAGAAATATACAGCACGGAAACAGACCATTCAGTCCAACTTGCCTGTGCTGACCAGATATCCTAAATTAATCTAGTCCTATTGGCCAGCATTTGGACCCTATCCCTCTAAAACCTTCCTATTCATATACCCATCCAGATGCCTTTTAAATATTGTAATTGTACCAGCCTCCACCACTTCCTCTGTCAGCTCATTCCATACACGCACTACCCTCTGTGTGAAAAAGTTTCTCCTTGGATCCCGTTTAAATCTTTCCCCTCTCACCTTAAACCTATGCCCTCTAGTTTTGGACTCCCCTACCCCAGGGAAAAGACCTTGACCATTTCCCTCTTTCATGCCCCTCAAGATTTTGTAAACCTCTATAATGTCAACCCTCGGCCTCCGATGCTCCAGGGAAAATAGCCCCAGCATATTCAGCCTCTCCCTATAGCTCAAACTCTCCAACCCTGGCAACATCCTCATAAATCTTTTCTGAACCCTTTCTAGTTTCACAACATCCTTCCTATAGCAGGGAGACCAGAATTGTATGCAATACTCCAAAAGTGGACAAACCAATGTCCTGTACAGCCACAACATGACCTCCCAGTTCTTCTACTCAATGCACTGACTAATAAAGGCAAGCGTACCAAACACCTCCTTCACTATCCTAGCTACCTGCAACTCCACTTTCAAGGAACTATGAACCTTCACCCCAAGGGTCTATTTATTCAGTAACACTTCCCAGGTCTTTCCCATTAAGTGTATAAGTTCTGCCATGATTTGCCTTTCCAAAATGCAGCACCCCAGATTTATCTAAATTAAACTCCATTTGCCATTCCTCGGCCCATTGGCCCATCTGATCACAATCCTGTTGTACCCTGAGGTAACCTTCTTCACTATCCGCTACACTACCAATTTTGGTGTCATCTTCAAACTTCCTAACCACACCTCCTATGTTCACATCCAAATCATTTATATAAATGACAAAGAGCAGTGGACCCAGCACTGATCCTTGTGGCACGCCGCTGGTCACAGGCCTCCAGCCTGTAAAGCAACCCTCCACCACCATCCTCTGTTTTCTACCTTCAAGCCAACTCTGTATCCAAATGGCTAGTTCTCCTTGTATCCTGTGTGATCTAACCTTGCTAACCAGTCTACCATGAGGAACCTTGTTGAACGCCTTACTGAAGTCCTCATCAATCCTCTGTTACTTCTTCAAAAAACTCAATCAAGTTAGCGAGATATGATTTCCCATGCACAAAGCCATGTTGACTATCCCTAATCTGTCCTTGCCTTTCCAAATAGATGTAAATCCTGTCCCTCAGGATTCCCTCAAACAACTTGCCCATCACTGATGTCAGGCTGGCTTTTCCTTACCACTTTTCTTAAATAGTGGTACCACGTTAGCTAACCTTCAGTCTTCTGGCACCTCACCTGTGGCTATTGATGATACAAATATCTGAGCAAGGGGCCCAGCAATCACTTCCCTAGCTTCCCACAGAGTTCTAGGGTACACCTGATCAGGTCCTGGGGGTTTATCCACCTTTTTATGCGTTTTAAGACATTCAGCACCTCCTCCTCTATAATATGGGCATTTTTCAAGATGTCGCTGTTTATTTCCCCATGAGTCATACAGCGTAGAAACAAACCCTTTGTTCCAACTCATCTGTGCTGACCAGGTTTCCCAAACTAAAACTAGTCTCTTTTTCCTGCATTTGGCCCATATCCCTCTAAACCTTTCATATTCATGTACCTGTCCAAATGTCTTTTAAATGTTGTAACTGGACCTGCCTCGATCACTTCCTGTGGCAGTTTATTCCATGAACGCACCACCCTTTGTGTGAAAAAATTGCCCCTCGGGTCTCATTTTAATCTTTTCCCTACTCAACTCAAACCTATATCCTCTAGTTTTCAAGTTCCCTACCTACTGCTGCCTTAAGAATGTCCAAAGACTTTGCCTCCATTGCCTTTTCAGGAGGAGGGTTCCAAAGACTCATGATCCTCTGAGAGAAGAACTGTCTCTTTGCCTCTGCCTTAAACGGGTGACCCCCTTCTTTTTAAGGAGTGACCCCTGGTTCCACATTCTCCCACAAGAGGACACATTCTTCCCTCTCATGACCTCTCAGGATCTAGTGTGATTTGATCAAGTCACCCTTTTCTAAAATCCAGTTCGTACTTTTTTTTCTGAAGAAGGGCCCCGACCCGAAACGCCAGCTTTCCTGCTCCTCTGATGCTGCCTGGCCTGCTGCGTTCCTCCAGCTCCACATTTTTTGTATGAGATAACATTCTTAGCCTGTCCAGCATATCCTTGGAAGAGAAGCTGACAATTCTGGAAGTCTAGTTAAAGTTGTGGAGTCATAGAGCACGGAAACAGACCCTTTGGTCCAGCCAGATATCCTATACTAACCTAGTCCCATTGTCAGCATTTGCCCCATATCCCTCTAACCCCTTTCCACTACCTTGGGAAAAAGACCTTGGCTATTCACCCTATCCATGCCCCTCATGATTTTATAAACCTCTGAGGTCATCCCTCAGCCTCCAACACTCCAGGGAAAATAGCCCCAGCCTATTCAGCCTCTCTTTATAAATCAGACCCTCCAGTCGCAGTAACATCCTTGTAAATCTTTTCTGCACCCTTTCCAATTTAATAACATCCTTCCTATAGAAGGGCAAAAAGAACTGTAATACTCTAAAAGTGGCCTCGTCAATGTCCTGTACAGCTGCAACATGATGTCCAAACTCCCATAGTCAATGTTCTGACCAATGAAGGCAAGCTTACCAAATGCTATCTTTACCACCCTGCCTACCTGTGACGCCACTTTTAAGGAACTATGTACCTACTGCTAAAATCCTCATCCCTACCTTCATGACCTGTAGATATGACTATTGCGAAGCACTCTAACTTTCTGTCCACAATAAAGTTGAGTTGAAGTCATCCAAAAACACGGCCGCATGTGTGCTAACTCTCACCAAGGTCCGTTTCCCTTGTGTTTGCTAAGCTGCAGTAGCTCCTGGTTGAGTAATGCCACAATTTTAGAATCCTCATCCTTGTTTTCAAATCCCTTTGTGCCCTTATTCTTTTATCTTACTGTAAATCTCCCTCGAGACCCACTACAGGCTCAAAATATACTAGGGAGGAAGGGGAATTTGGTCCCGAAAGTGCCCAGAATGTCCAGGCAAATGTCAAATGGATAGAATCTGTGAGGGGTGGCTCTTATCTGTATTTGCTGCTGATTGGCTTGGCTGTGGGCTAATCGGCAGCAAATGTGGGCTAAAACCAAGTTGTGATTGGTGGAGCAGGGAGGGCTAGCTGTGCAGGAGCCATTGGGGAAGCCTGAACCAGCTTTCACTCAGGTTTTGGGACCTTTTCCTGGAGCTGGGCCCTTTGGGGATTTTTGGCGCAGCTGTGCCTTCTTTGCCGGAAGCATGGGGGTTGTTTACTGGGTGGGAGAGAAGGCTGCAAAGAT
This sequence comes from Rhincodon typus, assembly GCF_021869965.1. Lineage (NCBI taxonomy): Eukaryota > Metazoa > Chordata > Chondrichthyes > Orectolobiformes > Rhincodontidae > Rhincodon > Rhincodon typus. The sequence goes on from NC_063369.1 coordinate 7,866,797, forward strand.
AGGTGGCTGACAAAGTTAGGCTGCTAGGGAGGGTTGGGGCAGAGGGAGTCTGAAAGTGGATGGGGTTAAAAGAGAAGCTGCAAGGAGGGTGTAAGGAGGTTACGGGCAGAGGAGGCTGCAAGGAAAAGAGTGAGAGAGGCTACAAGGGAGAGAGAGAATAGTTTTAAATGTATTGACAAAAAATGAACTAATTAGGAGCTACTGAAATCACTGATGTAATGGCTTCCCTGCAAATGAATGTGGAATTGCTCGTTTAAGGCTGCATAAGTTCAGGAGCTTCCACATGGGGAAAATGTAGTTGATACAATAATGGTGAACACTGTCATTGGTTAAATTGAAATCTAAGGTTGGGATCTGTGCAGTGAAAAAGGTAACAACTGTCTGGTTAAAATGTTCCAGCTGTTTATATCAACGATGAAAATCTATTAGCTGTGCCCTCGCCAGTCTGTTTTGTGTGATGAAGTTCTGTGGCAGAAGTGTTTAGTGAGAAACGAATGGCTTACACCTATTGTCCTGTGCCAGTTTATGGTTGTGCTTAGGAATGTAGTGTTTTCCTTGTGTGTTGTGGTTTAAGTTTAATGGAGGGTTGATAATTATTCGTCTAATTTCACCTTTGAAATTCCCCATATGGCAACAGAAGGTACTGTTCCTGTGTGACTGTGTGAATACATGGAGTAAGAAATGAAATGTGGGCCCCTTGGAAACCCAAAGGCAGACCCCAAAAATTAAACAGCCACCCTGAGGAAAAGCTCAAAAAGAGCCCTTGAAATTGGGAAAAAAAAATGGTTTGTCCCCGTCCCCCTGAGGTGAGGGTTTTGTGCTGGGCGGGATATTGGGAGAGTGAGTGCTGGTGGTTGAGAGTATGAGTTTGGGAGTGCAGATTATTAATTAGAAACCATAGAATCCCTACAGTGTGGAAACAGGCCCTTCGGCCCAACAAGTCCACAGAGCATCCCACCCAGGCCCATTCCCCTATAACCCACCTAATCTACACCTCCGTGAACACTATGGGTAATTTAGCACGGCCAATTCACCTAGCCTGCACCTCTTCGGACTGTGGGAGGAAACCAGAGCACATGGAGGAAACCCACACAGACACGGGGAGAATGTGCAAACTCTACACAGACAGTCACCGGAGAGTGGAATTGAACCCGGGTCCCTGGCGCTGTGAGGCAGCAGTGCTAACCACTGTGCCACCGTGCCGCCCCAAATGTATGTGGAATGTACATGTATGGGGGGACGGGGCATGTTAACAAACGGAAGATTGATCTTTCTGAAATCCCTCCTTGATACCAGAGCGCTTGGCCCCTTGAGCCTGCCCTGTCACTCCGGACACAATCATGGCTAATGTTAAGATTCATTTACTTGTGATCCTTACTGAGCTGGCCTGACTATTATCATGGTGGGATTTACAACTGCCCAGAAAAGAATGTAGTTGGAGAAACAGGATAGCACGGGGGATAAACAACATCTGAAAGCTAGCAGATGTCTCGGCAACGGTACAGAATTTGCTGACGTGGATTTAAGTTTACTCAGAAGCTAACTCCCCGTCTTGAGTAAACGACACCTTCCCTAGCTGTTGTTTCGTGAGTCAACAGCAGGTTAATTATCGGTTCTGTGTGCATTCAGATCTTATCAGCAGCAACTGAGGTTGGGAATGAACAGGTTTGGGGAAAATAAGAGTTTGCAAAGGGACTGAAATTGATCACCAGGGATTTCAATGGTTTCAGGACTACGTTATTAAAGCGAAGTTGCATTGTATTCCTTTGGGTAAACAAGACTGTGGGAGGTGATTGGATTGAGGTATTTAGACAGTGGTTCGATGAGGTGGAGTGTTTTCCTCTGATCCTGATGTGGAGGTGCCGGCGTTGGACTGCGATAGACAAAAGTGAGAAATCACACGACACCAGGTTATAGTCCAATAGGTTTATTTGAAAACACCAGCTTTCTGAGCCTCCCTCCTCCTTCAGGTGTTAGTGAGAGAGGTAGTATCAGACACAGAATTTATAAGTAAAAGGTCAAAGGGTGGCACCACTGAGGGTGTACTAAACTTAGAACGTTTTAATTGATTAATATGTTTATGTAAATCCCCTGAATTCCTTTCAAGTCACTGTCCTGAGATCGGGGATCGGGAATCGGGAAGAAGAGGTCAGAATCGTAATATCATGTCATATAATATCAATATTATTTGAAACGGGAGAATGTGCAGGAAGAAAGGAGAATGGCATGGATTAATTTGTTCACTCAGAGAGTTGGTGCCGTTTTTTTGGTGATGGGATGAGTTATTTATGAAATGAAATGGCAGATGGGATGCAGTAAAATGTGGCAGCCAATTTTGGCACAGCAAGATCCAAAAAGAGCTGTCTGATCAGAACACTTGTGTTGGTGCTTGTTGTCTGAAGGATAGATATTGACCAGATACCAGACAAAAACTCTCCCATTCTCTTGTGTCAGAGTAAGAGCATGGGATTGCTATTGCCTGGGTTTTGCACCATTGGTCTGCTTCATACCCTATTGGTTTATTATCACTTCATAAAAGCAATATTTGGCCAGGATGAGCTGCAGTGTCTTCGGGATTGGGTGGAATGCAAATTTTCTGCTCCAATTTGAATTTGTGTAACCTGCCTTTAAGAAATCATCTCGACGTTCCTGACAGTCAGCCAAAAGTGATCCAAAGAGAGCAGATGACCGACAGTATGGCCAAAAGGGACAGATTTTAGAGTTCTTCAAAGGATGAAGGAAGGCAAATGGCTTGGGGAGGGAATTTTCTAATTAATGGCTGAGTTAACTCAATGAATGGCTGCTACAAGTGCAGCCAGCATTGGTTAGGTCATTACCTGTCGTTGAGATGTACTGAATGGGATTACCAGCCCATTGAATCACATCATAAATGCTCCTTGTGTGACCACTAGACTCGAACTGGCCGATTTTTTTTTTTTTTTTTTTAGAGCTGCATCTCAGTGGTGTCACGTCTACAGATCACTGTGAAGCCTTCATGGCTGAGTTGCAGACGGAGGCCATGGTTGTTTTGTCTGCCATCGGACCATGAATAAATGAATAACCAGTCAATCTGTCACCCTGTTTGGGTGGTGCTTGCTGAGGCAAATATATTCACCAGGACACCCCAGGCAGATCATTAAATAGTGCCACAGGATCTTGTGTGCCTGCTGGAGTGCTCACTGTACAGTAATCTAGTGTTTCTCAGTCCCTGTACCGGCTGTGGTTACTCAGGGAGACTTTGCCTCCTCAAAGGGCAGCATTTTAGAGAGCGTTGATGATAGCCTAAAATTACAACAGGTTGTTGATAGATTTGGTGAATGAGCTAAACTGTGGCAGATTGATTTTGATATAAGCAAATGTGACGCTATTCATTTCAGACCGAGAAAGCATAGATCAGGGTATTTTGTAGAAGGCATAAAGTTAAATACAGTCAATGTCCAATGAGATTTGGGGCTTCAGGCGCATTGCTCTTTAAAATGGCATGGGCAGGTGCAGAAAGTAGTCAAGAAGGCTAATGGAACGCTGGCCTTCATATTCTAAAGGATTGGAGTATATGGATGCAGATGTTATGCTGCAGTCATATAAACCCTAGCTAGACCCCACTTAGAGTATTCTATGTGCAGATCTGGGCACCACACCTTCAGAAGGATGTTTTGCCTCTGGAGGGAATTCATCGCAAGTTTATGAGGATGATAATTGGACTTATTATGGACCAAATCCCCTCAAAATATTCAGAATGTAGTCTAGACCCTAACTTTTTCTTATTTTAAAGGTAAATGTAAGGTGTTGAGTTCCTGATGCAATTTGATTGGCCAAACTATCGGATTTAAAGCAAAACACACTTTATTCATCCACTATAGTTAAAATACAACAAAAGGAGGATCGGAATAACTTAACTCTATTGGAAGGCTTAACAGAATAATAGATACAGTAACTATTACTAATTAACTGTTCCAATATATTGACATCCCATAAACACACCCTTGGCAAAAGGCAAATTCAGAAAACAGATTGTCTCCAGTAGCCCAGGAGGAAAAAAACACATCAAGAGAAAATTGAGAGTGTAGCAGCTAGCAGAAATTTACTGTAGCTTCCAACTCTGCTCAGACCCCAGTAACAACTGCTGCGGAATCTCAAAGCCGAAAAACTAAAAACTAGAAATCCTGGTTTGTGAGAGCTGGCCACACCCAACCAGGTTACTTCTACTGTTCCAACTTTTAAAAAAAATCCCAAAGTTTCACAAGTTGTTTATCTTCTCGTACCCTACTTGGCATCTGTCCCCCAATCTCTCTCTAAAAGAAACCAGGATAAAACACACAGCTTAATGCCACAGCATCATCACAGAATTAAGTTATGAGGAGAGATTAGATGAATTAGGCCTTTATTCCCTGGAATTTAGAAGGCTTAAGGGTGGTCTTCAGGATATTAACAGGGAAATAGAGGGTAGATAAAAATAAACTATTTCCACTGATTGAAGATTTTAGAACTGGAGACATAGTCTAAGAATTAGGGGCAGGCCATTCAGAAGAGATATTAGAAAGCATTTCTACGTGCAAACAGTAGCAGATGTTTGGAACTCTGTTCCAGAAATGGTGGTCGATGTTAATTCGATTGTTAAATTTAATTCTGAGATTGTCAAATTTTTTGTTAAGCAAGTTAAGGGAAGGTAAGCTTTTCGATTATAAAAGTCTTAACTCGCGTGACTGCGGCCTTTCAGTTGTTTCAGCGGCGGGAGTCCAGGACGAAGCGCGAGGGCAGCCTGGGAAGGTAAGCTTCCACCCAATAAATTTGGGAGTTAACTAATACCCGAGACACTACACGCGTAGTGTCTCCCACCCTTCCACCTCCTCTAACCTGATAATAACGACTAAGTGTGGTGAGCAGGTAAGCTATTTGCATTTTTTTTTCCTCATCTCTTTGTTATCTTTTGGGGTGGTCATGTAGACGCCAAATACTCTGGGAGCGGGTCGGAAGGCAAAGCCGAAGTCTGTTTGAGTATATAATGGAGTAAACTTACTGGTGCAGAGAACACTGCGAAACTAAAAAAATTACTAATTCATTTCAAATAATTAACTAAGTAGAGATAGCAGGCCAGGTGATGTGTTGTAGCTGTATGATGTGGGAGCTAGCTGATCCCATTGAGAACGGCAGTGACCACATCTGCAGCAAGTGTTGGCTGCTTGATGAGCTCCGGCTCGAAATTGATGAGCTGGAATCCGAACTCCAAACACTGCAGCACATCCGGGAGGGGGAGAAATACCTGGATACTGTGTTCCAGGAGGCAGTCACACCTGGTAGATTAACTAATGTTAATTCGATTGGCGGGCAGGGACAGCAGTGTGTGACTGCGAGTGAGGCAGATAGAGGGACCCTGCAGACAGGAACACGGGAGCTGCAGCCCTTGACATTGTCCCACAGGTATGAGGCACTTGCTCCCTGCGTGGATGAGGAACAGGGCTGCAGGAAGGATGAGTCAACTGACCATGGCACCATGGTCCAGGAGGCCATTCAAGAGGGGGGAGCAAAAAGACAGATTGTAGTTGTAGGGGATTCCATCATCAGGGGGATAGACAGTATCCTTTGTGAGCAGGATAGAGAATCCCGCATGGTGTGTTGCCTGCCCGGTGCCAGGGTGCGAGACATCTCTGACCGGCTTGAGAGGATACTAGAGAGGGAGGGGGAGGATCCAGTTGTTGTGGTCCACGTAGGTACCAACAACCTTGGCAGGACTAGGAAAAAAGACCTGTTTCGGGATTATGAAAAGCTAGGAACAAAATTAAAAAACCGGTCTTCAAGGGTCATAATTTCTGGATTGCTGCCCGAGTCACGTGTAAATTGACATAGGGAGGCAAGGATCAGGGAAGTAAACACGTGGCTAAAAGAGTGGTGTGGGAAAGAGGGTTTCCTTTACATAGGGCACTGGCATCGGTTCTGGGACAGGAGGGATCTATACCGCTGGGATGGACTCCACCTGAACAGGGCCGTGGCCAGTGTTCTGGCGAAAGGGGTAAATAGGGTGATTAATAGGACATTAAACTAGTAAGTAGGGGAGAAGGGAGAAGTGAGCGTAGAGGGAGAATAACAATTAATGTAAGGCAAAGCAGCAGGTTAGCAGGTGACGAGGAAGCTCCGTTGAAAATTAGTAAAAAAGTTAAAGGGAAGGAGAACTCAAGAGTTGTTAGTAATGGAGGTAATAGGACCCAAAAAGAAGGTGCAAAAACTGGCATAAGGGCACTTTATCTGAATGCTCGGAGCATTCGAAACAAGGTGGATGAGTTGATGGTGCAAATCATGGCAAATGGGTATGATTCAGTGGCCATTACAGAGACATGGTTACAGGATGGTCATGACTGGGAGTTAAATATCCAGGGGTATCAAACTGTTCGGAAGGACAGACAGGAAGGTAAGGGAGATGGTGTTGCTCTGATTTTTAAGGATGATATCAGGGCGGTAGTGAGAGATGATATATGTTCTACTGAACAAAAGGTTGAATCCATTTGGGTGGAAATTAGGAATAGCAGGGAGAAGAAGTGGTCTATAGGCCACCAAATAACGACATCGTGGTGGGGCGGGCAATAAACATAGAAATAGCTAATGCATGTAAAAATGGTACAGCAATTATCATGGGGGATTTTAATCTACATATCGATTGGTCAAACCAGGTCGGCCATGGCAGCCTTGAGGAGGGGTTCATAGAATGCATCCGCGATAATTTTCTTGAACAATATGTAATGGAACTATGAGGGAGAAAGCTATCCTAGATCTAGTCCTGTGTAATGAGACAGGAATAATTAATGATCGCACAGTTAGGGATCCTCTCGGAAGGAGCGATCACAGTATGGTCGAATTTAAAATACAGATGGAGCGTGAGAAGGCTAAATCCAGTACCTATGTCCTGTGCTTAAACAAAGGAGACTATGAAGGAATGAGGAAGGAGTTAGCTAAGGTAGAATGGGAGCAAAAACTTTATGGTGGGTCAATTGAGGAACAGTGGAGGACTTTCAAAACAATTTTTCACAGTGCTCAGCAGATGTATATTCCAGTGATAAGGAAAAGCTGTAGAAAAAGAGAGCCAGCCATAGATGTCTAAGGAAATAAAGGAAAGTATCAGATTGAAAAAACACACTTACAAAAGTGGGAAACTAGTAGACTGGGAAATCTTTAAAGGCCAACAGAAAGCCACAAATAAAGTTATAAAGAAAAGTAAGATAGATTATGAGAGTAAACTAGCTCAGAATATAAAAACAGGCAGCAAAAGTTTCTATAAATATGTAAATCGTAAAAGAGTGGCGAAGGTAAACATTGGTCCTTTCGAGGATGAGAAGGCCAATTTAATAACTGGGAATGAGGAAATAGCCGAGACATTAAACAGTTATTTCGTGTCAGTCTTCACAGTGGAAGACACAAATAACATGCCGAAAACTAATAGCAAGAAGGTTATAGCAGGTGAGGACCTAGAAACTATCATTATCACTAAGGAGGCAGTGCTGGGCAAGCTAATGGGGCTAAAGGTAGACAAGCTGCTGGCCCTGATGAGATGCATCCCAGTGTACTAAAAGAGGTGATGGGGGAAATAGTAAATGCACTAGTAATTATTTACCAAAATTCACTGGACTCTGGGGTGGTTCCCGCAGATTGGAAAACAGCCAATGTGACGCCACTGTTTAAAAAAGCAAGTTAAAAAAAGCAGGTAACTATAGGCCAGTTAGCTTAACTTCGGTAGTGGGGAAAATGCTTGAATCTATCATTAAGGAAGAAATAGCAAGACATCTGGGTGTAAATTGTCCCATTGGGACCACCCAGCATGGGTTCATGAAGGGTAGGTCATGTTTAACTAATTTGGTGGAATTCCTTGAGGACATTACTTGCATGGTGGACAATGGGGAACCTGTGGATGTGGTGTATCTGAATTTCCAGAAGGCATTTGACAAGGTGCCACACCAAAGGCTGCTACATAAGATAAAGTTGCACGGTATTACGGGTAATGTATTGGCATGGATAGAGGATTGGTTGACCAGTAGAAAGCAAAGAGTAGGAGTAAATGGGTGTTTTTCTGGTTGGCGGTCAGTGGCTAGTGGTGTGCCTCAGGGATCAGTGTTGGGACCTCAATTGTTTACAATTTACATAGATGATTTGGAGTTGGGGACTAAGTGTGGTGTGTCAAAATTTGCAGATGACACTAAGTTGAGTGGTAGAGCAAAGTGTGCAGAAGACCCTGAAAGTCTGCAGAGGGATAGAGATAGTCTAAGTGAGTGAGCAAAGGTCTGGCAGATGGAGTACAATGTTGATAAGTGTGAGGTCATCCATTTTGGTAGGAATAACAGCAAAATGGACTATATTTTAAATGGTAAAAAATTGCAGCACCCTGCTGTGCAGAGGGACTTGGGTGTCCTTGTGCATGAATTGCTAAAAGTAGGATTGCAGGTGCAGCAGGTAATTAAAAAGGCGAATGGAATTTTCTCTGTCATTGCTAGAGGGATGGAGTTTAAAAACAGGGAGGCTATGCTGCAGCTGTATAGGGTCCTGGTGAGGCCACACCTGGAGAACTGTGTGCAGTTTTGGTCTCCTTACTTGAGAAGAAATATACTAGCACTGGAGAGGGTGCAGAAGAGATTCACTTGGTTGATTCCAGAGTTGAGAGGGTTGGATTATGAGGAGAGACTGAGTAGGCTGGGCTTATACTCATTGGAATTCAGAAGAATGAGGGGAGATCTTGTAGAAACATATAAGATTATGAAGGGAATAGATAAGGTGGAGGCAGGGAGGTTGTTTCCGCTAGCAGGTGAAACTAGGACTCAGGGGCATCGCCTCAAAATAAAGGGAAGCAGATGTAGGACTGGGGTCAGGAGGAACTTCTTCACCCAAAGGGTTGTGAATCTGTGGAATTCCCTGCCCAGTGAAGCGGTTGAAGCTACCTCACTGAATGTGTTTAAGACAAGGCTAGATAAATTTTTGAACAGTATAGGAATTAAGGGTTATGGTGAGTGGGCGGGTAAGTGGAGCTGAGTCTCAAAGATCAGCCATGATCTTATTAAATAGCGGGGCAGGCTCGAGGGGCCAGATGGCCTACTCCTGCTCCTAGTTCTTATGTTCTTATGTAAGTGTTTCAAGGGTTACGGGCCCAAGGTAGGCATATGAGTTAGGCCACAGATCATCCACGATTTTATTGAATGGCAGAGCAGTCTCAAGGGGCTGAATGGCCTACTCTTGTTCCTGTGTATCCCGTGATTATGATGTGGTTGCCCTCAAGCTGTACAATACTAATTGTCCTTCCCTAAAGGAGGGAGACTTGGGTTCTTTCAATTGATGAACAGTATGTGGGTGTTGGACATTAAATGGAGACACTTGAGCTACTACATATAGGAGCAGATTGAAACTATGAATAATATGCTTGTAATATGCATATCTGTAAATAAATATTTAAAGGCTAGTTTTTCTGTTCCACCCTTCTTCATTCGGCATGTAACACTGAAAGGGCAGATGGAATAACATCTCTTCAATGAGTGGCATCTCTAATGTTGTCCCACATCCTCCTTCAAGTGTCAGCTTGAAAACCCATTTATCTCTGACTTGGCAGCAAGGTGCTGCCACTATGCTAAAGTTGGTAATCCTACAGGATGGTATTGTGGGGTCTTGCTTCAGGCAAGGGTCATAGAGTCATATAGCAGGGAAACAGACCCTTTTGGAGCAACCAGTCCATGCTGAACATAATCCCAAACTAAACTAGTCACACCTACCAGTGGATGGCCCATATCCCTCCAAGTCTTTCCTATTTATGTACTTATCCAAATGTCTTTTAAACGTTGTAACTGTGTCCCAATCCACCGTTTCCTCTGGACCTTCATTCCACACACGAACCACTCCACTCCGTAAAAACAAGAACTGCCCTCATGTCTTTAAATCTTTTTCTTCTCCCCTTTGGAAATATGCTCCCTAGTCTTGAAATCCATTGCCCTCAGGGACAGCTTCCAAACTTGGATGTGGGTAATGTACCTTCTGTTCCCTTCTGGAGTCTGTCTGTAAAGTTGCAAGCTGCTGCATGGTTTGATGAAACAGCCACTGGCAATTAGTGTAAAGTTAAACTGAGTTTTAGGAGCACTATGTCATAGTCATTGTAGCACAGGAAGAGGCCATTTGGCCCATTTAGTCCATGCCTGATCACCCCTCCTAGTACAGTTCCTTCCATTACACTGTGCCTTTATGTACCACACAGTCTGGTACTGAGACAGAGAGAAGAGGAAGATCCCATGCCCATTGCCCCCTTTCCCACATCTACACTAGGCCAAGTATGTCATGGGGCAGCAGTATTAGGAGGGGCGTTGTCAAATGACAATAGTAAGCTGCATTTACATAGCGTAGGTAATTTTGGACAGGGTTGCAGTTACCGATCCTTGTGTTATAAAGCAGAGGTTGCCACCACCCCCCAATAACCGCCTCATAATCTGTTAAAAGAAATGTAAAAAGTGGTATAACCTGCTTCTCACCCCCCAATCTGTCATAAAGGAATGATTAACTGAAATGAAATTCTTTCACTCACTCTATAATCAACAAGTAGCTATTTATCTAACTTTAACAGTGAACAAACTGACAGGACTACTAACAAATCAAACAATTCTCTCTTAACTAGTAACTATTCCTGAATAAAACAAAACTCTAATGGTATGCTGTTCCAATAAATACAAGTCCCACTTGTATAAACCAAAAAACATCAAAACTTAATCCCTTGAAATTGCAGCCAGGATATATCTTCCAGAATGCTTCATGCCCTCTCCATGATCCTCAGTCAGGAACACCTCTCTCCATCAAATTCTTGTGTCAAAAATATTAGCTAAGAGTAACCTTTAGTTAGATAATGGTTGTTCTGAGAACTTAGAGAATTCTGTGAGTGCCAATGATTTTTCTTTTAGAGCTGATGGGTTGTTAACTCAATTAGATGGCAGTTGCTCTCACACTGACTTTTAAATGCCTTTTCTTTTATACCCTTGATGACCACCTATCAATTTCTTATGATAGGATTGGTGCTAGGTTGTCAAAACCATCAGATAAATTTAATTGGTGTTTAGTTTCTACGCGCCTGGTTTAAATTAATTGGCTGATATTCAAACTGGTTGCCTAAACAAACTACTGCCTGGATTGATAACCACATAGTCCCCTGATACAAATGTTTCAATTATAAGAACTCTCTGTGCACCTGCTGCTTCTTATAGACATCTTAAAAAAAAAAAATCTCCAAGCCTAGAAAAAAACACATCATCTTTTAAAGGGGCCACACAGTCTTCCCCTATCGTTTTACAAAAATCAAATTCTACCGCCCTGCCTTCCAATCTACAAATACTCTACCCAACTTCGCAACCCTTGTAAGGTGACCAGCGTTGGAAGGTATCTGTCTGAGAGCATTGTCTGAGAAAGTGATTGATTGGTCTTGGTGTGGCGTCGGTCAATAACCCCAACCCAGGATTCACCCTGTGCCCTGTCAAGCCAGGAGCAGACAGGCAGTATCCCAATATGTACACCTCAAACCTTAGTCAACACCGTGTGAAGGGGCAGAGAATGTTTTGAAGTGAGAAAGTGTTGAAACATGAGAAATAGGAGCAGGAAAGGACTATTCAGCCCTTCAAGCCTGCTCCGCCCATTCAATACTATCCCAGTTGATGGCCTAGTGCAGGAAAGTGGGATTAGTGTAGGTAATCATGTATTTTTGGCAGTACAGACTTGATGGGCCAAAGGGCCTTTTCTATGCTATATGATTCTGTGACTGTTGCTGCATTTTGTTGAGGGCTGGGGTCTTCTGGTTCAGAGCTACGGGTCCTAGCAACTCAGATACAGATGTTCACTAACTTGTCTCTCACTTGTGTGACAGGGTGAAGGACAGCATGTACCATGCTTTGATATATGCCACCATTTTGGAAATGCAGGCAATGATGACCTTTGAACATGATGACATCATCAGTGCAGGACACACAATGAAAGAAGCACAGGAGATTTGCCAGAGGTAGGAATGGCGGGTCAGGGGAGGGAGGAGAGTTTAAAGAGCTTAGGCAATTTGCTTCGGTGTCAATGTCTTCTTCTGGGGTCAAAGGTGAAGAGACATATCGGTGAAAAAGCACAATTATAGCTGTTTTATCAACATGGGGGAAGGCGATGGCCTAGTGGTATTATCATTGGGCTGTTATTCCAGAGACCCAGCTAATGTTCTGGGGCTAAAATTGTTACAGAGATGGTAGGAACTGCCAATGCTGGAGAATCTGAGATAACAAGGTGTAGAGCTGGATGAACACAGCAGGCCAAGCAGCATCAGAGGATCAGGAAAGCTGACGTTTACCTCCGATGAAAATGGACTTGACCCCAGACCTCCTTGCCCAGAGAATGGGAAATTACCGTGGCAGTGCAATTGCATGCTAATTTAAAATATCCAAAATACTGTGGATGCTGGAAATCTGAAATAAAAACAGCAAATGCTGAAGAAACTCAGCATCTCTGAGGGAAAAGAAGTGATAATGCTATTTCTCTATCTCCAATGATGCGGCCAGACCTGCTGAATCTCTCCAGCGTTTTCTGTGATAAATCCTGCCTGGCTGTAGGTAATTTTCCAATATAATGTGTTAATCTATGTATCATCCATGGTGGACATGGTTTGCCAATGCTCAGGTGCTACTATCTGAATAGAAGGCTAGTCTGCCCAGGGGAGAAGGAAGAAGGGTCTCAACCCGAAATGTCAGCTTTCCTGCTCCTCTGATGCTGCCTGGCCTGCTGTGTTCAGCCAGCTCTACACCTTGTTATCTCAGATTCTCCAGCATCGGCAGTTCCTACTATCTCTGCACAGGGGAGAGTCCTGTTATCGCACGAACAAGTCTGGTGGACCTTTTGTCACACTCCCTCCATGGCAATACTGTCCTTCCTGAGGTAAACAGACCAAAACTGTGTGCTGCACTCCACGTGCTGTCTAACGAAGCCAATTGAAGCAAGGCCTCGCTATTCCTGTAATAAAACCCTCTTGTGATAAAGATTAACATTCGATTAGCCTTCCTAATAGCTCGCTATTTGCCTTTTGAGTGCCTTCCCTTCTTTGCAAAGGGGCATTGGCTAACCTTACAATCACCCGAGGGCATTGGATGATTAGGTGGATAGAAATGGCATGCAGTGATATGGGGAAAAGGCAGGAAATTGGCTGTAAATAATACAGCCAGTGAGAGATGATGGGCCGAATGGAGCACTGTAACAATTTTGTGATTCTGCACACTGGGCCTCCAGTGTAGCTTTTTATTTTAATTTCAAAAATATACTTTATTCATAAATATTTTTATGTACATACACGGTCACTAAAGCACTTCGGCTCTGTGCAGCAGCATATGAAGAAACCAGCAAACATTGGAGTTTGACTCCATCCAACAAACAAACCAAAGGAGACAATAGGGACTGCAGAGGCTGGAAGCCAGAGGCAATAGGTGTGAGGCTGCAAAAGCACAGCAAGTCAGACAGCGTCCGAGGAGCAGGTAAGTCAACGTTTCGGGCCGAAACCCCTTTACCAGGACAATCCTGATGAAGGATTTTGGCCCGAAATGCTGACTTAGCTGCTTCTCAGCTGCTGTCTGACCTGCTGTGCTTTCGCAGCCTCACACCTATTGAAACAAACCAAAGGCATCTCTGACTTGAGAGATCGTAGGAACTGCAGACGCTGGAGAATCTGAGACAACAAGGTGTAGAGCTGGATGAACACAGCAGGCCAAGCAGCATCAGAGGAGCAGGAAGGCTGACGTCTTGGGCCTAGACCCTTCTTCAGAAAAAGCTGTTTTTTGCTGAAGAACGGTCTAGGCCCGAGACATCAGCTTTCCTGCTCCTCTGATGCTGCTTGGCCTGCTGTGTTCATCCAGTTCTACACCTTGGCATCTCTTACTGTAACAGAATTATATTTACATTCACTGCAGACCCCCCTGGTGCCTCAAATATCACATCACAGCACAGATAGACAGCACCTTCAATAGTGAAGTCTCTGTGGTGCTCAGTGTGTGCTTTTATTACATGCCTAAGCCTTAGAGCTCTTGATAGTTTTTTTTTATTTTTCAGTTTTGAAGCAGGTCCGGGTTACTCTGGGTCATTTCCTGGGGAACCTTTCCTTGCTAGAAACATTTTGGTAATTTGGACAATGTGGTCACGCTCAGCTGGAATTTGAAAGTTCCTTTGCTGGTTGAACCAAAGCTGCAGCAGGAATCTCTGTGGCTCCTGTTATTGAACTGAAGTTATTTACATACTGATAACAAAGGGTTTGTTTCCAGGCCACTGCTGTGTCGACAGAATCTGACAACCATAGTTATATCTGGGGAGACTGGCTCGCATTTTCTTGCACTTGTGTTGTAGGTCTGGAGCTCCGGATAGTGGTCGTCTTTTTTCTTGATTAGTAAGGGGATCAAATGTTACAGGGAGAAGGCAGAAGAATGGGGTTGGGAAACATATCAGCCATGGTCAGATGGTGAGGCAGACTTTACTGGGCTGAATGGCCCCATTCTGCTCCTATATCTTACGGTCACGGGGCTGAGCAGGAATCTCTCTTGCTCTCACCAGTAGTCATTAGCATGAGTCATAAGGATCTTTAGGTTGATACCCACCCTGTTTGTTCACATTGGGAAGGCATGTCCGGTCCTGGGATGGGATTTGAACCTGGACCTTCTGCCTCGGAAGCAGGAACATTACCCTTTGTCCATAAAACCTCCCCCCTACTGCTAAAGCCTGTCTACCATCGACAAGGCACAAGTCAGGAGTGTGATGGAATACTCCCCACCTGCCTGGATGGGTGCAGCTCCAACAACACTCAAGAAGATTGAAACCATCCAGGACAAAGCAGCCCGCTTGATTGGCACCACATCCACAAGCATCCACTCCCTCCCCCACCAACGCTCAGTAGCAGCAGTGTGTACTATCTACAAGATGCACTGCAGCAATTCACCAAAGATCCTCAGACAGCACCTTCCAAACTCACAACCACTTCCATCTAGAAGGACAATGGCAGCAGATATACGGGAACACCACCACCTTCAAATTCCCCTCCAATCCACTCACCATCCTGATTGGAAATATATTGCCA
Organism: Rhincodon typus; assembly: GCF_021869965.1. Classification (NCBI taxonomy): domain Eukaryota; kingdom Metazoa; phylum Chordata; class Chondrichthyes; order Orectolobiformes; family Rhincodontidae; genus Rhincodon; species Rhincodon typus. Next base: position 7,881,876 of record NC_063369.1, read on the forward strand.
TTCCTTCATTGTTGCTGGGTCAAATTCCTGGAATTCCCTCCTTAAAGGCATTGTGGGTCTACCTACAGCACATGGAGTGCACTGACTCAAGAAGGCCGCTCACCACCACCTTCTCATGGGGGCAACTAGGGACGGGCAACAAATGCTGGCCTAGCCAGTAACGCCCATATCCCACAAAATGAATTCTAAAAAAGATTCTCTCAACTACAAACAGCTTTAGCTGTTGCTGTACTGGGGGCACGAAGTTACCATGCCAACTTTTGCCTCTGGGAACCTGGATTGAAATGTTTTTGACCCCCAACTTTAATCTCATCTTGTTTCTTTTACAATTCATGTTGGTCTCGATCAATCCAATGCTCCATATAGGTGACCAGTGTGCATTAGGTAGTGAATACCTGCGTGGGGGTGGGATATATGGAATTGTGAAGAATGCCACAGTTGACTGTGTTCTTGGTGTGATTCCCTCCTGAGCACTTTCCAACAGGGATTGGGATTGGGATCGGGGCAGTGTAGGAGCAATTCTCTACTATATCTGATCTGTGCAGTGCCTGACTTGGAGTGTTCTCACTATAATGGAACAAAAGTGTGGAATCCCCCAGCACTGGCATATCACCACTTTGACCAAGGCAAAATTCACTAAATCCAAAGTAATAGTGGCATGTTAGCAATGGAGGGGTGATACAGTGATACATACTCAATGAGCCAGGTAGAATGGTAAACAGAAAGTCTCTGTCCTCCTGTGGGAGATCAGGTAAAGGACTATGCCTCTGGCTGAACCAGCTTTGGGAAGGCAGCTCACCATCACCATCACAAGGACATTCAGTGTTGGACATCAGATGTTTTTTCTGTACATTTTAAGTAGATTTTATTGAAACTGAATCCATACAGCAACATGAGCACATGCCTTTAATACGGGAGCTCAATGTTTAAGCTGGGAGATAGCAAGAGCTGCAGATGCTGGAGTCAGAGATAACACAGTGTGGAGCTGGAGGAACACAGCAGGCCAGGCAGCATCAGAGGAGCAGGAAAGTTGATGTTTCGGGTTGGGACCCTTCTTCAGAAATTTCAATTTGATCTCTGAGTGTGCTCAGAATAGTTTACTCATTTGTGTTTGAGTAACTTTTGGTACAAGATGGAATCATAAACAGTTTACAGCACAGAAAGAGGCAACTTGGCCCATCATGTCTGGGCTAGAATGCCAAGGTTGGAATGTCCATGTCAGTTTTATTGATCGCAGGCTATAGAGGTTGGCCTGATGGGACGGTGTCTCACAATTAATGGAGAGAAAATCCATGCATCCCTGTATCAAAATTCCTGACATGCCCCCTACCGCCCTGGCTGGGAATGCTGATTTGGAAAGCTACCCCAGGGATTTTGAGAGCCTATCCAAGGTATGTCTCATATCCAGGGCAAATATTTGTTGCCTATCCCTAATTGCCCTTGAACCAAGTAGCTTGCTGGGCCATTGCAGAGGGTAGTTCAGAGTCAATACACACTGCTGCAAATCTGGAGTTACCAATAGGCCAGACCAGATAAGGACAGCAGGTTTCCTTTTCTCAATGGCATTAGTGAACCAATCAATCAATAATCACCGTTTACTCAAATTTGCTTTGTATTCCAATTTCTTACTAATTGAATGTAAATTCTATCAGTTGCTGTGATGGGATTTGAACCCATGCCCCATGAACGTTAGCCTGGCCTCTGAATTACTAGCCTGTTACCATGGTGTCATTATATCCCCTGCTGGTGGTTTCTAACTTCTCCAGAAAGTTTGGCTCCATTCTAGACCATGTTCCAGCTGGAGCTTGGCTTCTGGCCATGCTGTGGACTCTCAGCAAAGTGTCTGTTCCTTACACAGCAACTATCATTTCTTGTCAAGAGGATGAGATAAAAGGCTCATCGGGTAGGAAGCTCCATTAGATTATGCAACGTGGAACTAGCTAGATTTATAAGTCCTCCACGGCAAAGCAGCCTGCTTGATTGGCACTACATCCACAAGCATCCTCTCCCTCCACTACCAACGCTCAGTAGCAGCAGTGTGTACTATCTTCAAGATGCACTGCAGAAATTCACCAAAGATCCTCAAACAGCACCTTCCAAAGCCATGACCACTTCCATCTAGAAGGACAAGGGCAGCAGACATATGGGAACATCACCACCTTCAAGCCAATCACCATCCTGACTTAGAAATATATCGCTGTTCCTTCACTGTCACTGGGTCATAATCCTGGAACACCCTCCCTAATGGCATTGTGGGTCAACCCACAGCAGGTGGACTGCCGTGATTCAAGGAGGCAGCTCACAACCATCTTGTCAAGGGCAACTAGGGGTGGACAACAAATGCTGGGCCCAGCCAGAAACGCCTGTATCCCACAAATGAATAAATTTTTAAAAAAATCCTTAGATGACACCGTGTTTTTAGAATATGTCCAGCAGGTACTGTTCCTTTTTAAAGCTCCTCTGAAGGTGTTCCAATATGCCTAAAGCCCTGGTGAATATTGAGGTCTTTTTCCATAATCATGTCTGGCACCCTGACCGTCCTCTCAGTGAGATTGTTAGTAAACGGTGTACTGCAGATGACTTTTTCAATGAAGCTCATTCTGTAAGATCATTACCAGGTGCAGGAGGAGGCCTTTCAGCCTGTTGTGCCTGTGCTAGCTCTTCAATAACAGTTAAAATACAACAAAGAGCTATGGATGGTGCAGATCTGAAACACAAACAGAAATTGCTGGATAAATTCAGCAGTTGTGAAGAAGGGTCACTGAACTCGAAATGTTAACTCCGTTCTCTCTCCACAGATGCTGCAAGACCTGCTGAGTTTCTCCAGCAGTTTCATCTTCAAAGGAGTTATTCAGTTTCACCCTGCACCTCAATAGACACTCTGTACAATTGAGTCAATTTCTGCTTTGTACACATGCAGGCTTGACAATTTTGCAGCCTGTGTTTTCCATCCACTTATCTCATGGGCTACGGGAAGGCTGCTTCCCGAATAGGGATCCTGGGCATCCTTGTACACGAGCCACAAAAGTTAGGAAATCAAGCATGAAGTTGGGTTATATTGTAATGAAGAATGGAGTGTAAAAGTAAGGAAGTCTTGTTACAATGTTCCAGGGCATTGGTTAAGACCCATGTGGAGACCACCTGTCCATCTCTGCTCGCTTACTTAAGGAGGGACATTCTTGCATTGTAGGCAATTCAGAGCAAGTTTTCTTTGCTAATTCCTGGGATGAAGTTACAAAGAAAAGTTGAGCAAGCTGGGCCTATATTCACTGGAGTTATAAGACTAAGAAATGATTCTGTTGGAATATACAAGATTTTAAGGGGTCTGATGGGTTAAATGCTGAAAGGATGCTTCCCTGCATGTGCGAATCTAGAACAAGAGGCTTCAGTTTGAAAATGTAAGGCCTCCCATGTAAGATGGTGATGCGGAGGAATTTATTCTCTCAAAGGAATTGTGGTATTAGTGGCCTGGTGTTGTTATCGCTAGACCAGTAACTTGGAGACCCAGGTAATGTTCTGAGAACCTGGGTTGGAATCCTGCCATGGCAGATGGTGGAATTTGAACTCAATAAAAAGCTGGAATTGAAAATCTAATGATCACCATGAGACGATTGTCAGGAAAATAAAAACATCTGGTTCACTAATGTCTTTTGGGGAAGGAAACTGCTGTCTTTACCTGGTCTGGCCTACACATATCTCCAGATCTACAGCAATGTGGTGGACTCCTGACTGTCCTCTGAGCTATTAGGGGTTGGCAGTGAATGCTGGCCTCGCCAATGATGCCCACATTCTGCAAATTAACAAATAAAAACTTGGGAATCCTTTTCCCCAGAGAGCAGTTGAGGTGTGGTCATTGAATATATTCAAGGTCAAGTTAAACAGAATTTTGATCGAGGGAGTGTAGGATCATGGGGACAGACTCGAATGAGGAGGTAAGGCCCCATTGGATCAGCCATGGTCTAGGAGCAAGCTCGAGGGGCCGAATAGTCTATTGCAGCTCCGAAGTCCTACATTTTGTTCCCAAAATCAGTTCCTCCTCATCCCTATCTGAGGTGAAGGGAGAGTGAGTGCCCTTGACATCAAGGCAGAGTTTGACAGAGTGTAACATAAGGAGTCCTGCCAAATCTATAATCAATGGGAATCAAGGGGAAAACTCTCTGCTGATTAGAGCCATACCTGGCACATGGGAAGTTAGTTGTTGGAGGTCAGTCATCTCAGATCCAGAACATCTCTGCAGGAGTTCCTCAGGATAGTGTCCTAGGCCCAACCATCTTCAGCTGCTTCACCAATGACCTTCCCTCCATCATAAGGTCAGAAGTGGGGATGTTCGCCGATAATTGCACAATGTTCAGCACCGTTCATGACTCCTCAGACATTGAAGCAACCCCTCTCCAGATGGAGTAAGATCTGGACAATCTTCTGAATTTCCAGACTCAAAACGTTAACTCTGTTTTTCTTTCCACAGATGCTGACAGACCTTCTGAGTTTCTGCAGCACATCTTGTTTTTCTTTCTGGACTGTATCTAAGTTTAGGCTGAGAAGTGGCAAGGAACATTTATACCGTACAACTGTCAGGCAATGACCATCTCCAACAAGAGAGAGTCTAATTGTTGTCTCTCAACATTCAATGGCATTGCAATTGCTGAATGCCCCTAGTATCAACATCCTGGGGGTTTCCATTGACCAGAAACTCAACTGGACTACCCGTATAAATACAGTGGCTACAACAGCAGAGAGTAACTCCGCTCCAGACTTCTCAAAGCCTGTCCAACATCTACAAGGTACAAGTCAGGAGTGTGATGGAATACTCCAACTTTCCTGGATGAGCGCAGCTCCAACAACACTCAATAAGTTTAATACTGTCTGGGACAAAGCAGCCCATTTGATTGGCACCAATTATTCGCTCCCTCCACCACTGATACACAGAGGCAGCAGTGCGTACCATTGACAAGATGCACTGCAGAAATTCACAAAGACTCCATAGACAGCACCTTCCTAACTTGCAACCACTTCCATCTAGAAGGACAAGGGCAGCAGATACATGGGAACACCATCCCCTCCAAGTCACTCATAGAATCATAGAGTTGTACAGCATGGAAACACAACCTTCGGTCCAACTTGTTAATGCCGACCACATAGCCTAAATTAATCTAGTGCCGTTTGCCAGCATTTGGACCATATCCCTCTAAATCATTCCTATTCGTGTACCCATCCAGATGCCTTTTAAATGTTGTTATTGTACCAGCGTCCACCACTTCCTCTGGCGGCTCCTTCCATACGCACACCACCATCTGCATGAAAAATTTGCCCCTCAGATCCCTTTTAAATCTTTCCCCACTTACCGTAAATCTATGCCGTCTAATTTTGGACTCCCCTACCCTGGGGAAAAGACCTTGACTATTCACCCTATCCATGCCCCTCATGATTTTATAAACCTCTATAAGGTCACCCCTCAGCCTCTGATGCTCCAGGGAAAATAGCCCTAGCTGATTAAGTCTCTCCCTATAGCTCAAACCCTCCAACACCAGCAACATTTGTATGTCTTTTCTGAACCCTTTCAAGTTTAACAATATCCTTCCTATAGCAGGGAGACCAAAATTTTGCGCAGTATTCCAAAAGTGGCCAAATCAGTGTCCTGTACAGCTGCAATGTGACTTACCAATTCTTATACTGAATGCACTGACCAGTAAAGGCAAGCATACCAAACACCACCTTCACTATCCTATCTACCCGGGACTTCACCTTCAAGGAATTATGAACCTGCACTCCAAGCCCTCTTTGTTCGGTAACACACCCTATTGCCTTGCAATTAAGTGTTTAAGTCCAAACACTTACCATCCTGACTTAGAAATATATTATTTCAATGTTGCTGTGTCAAAATTCTGGAATTCCATTCCCAATGGCATTATTGGTCTACATACAGCAAATGGACTACAGCAGTTCAAGAAGGTAGCTCACCACCACTTTTTGAAGGAAGCTGGAAATAGGCAATAAATGTAGGCTCAGCCAGCGATGACTACATCATATAAATGAATTACAGTTAAGGAGATCCCTTATCATGGACTGTGCCTCCAAGTTCCAGTTACCAGGAGAAGGGGCAACATCATCCCAGCTTGTATTCGTGGACTTGTGTTACCTCCATACCACCATTCCCTTCCCAAGGGCAATTAGGGATGGGCATCAAATGCTTATGTTGCCAGTGATTCCACACATAGTGAAAGAATATAAAAAGAATTTTTTGTTTGAATCCTGATGAAGATTATGCTGACCTTGACATCTTTTCTAATATTATTGTGTTTAACTTCCTTGTCTGTGCCATGATACAGCTTAGAACCTTGGACATAATGGCTGTGGCCATTTAAAAAAATGTATCATTCTTGGCATGTGGGTATCATGGGCAAGCCTGGCACTTATTGTTCATCTGCTGTTGCCTTGAGAAGCTGGTGGTGGAGATGCCATCTGTTGACCACCCTTTGTAGAGGGTTAAGTAAGAGCATAAGAAATGGGAGCAGAATAGTGGAAATAAGGCCACTAGCCGATCAGCCACGATCTAGAATTTGGAGTGACTCCAAACGGCCCAATCCTGACCCTCTTTCTTAGGTGTGCTTGTATCTGTCAACACTCCAATGTCAGGACACTGAACAGTCTTCCCTAATTGACCACTTGTTGCCAACAGGTTTCGCAAGAAGTCGACTGTTGTTGGTTCGCTCTCGAGTCTGGTGAACAAGCCAGCTGGGGACCACTTCACAGAAGGTTTGTGTTAGAGCCCCCTGCACGGGAAAGATGAAGGCATTCATTCCATTAGATCAATAACTCCACTACTTGTTCAAGGTTACAACAGCTTTGTGTTTACATAGTGCCTTTGACATCACAGAACATCCCGAGGCATTTCTCAGCAACTTCCACTGGACTATATTTGACGCCGAACCCCACAAGGAGATATTAGGGTGTGTGACCAAATGCTTGAGTTACTCCTTAAAACCTACACCTGATTAGGAGGGGAGAGAGGTGGAGAGGTTCAGGGAGGGAACTGTAGAACTTGAAGCCCAGGTAGCTAAAGGCAAGGTCATTAATGCTCTCTCCAATCCACATAGTAGTTCTGAGGCTCCAAGTGAGCCAATCAGTGTGGTTGACATGTCACGCATTGTCCCATAGTCTCAGAGGTTGCTGCACATGGACCTCAGAGTTCCACGCACATAAAGGAAATAATTAGAGGGAACATCGATGGTCACCAATCATAGAGTGATGCAATTTGGGGAAGTACAAGAAGCTAGAATTGGAGGCAAAAGTTGGCCATTCAGCTCATTGTATCTGTATTAACTCATCATATCTCCCTTTAACCAGTATGAGTATTCCTTGGTATTTTTTGCACAAGCATCCTGTCTTTGCTGTTTTAATTTATCTATACTCTTCTCCTGTCTCCTGGGCTTAAGGCTCTGCAAACACTGGCCATCTCCTGTTCTGAGCCAGGATGACTTTGGGTAAACTGTATGTGGGAACCCAAACACTCAGTGTCCACAACGCCACCCAATTGTGTAAGGGTCATGGCTGAGCGTGATTTCACCTTCACTGGATGCTCTCGTCCACTTCCTGGGGGTACTGAGGCCAATCCCTCTTCCGTGTCCCTGGCCCATTTAAACTCCATCATTGATTGGAGAGCTCAGTGGGACCAGGGAGGCTTACAGGAATAGTTAGAGGCAATTTGGTTCCTAATGCATGTTCTCCCATTATCACAGAGGCAGTTCAACTCCATTTACCTGCCTTTTTGATTCACTAACCCTTAATAGATGTCTTTCTGAGAAATTTGGATCAATGTAAGGAGAATGTAATAGGAGGGTATGTTGATAGGGTGAGATGGTGTGGTAGCCACCCCACTGTAAAAGATTCCATGTGTAGGTCTCTGCTGTAACCTTGATCTGATGAAGTAATGGTTAGAATGAGAGACCAGCGTAGACCGGCAGGACCTAAAGGCTGATTTCTGATCTGTAAATCTTTGGTAACCCCTTGCCTAACACAAAACTATCCATTAGAATTGTTCAATTAATCCCCAGGGCATCCTGTCGATTTTGGGGAAGGGCGTTCCAGATTTCCATTCCCCTTTGTGTGAAGAAGTGCTTCCTGATATCATCCCTGAACAGTCTTTCTCAAATTTTATGGTTATATCCCTCTGTTGAAGAACACACACACACGTGCACAGAGGGACACGTGCACACGCAGACAGACAGACATGTGGCCACACATACACACCAGAGAAAATAGTTTCTCTCCCCCTATGCTACCAAATACTTTAATCGTCTTTAACACATGACTCACTTGGGGTGTTTATCTTTGATCTCAAATGAATACCAACGGAGTAAATTGTTGTTAAATTACCTACTAACCTCATTTCAAAGCCGATACATCTTTGCTGAGGTGACGTGCGGGGACCCCAATTAAAGGCAGATTTTTCATTTATTCCTTCATGAAGCCAGCATTTCCCTCATTATCATGGAGAAGGTGGTGGTGAGTTACCGTCTTGAGCTGCTACAGTCCTTAGGGAGGGAGTTCCAGGATTTTGAGTCTGTAATAGTGAAGCAACAGTGATATATTTCCAAATCAGGGCAGCGTGGGTCTTGGAGGAGAACCGACTCCTTATGTGGTCGATTGTAACTGGAACATAACTCTACCCCTTTGCATCCCGTACCATCTTCTCCATATAGGACCTCCCTGGGACTCTCAATACAAAACTGGGCAGTGCATGCACCCATCAGTAAAACCAGCTCAGGCATCATCGGTGGAGAGAGAACCAGAGTTAATATTTCCAGTTGATGACCTTTCATCAGAACTGGGAAAAGTCCATGAGGTAACAGGTTTTGAGGAAGGAATGGGGGGACAAGAACAAAGGAAGGTCACTGAAGACAGGAGAGATTGAATGGTCGAACCAAAAGTGAGAAAAGAAACAAAGAAAAGTGCCCTCCGTTGACTGAAAGAAAAAATAAGTTCAATAATTTTAGTCTGCAAACTCTGTGTCCTCTATTTTGTCTCCTTTGCATCTTCCAGTTTTTCTCTTATTTTTGCTTTCAGACAGTGGTGCACCCAGTCTAGGCCTTTGTTAGCTCTCTCTTTCCTTGGCATCATTCTCTCTGGCCCTGGAGGGCTGGCTCTCCTGTCATTCAGTCTCTCTTGTCTTCTTCCTGTGTCCTCATCCCACCGACTCCTTCCTCAAAACCTATGACATCTCTAACTCTGCCCAGTTCTGATGAAAGACCGTCGACCTGTTCCTCTCTCTCCACAGTTGCTACCTGACCTGCCAAGCATTCCCGGCATTTTGTGTTTTCATTTCTGATTTCTGGCGGCTGCAGTATTCTGCTCTCTGATTTAGTATTTGTCCACTCAGCTCAAGGTGAAATGAGATAGGTAATCGAGACCTGTAACATTTGCTCCATTTCCAACCTTCTTTGCTCTGGTGACTCCGACTGTCGTGTGAAGAATGATCGTCATTGTGGAACTGGAGTCAGTGAGTAGACTAGGGCAGGCAGTGAAGGTAGTTCCCTACCCTGAAGGACAACGGTGGACCAGCTTGGGATCTTCAGGCAGATGGAAACTTTCAATGTCATTATCAAAGTGGTAGCCCATGAATGACCAATCCTTAGATGTGCCTTAAGCATTGGACCTTCCTGATACCACTGTATCATTCACTCTGTTTATAATGGAACCAGAAAATGTAGGTTTGTAAGGATTAATTGTGCCTGCCCGATTGTTTTAACTTGTTTTACAGAGGAAGTCCATGCAGAGGTTTGCTATGCAGAGTGTTTACTGCAGAGAGCAGCTCTGACCTTCTTACAGGTAAGTGATAATTCAGCGGAGTGTAACTGCTGATGTTAGCACTTCCTTTATCAGTTTGTATCAGAGGCGTGTAACATCTCTGGGTTGATCAGGCAAATATGTTAATTTTTTTTAAAAATGTGCTTCAGGATGTCCTGAGGCTGTGAAAGACATGACAGAAATTTAAGTTCTTTCTTTATAGATGACACAGCTCGTGTTTTATTGGTCTGTCACACTCTGCTGCATGTTAAAAGTAATCTGAAGAAGAAAAACCCTCCCACTCAGTGCTGGGTGCTGCTGACCTAGAGAGAAATTTAAAAACAAATTACACTTTGCAAAGTCCCCTGGCCAAGCAGCAGGAATTCTGATCCCTGTGGCTTGGATATTTAAGACCGGTTGTGGTTTGGAGGGATACAGATAGCAGCAGATAATTTCACTGCAGTTTAAATACAAAACAATCATGCCCAAATATACAGTCCTTCCTTTGCACAGCCGCGTGTTCTACAAAACCAGCTGTGCCTGGAAGACCATCAACTCAGTGAAAGATGCTCTTTAGTCTGTCTGAAAGGTGCTGGTCTCCCTGTGCAGTGAGTTGACCTCAACTGAGTGTTGCAGACTGGCACATTCCAAGGCCCAGGACTACGTGCTGAGGACACACTAAAGCTTGGGGCAGCCATCACAAAGGATCAGTGTGGAAAGGTCACTGTCTAAGGCTCTTCAACCATAATGCACTGAAGGGCTGGAAATTGTGGAAATAACCCCTGAGCCATATGTTCCATATGTGATGACTATGGTAACAACTGTAATTGTGAATGTACTAAATGGCAACAAGTGTTGGATGAAATGGATTTGATTTTTGCTTTTTGCAATATCAACATCGAACATTCACATAAGACAGAAAACATAGTAAATAGGATCAGGAGTAGGCCATTCAGCCCTTCAAGCCTGCTCCACCATTCAATATGATCATGGCTGATCATCCAACTCAGTCCCCTGTTCCCACTATCTCCCCATACCCCTTGATCCCTTTAGCCCTAAGAACTATATTTAACTCCTTGTTGAAAACATTCAGTGTTTTGGTCTCGACTCCTTTCTGTGGCAGAGAATTCCACAGGCTCAGCACTCTCTGGGTGAAGAAATTTCACCTTGTCTCAGTGCTAAATGGCCTCCTCTGTTTCCTTAGACTGTGACCCTGGTCCTGGAGTCTTTCCTGTTGAGCAAGGGGCTGGACAGGAATTTCACTTGCTCCCTCATTAATCTCCAACCAGAGGAGTTGATTAACCCTATTAATTGTAGGGTTGCAGAGTCATACAGCACGGAAACAGACCCTTCGGTCCAACTTGTCTATGCCAACCAGATATCCCAATCTGACCTAGTTCCGTTTGCCAGCATTTGGCCCATGTTCCTCTAAACCCTTCCTATTCGTGTATCTATCAGGTGCCTTTTAAAAGTTGTAATTCATGAAAGAGTTAAAAGAAAGCAAGAATTGCACTTACATGTAAGTTATATAAAATGAAAGATAAATTTGCAAATGTGCCTTATGGAAGTGACTTTTTTTTGCTTGTTTTCTTTCGAATGTTAATGTTTGAGATTTTTTACTTGTGTACATGTCCCATGTGGGCTATTAATACCAGAGACTAAAACACTTTTCCAATTTTGATACTCCCAGACAACGAGGAGGTGTTGACAGCAGTTTTTCCATTTTTTTATGAGCTCACCTTACCTGTTTTTTTATAAAGAAAGCTAAATCCACTTCATTTGAATTCTGTTCCAAATGGTGGTGTAGAAGTACTGTCATTGGACTAGCTGTCCAGGAGGCTAGGCTAATGTCTTGTATTCATGTGTTCAAATTCAACTGATGGTGTTGAAATTTAGTGAATAAAATCTGGAATAGAAAGCTAGTCTCAGTATCCATGAAATTATCATTGATTGTTGTGAAAGCCCAACTGGGTCAGTAAGGGAACAAATTTTCCATCCTTACCAGGCCTACATGTGACTCCAGACCCACAGCAATGTGGTTGACTCTTAACTGCCCTCTGCAACGGCCTAATAAGGCAGTCAGTTCAAGGGCAATGAGTAATGGGCATCCAATGCTAGCTTGGCCAGTGACACTCTCATCCCATGAAGGTATCCCTGACAATAAGTGATAGACTTCTCATCAGATGCTGGAACCTAAGACCATTCTGCAAACACTTTTTTGCAATTGATGAGTTCTCTCTTCTAAGTTATGATCACAGCAGATTAGTACAGAAAGACCAGAGCTGGTGTTACAATTAGACTTGACTCTTGTTTATGTCCGTGCTTTCAGGATGAGAACATGGTCAGCTTTATCAAGGGTGGAATTAAAGTCAGAAGCAGCTTCATGATTTACAAGTGAGTTCAGATTTTTATTCCAATTTTTAGTTTGCAATTTTCACTCTTTTCCTCTCTACTACTCGTGAAGGTTATCACTCCCTCCCTTTCAACTCCCAGTCCTAATGATTCCCTTTTCATTCCCTGTCAATTTTTTATGTACGTCTGACAATTGATTGTGTAAAGAGCTCTGAGGAGGTGATGGTATTTCCATTTGTGGGTGAGGCCGGTGAAAACCAGGGACCATAGACGTGACATAATCACAAAAAAAAAATTCCAACAGAGAATTTGAGTGAAACTTCTTTACCTGGAGAACCTGGGAACGTGGAGCCCTATTCCCACAGGGAGTTGTTGAGGACAATAATATTAATGCATTTAAGGAGAAGCTAAATAAACACCGGGAAAAAGGGTCACAGTCATAAAGCATGGAAACAGACCCATTGGTCTAACCTGTCCATGTCAACCGGTTTCCGAAACTGAACTAGTCCCATTTGCCTGTGTTTGGCCCATATCCCTCTAAACCTTTCCTATTCAAAAACCTGCCCAAATGTCTTTAAAATGTTGTAATTGTACCACTTTGTTCCACTTATGCACCACCCTCTGTGTGAAAACATTTCCCTTTTAAAATCTTTCCCCCTCTCACCTTAAACCTATGCCCTCTAGTTTTGGTTTGGACTCTCCCACCCTGGGGAAAGAGTGGAGGGATTTTGATGAAGTGGATGGGGGAGGAGGGGTTGGAGGAGCTCACTGCTGTCCTTAAATCAGTTCTGGAATTCATTGCAATCATGGCTCATGTGTGCCCAATCCCCACATACTTGTCTCTGCATCACATCCATTCATACCTTGACTTACACTCAGCTCTTCCAGTCCCATTAACTTTTATTCATTAACCTTTTGCTTAAATCTTTCAATCTGTTTTAAATGTAACATTGGACCCATTATCAATTGCCATTTACAGAAGAAAGTTCCAAATTTCTCCCACTCTTTGTGTGTAGAAGCACTTCCTAATTTTACTCCTGAATATTCTGACTCTAATTTTTTGACTTTGTCCCCAGTCCTACACTTCACAGCTAGTGGGGACAGTTCCTCTCTGCCTACCCTGTCTATTTCACATTGTATCTCAAATATTTTGATCAAATCACCCCTTGACCTTCTACATTTCAGGAGTGTCTCCCTTATTTGTGTAAGTTCTCCCTAAATGGAATCTAGGTACCACCCTTTTGGAATTATTTTTTATTCACTGAAGGGATGTGGGTGTCACTGTCTGGGCCCAGCATTTATTGCCCGTCCCTAGTTGCCCCTTGAGAAGGTGGTGGTGAGCTGCCTTCTTGAACCACTGTAGTTCATAACCCACGTATTATTCTGGTAAATTGGTGCTGCACTCCCTCCAGGATGAAAACAGCCTTCCCAATGCTCCCATTGTTATCGAACCAGTGATTTATATGAAGCTTACAGACTGCTGGGGTCCAGTGTCCAGGTTAAATCGCCCTGGTTTGTAAATACTTAGTAACATAAATGCAACCTGCTGTCTCTGGGGTGCTGGTTCGAAGATATTGGTTGTTTGCATGTATTAGAATTCGTAGTGAATGGTAAATGGGCTTATTCAACCACCTGGGCAAGCCAGTTTGATCATGTCACCACCCACCCTCCAGTACAGAGACCCTGAGGAGAATCCAGTAGGATCTCTGATGGGTATTAGTTTCTCTAACTCGGGGGTTTGAGGTTAGTTGTAGTATCCAGACTAAGGTAACAAGGTGTAGAGCTGGATGAACGCAGCAGGCAAGGCAGCATCAGGAAAGCTGACGTTTCGGGTCTGG
>NC_063369.1:7896248-7974533 GCF_021869965.1 Rhincodon typus
CCAGCTCTACACCTTGTTATATCAGACTCTAGCATCGGCAGTTCCTACTATCTCGTAGTATCTAGACTGTTAGCTTTGATCAGATCAATTAGCTCACTATAATCCAGACATTAGTCTCTCTAACACCCTGTGACTCAATCAACTCTCTGGACCTTGGCAGAGCCTTTGAATTCATTAATGGGTGGTGGCTGAGGTTGGCATTTATTGTCCCTCTGGAATTGAAAGCTAGTTGCAGTTCATGGTGACTATAAAGCTGTCATTGACTTTCACTTGAAAATAAAATCCTTTAGGAAAGGAAGTCTCCTATCCTTGCCCAGTCTGGCCGACATGTGACTGCACACCCACAGCAATGTAATGCAGTTGGGCAAGACAAGCAATGCTGGGGAATACATGGTGGATGGTAGGACCCTGGGAAGCACAATGGATCAGAGGGACCTCAGTGTGCAGGTCCACCAGTCCTTTTAAGGTAGTAGATAAAGCGGTTAAGAAGGCATATGAGATACTTGCCTTTATCAGCCGCGACATAGAGTTTAAGAGCAGGGAGATGATGCTGAACTGTATGAAACATTGGTTAGGCCACAGCTACAGTATTGTGTGCAGTTTTGTAATCCTCCTTTATAGGAGGGATGCGATTGCACTGGAGAGGGTGCAGAGGGACATTTACCAGGATGTTGCCTGGCCTGGAGAGTTTCAGTCATGAAGACAGATTGGACAGACTGAGGTTGTTTTCCTTGGAGCAGAGGAGATTGAGCAGAGATAAGACTGAAATGTATAAAATTATGAGGGGCGTAGATACGGTAGACAGGAAGAAAAGCTTCACCGTAATGGAGGGATCAATGACCATGGGATGTAGATTTAAGATAAGGGGCAGGAGGTTTAGAGGAGATGTGAAGAAATATTTTTTCACCAGAGGATGGTGGGATTCTGGAACTCCCCGCCTGTCAAGGGGGTAGAGGCAGAAACCCTCAAAACATTGAAGAAGTATTTAGATGTGTATTTGCAATGCCAAGGCATACAAGGCTGTGGGCCAAGTGCTGGGAAAGGGGATTAACATAGTTAGGTGGTTGTTTCTGACTGGTGTGGATGTGTTGGGCTGCAGGGCCTTTTTCTATGGCGTAGACCTCAATGACTGTAATGTGGTTGACTTTTAACTGCCCTCTGCAGTGGCCCTAGCAAATTGCTCAGTTCAAAGGGAAGTTAGGGATGGTCAGATGCCTGTGGTATCCACATCCCATCGAAGGAATTTTAAAAAATATTCTCTGAATGTTGTGATGAGTCACTCCCGTGAATGGCTGGGCACTGTTTGGAGGGACAGGGCATCGTGAGACTGTGAAAGACAAATATAGAATCATAGAGGTCTACAGCACAGAAGAAGGCCTTTCAAGGCCCATCGAAGTTGGGCTAGTCAAAAACAACCACCTAACTATTTTATTCTCACATAAATACGAGTTATTTCTTTCCGAGCACACAGCCTTGCACCTTCCAGCCTCAGTGGAAAAAAAACTGTTTGCAGTCAGTTCTGTCAAAAACTCATACTTCGTTTCCAGCCAGATGCCATTCCCTCTGCTTGCTCAGGGAGTGGGTCACCTCTGTGTTTTGTGTTCGAGCCTCCCCCTCTCAGTTTTGTGGGGATTAAATTATCTGTTGAACTCCTGTCCTGCTCGAGGTGAACATGAAAAGCTTGGTTTCTGTTTGTCGTTGACAGGGACCTCCACAATTTTCTGCAGTCGGACCTCTTCAATAAAGGACCGAACCACTCGCATTTAGAAGGAGGCATTTCCTTGGGAATTGGAGCATTCAACCTGGTAAGATCAACGCTCGAAATGACTCATTCAAAAAAAATGGGAGGCTGAAGACAAAGTACAGATGTTGGTTCTCCTCAGGGTACAGGTGGGGCTGAGCTACAGAGTAGAATCATAGAATCCTACAGTGTGGAAGCAGGCCATTTGGGTCATCAAGTCCACACTGACCCTCTGAATAGCATCCTGTCCAGACTCACCCCCCTACCCTATTCCTGTAACCCCATATTTCCCATGGCTACCCCACCTAGCCTGCACACCCCTGGACACTGTGGGCACTTTAGCACGGCCAGTCCGCCTAGAGTAGGTGCTACTGGTCAGAGGAAAAAGGCTGAGCTTCCCTGAAGAAGGATTCATCCATAGAGTCATACAACACAGAAACAAATCCTTCAGTCCAACTCGGCCAAACATCCCAATCTTATCCAGTCCCATTTCCCAGCATTTGGCTCATTTCTTTGTAACCCCTTCCTATTCATATACCCATCCAAATCCCTTCTAAATGTTGCAACTGTACCTACCTCCGCCGCGTCCTCTGGCAGCTCGTTCCATACATACACCACCCTCTGCATGGAAAAAGTTACCCCTCAGGTCCTTTTAAAATCTTTCCCCTCTCACCTTAAACCTATGCCCCTCTAGTTTTGGAACTCCCCCACCCTGGGAAAAAGACCTTGGCTATTCACCCTCTCCATGCCCCTCATGATTGTATAAACCTCTATCAGGTCACCCCTCAGCTGCTATAAGTGAGTTCTCGGCTGTGGTCCAGTGGGTGGCATTCTCGTGTCTCAGTCAGTGTAGTACTGGGGGAGTGCTACACTGTCTGAAGTGCCAACCATTGGGGTGAGAGTGAATCTACCCTCCCAGCTGGATACTCAAGTTCTCTTACCACCTCCTATTGGTGAGTGTTGGAAGGAGTCGCAAGTTGATGCTCACCCTGAGTTACAAATGCGGCTTGCTTGGTCATCAAGTCCTGGAGCGGAAATCGAACCCAGAGTTTCTGGCAGGGATGCTACCCAGTGTGCCACAGTAAACTATCTAAGCTGTGCTGTTCCCAACCAGGAAACCTTTGGAGCTGTCACTTGCAGATGGGTGACTTTCAATTTCCCAGACAAGCCGTCCCTCACTTGGAAAAGCACTGCAAATATTAAGACGATTGCACTGTAAGTAATAGGAGAAGGAGTAGGTTATTCAGCCCCTGGAAGCTGCTCCGTCATTCAATGGGACCGTGGCTGATCCAAAATTCCTCACGTCCACTTTCCTGCATTTTCCCACCCTAATCCCAGATTCCCCGATGGATCAAGCCAAATGTCTGGGAACAAAAACAGAAATTGCTGGAGAAACTCGGCAGGTCTGGCAGCGTCCGCAGAGGGAGAAAGTAGAGTTAATGTTTCCAGTCCCGTGACTCTTCATCAGAACTCTTGGAGCCACGGGACGCAAAACGTTAACTTTGCTTTCTTCCAACAGATGTGCCTTGTTGAGTTTGTCCAGCAATTTCTGTTTTTATTTCAGACCTCCAGCACCTGCAGGTTCTTTGTTCTAATTTAGCACATAACTTAGAATGTGTGAAAGGGTCACTAGTGGTCACCTGGATTGTCTCTGGAAAGCAGCTTTGTTTCTTGACTTGACCTTTGTTACGTCCTTAGACGCTGTCACTGTTCCCCACACGGATCCTGAAATTGTTGGAATTTGCTGGCTTCTCTGGTGACAAGGTAGGGACAAGAAAACCTTCTGCAACATTCACTCTTGAAAGAGGTGACACAGATCCCTTTTAATTTGTAGAATTGGAAACTGGAGTAAGTGGTGGATTCAGAGTTGTTGCTGTAGGGGAAGGTAAAAAGCCTCCAAACCAGTTTCCGATGGGCTCTGAAGAGTAATTGTGCGTAATTCGAGGAAGCAAAAATCTTTCACCTATTCAAGCAGCATTTGAGGTGCCCAAGCAAATGCAAGTTCTCATCTTTGATGGATGAGTAAATCTTCTTTAAAGTAATTGACCAAAGAGCCGGGCATGAGTTGAGGAGGTGGTAAGAACTGCCGATGCTGGAGTCAGAGATAACACAGTATGGAGCTGGAGGAACACAGCAGGCCAGGCAGCATCAGAGGAGCAGGAAAGCTGACGTTTCGGGTCAGGACCCTTCTTCAGAAATGGGGAGGGAAATGAAGAGGAACACTTTTATGCGGTGAGATTGCAGTGTCCGCAAGGATGGTGAAAATAAAACCAGAACTTTTAAACATGAATTGCATAAACACGTGGGATGGGAACATTCACAGGAAGAGAGGAGGGGGTTGGAACTAATGGAGTAGTTTATTTTAAAGAGGCTGTACAGGCGTGGTGGGATGAATGGGCCCTATTCAGTATGATCACATTCCTTTCTTTGTCCATGAGTCTGAATTATGGGACCTTGCCTTCATTGCTCAGACCCATGAGTGTAGGAGTTGGGATGTCATGTTGAGCTTGTACAAGATGTTAGCGAGACCTCTTCTGGAGTACTGTGTGCAGGTCTGGTCACTGTGCTATAGGAAGGATATTATTAAGTTGGAGAAGGTTCAGAAAAGATTTACCAGGATGTTGCTGGGAATGGAAGGCTTTAGTCATAAGGAGAGGCTGAATAGGCTGGGACCTTTTTTCATTGGAGCATAGGAGGTTGAGGTTGCACCTTATAGAGGTTTATAAAATCATGAGGGGCATAGATAAGGTGAATAGCCAAGGATCTTTTCCCTAAGGTAGGTGAGTTAAAAACTAGGGGGGATATTTCCAAGGTGAGAGGAGAAAGATTTAAAAAGGACATGAGGGGCAACTTTTTTATAAAGTGTGGTTCGTGTGTGGAATGAACTGCCAGAGGAAGTGGTGGATGGGGGTACAGTTACAATGTTTAAAAGACATTTGGATAAGTAAATGAATAGGAAAGCTTTGGAGGTATATTGGCTAAATTAAGGCAGGTGGCACCAGTTTGATTCAGGAACATGGTTGGCATGGACTAGTTAAACCAAAGGGTCTGTTTCTGTGCTGCATGACGCTATGAATCTGAACCAGCAACCATATGGATCAATAGGACGAGGGTGACTTTACCTTTACCTTAATAAATATTACAGTAATGAATGCATCTCGATTTTGCCTAACGTATCTTATTCTGAGAAGATATAAAATGAACACAAATGAACACACGTTTGTGATTATTATGAAAAGGTTTAAGAAGTTAAGACCTGTATTCATTGGCCAGTAAAACAGTAACAAGGGAAGGTAGGCAGGATTTCAATCTTCCTCTTTATTTTTCGCTGGGATGTGGGTGTCACTCGCAAGGCCAGCATTTGCTGCCCTTTGGATGAAAGCTGAGTGGATTTCTTGGCCATTTCAGAGAGTGGTTAAAACTCCACCCCAATGCTATGGGTTTGGAGTCACATGTAAGCCTGACCAGGGAGGGATGGCAGACATTAGTGGACCACATGGGTTTTACAACAGTCAATCATAGACTCATGGCCACCATCACTAGCTGTTCAATCCCAGAGATCATTGTTTGAATTTAAATTCCAGATTTGGTAGAGTATTACTGCTATCAGAAGTGGAAGGTTCAAGTGTATTTATTTCAGGTGATGGATTGTTAAGGAGATTAAATGCTTTACTACAAGATATAATTCAGTTTGTATCAGCTCCTGCTGTGTGTGATACACTTCCTCACTTTCATACTTGGGAAGGGAAAAAACTCAGTGATCTGCACTCTGCTCCATTTCTGGCGTCTTGTGCCTTCTCAGTGTTCATCGCCCCACTATTGGCAGTGTTACCTTCAGCTTCTCAGGTCCTAAACTCTGGAATTCCCTTCTTTAAACCTTTCCAACCCTCTTCCTCACCCTTTCTCCAAACCTGTATCGCTTTGACCAAACCTTTGGTCATCTCCTAAGGTGGCTTGGTGATAGTTTTTTACTTGTGAACTTGATGGAACATCTTGCGCCTTACAGTGTGGATGGTGTTGTATAAATGCAAGTTGCAGTTGTAGTTGCGGTACTGTCATGGATCAAGACTAGTGACTCAAAGCTGTTGAGCTCTCTCTGATGTTGTTGATGTATTTTCTAACAGGAGTATGGTCTGTCCCAGTTACACGATGGAGTGCTGGTGCCCAACCTTCGAGCGATTCTCTGTGTCATGCTGCTGCTGTGTTACTATACCTTCCTCACTTTCATACTTGGTAAGAGAAAATGATGGCCTTAAAATTTGTTCAAGTCCAAGCTCCCATCAGCGTGTAACAGTGAAAAGGGAGACATGTCTTCAGGGATAGTCTCCCACCCTCCCTCCAGTACCTTGTTCCTTGGCCATCCTGCCAGCTGAGAATTTAACTGCAGGCCATTCAACCCCTCAAACCTGTTCTGCTTCTCAAGAAGATCATGGCTGATCTGTACGCTAACTTTATCCGCTTGCCTCGGGTCTGTATCCTTTTAGCAATAATCTCATCAACTTTACAATTATTAACTGCTTCAGTAACTTTAGTATTTTTATCCACCTTTTTGCAAGTATTTGCTAATATCTCTGGCTGGCTCTGATTTTTAATCTCATGTCGCCACAGTCCACATCTCCTCCTGTCGCAATGGACAAAGTTTCTTTCCATTCTGTTCCCCGCCACTCTCATTGCTTCCAAAGAACTAAAGTCCATAATCACTTCATCCCTTATTCCCCTCCCACCACCCCGCCCCCGGAGAAAATCAACCCTGGGCACGAAACACCTTCCTCCATGAAACTGGGCCCACCCAACCCCTCCTCCAACACTCTTCCCAAAGCCGACATCTCCAAGTTGTTCCAGGAAATCAGAACCTCCTGGGTTTGTTGCCATGGGCAGCGGTGGCTGGCGGAGGAACTGTGCCCCTCTTTTGTTTCCTCAAATCTATCAGGATTCTTGTAACTTTCTTGCCCCTTTCATTCTGTCATGGGATGCAGGTTTCACTGGCAAGACCGTCCCTAATTGCCCTTGAGCTGAGCGGCGCATGAGGCCATTCCAGAGGGCAGTTAGGGTGTCAGCCATTTTGCTGAGGATCTGGAGCCACATGTAGGCCAGACCGGGTGAGGATGGCAGATTTCTTTCCCTAAAAGGTGTTAGTGAACCAGGTGGGTTTTTACGAAAATTGAGACCAGCTTTTGATTCCAGATTTATAAATTGAATTTAAGTTCTAATAGCCACTTGATGGATTTGAATCCATGCCCTCCAAGAATTACTGGTTTATGTCCCCATTACAGGAGTATAGGAACAGAAGTGGGCCATTCAGTCCCTTCAGCCTGTTCTGCTATTCAATGAGATCATGACTGATCTTGTCCCAGCTCCCTATACATGCCTTTGGCCCATATACCTTGATACCTTTGAACAAAAATGGATCTATTTTAGATTTAAACTTAACAACTGATAGTGCAGGAGCATGAGGAGATCATGTGACTTTGGATGTGTGGTACCGGGTGGGGGAGGAGGTCTATATTGTGATGTAGCAGTTGGAAAGCATGTACGGAATGGACCAGAAAATTGTCTTCTGTCCTGCTACAGACTAGGATGGACCCAGTTTGATTCTAGCCTTTGTCTGAGATCTTTTGGGGCAATGGTCCAGATGCTAAACTTCTCTGCAATGATGCAGGCTAAGTGCGCCAAAAGGTTTGGACACCAGAGGTCAGAAGAGAAACCACTGTAGGAACTGAGGAGAAACGAAGGCCCTCAGATGGTCCTTTCCTTGGGAATAACACTCGGATTGTTAAGACATGAGCAAGAGGGGCCTGCACACTGCAGTGGGAATGGTGCAAGAGTCAACTGGAGGGTTAATTCCACAATCCAATAGGGAAGCTGCACTGAAACAGATAACGGGTTAGAGGTCAAATGTCAGAGACGAAAGGTCAAGGGCAGTAGCGTGACCTCTGCTAAAAACGGCTGGGTTTGTGTGTTCTGCGAAGCACCTGGGAAAGTAAGTAGAGTGGAGACCAGCTCTTTTTGGGAGATGTCTCTTGAAACATTCCAAAGTAGGAGGTTCATTATAGAAACTAGATATTCAGCACAATTCCCTAGAATTGGCGACTATGGTCTGATGCTCCAGATATAGATGAAAGACACATTAAGAGGATAATTGACCATGAAAGGCAACCAGCCTGTCCTGTTTTATTCTCTCCCTGTTCTTCAATTCCCTGCCACTGCAGAAACATGTTGAGAGGTTACCAGTAATTTGCAATCCCATGGGGAGTTGTACTTTTCCTGGGAAGATTGGTACTTGATCTCCAGCCAATGCTTAAGCCCAGGCCACAATGCCGTGACCTTGTAGGCTGCACGAGAGCATGGAACTGATTTCCTTTCACCTTCAGTTATAAGTATTTGCGAACATGCTCCTGTGTGCCATGTTGCCTTTCTTGGGTGATGTGGAGAGGGGAAGGTAGTGCCTCTCTGTGTTAAAGTTTCACAGAGAGACATCCTGTGGCCCTCCTTGTGGGAGTCCTGCAGGTCCCACTGTACTGACCGATTCTTTCTGAGTGATGTGAATGCTGGCTACCCACGACAGTAAGGACCTTTCCTTTCTCTTACAGTCCTCACACAGACCTATGGGCAGTATGAGCGAGGGGTCCAGCGACACCAGGGGTCTTCAGCGCTGTGTTACAGTGTAGGGATGGAGAAAGTGTAGAGAATGCACTCAGCCGCCAGCACTGCTAAAACATCAGGGGTCACCCTTGTTGAAAACGGGGATGGGAGAAAAACAAAAATGTTCTCATATACAGCGGTTTATCTTTTAGCCTCCCTTCCTGAAGAGGTTGTGGATGCGGAGCCCTTCACTAGATTGTGGGTGGAGGGAGGTAGATTCCTAACGAGCCAGGGGGGGGTGAAAGGTTATCGGGAGGCGGGGGTAAGCAGGAATGTGGAGTGATCAAATCAGCTGTGATCTCATTGAATGGAAGAGCAGGTATGAAGGGCTGAGTGGCCTACATTTGTTCTGAGGGAGAACAAGCTGGAGAGTTAATCTCGTGTGCCACTTCTAGCTTGACTCTGAAATGCTGTTTTCATGATGCTTTGTTTCCTTTTGGCTTTAGGTACAGGAGAGGAGGAGGTCACAGACGCAGTGGTTCTCCTTCAGCCCTACCTCACTCGCTATCCCAAGGTAGGATAGGCCTTCATTTTGCTTTTCCTTGTAATGTTTAATCAATAGCTCTCTTTTGATGTAGTTCAAGGTCTGGCCTGCCCCTTTAAGGTCATACGCTATTCCTTATGAAAGCCTAAGGGCAGGAGCTTGTGTTTGGATTTGACTGGTGAGCTGGTGGCCTCACGATTCAGAGCTCCAGGTTAATTTTCTGGGGACATGGTTTCAAATCCCACCATTGCTGTTAGTGAAATTTGAATCCCACAAAAATCTGGGATTTAAAAGCAAGCCTAATTTGTGGTTGGACAATTCCTACAGACAACTGGAAGAAAAATTCCCTGGGAAGATGACTAATTTTTTGTGTCACTATCATGCCATTACAGTTATGGAGTCATAGAGCTGTTATAGCACAGAAACCGACCCTTCAGTCCAACTCGTCCATGCTGACCAGATATCCTAAATTAACCTAGTCCCATTTGCCAGCATATGGCCCCTATCCCTCTAAACCCTTCCTATTCATGTACCCATCCAGATGCCTTTTAATGTTGTAATTGCACCAGCCTCCACCACTTCCTCTGGCAGTTCATTCCATACATGCACCACCCTCTGTGTGAAAAAGTTGCCCCTTTTCCCTTCTCACCTTAAACGTATACCTTCTGGTTTTGGACTCCCCTACTCTGGGGGTTCTTTGTTAAATTTATGAAGTGACTTGCAGGGAGGTTAATTGCAGTTATGTTTCTAGCTGTGGGCCTAATCCTTTGAAAAACTTCTCCTCTCAACTCTCTCTCTTTCCATCTGGCTCTTAATGATGTAAACATAGAAACAGAAACCTGGAAAAGTCTATTATTTGCTAATGAGATCATCCTGTTGCTTATTTTCCTGCAGGGAGCAATATTCTTATTCTTTTCAGGAAGAATTGAAGAAATTAAGGGGAACCTTGATGAGGTAAGAAGACCTTATGAGTTTAGCTGTCTTGGTTGGTGCCGGTGTCAGACGTGGTTAGTATTCCTGCCCAAGTTCAGAGATCGCGTGTTCAAGCCCAAGTCCAACTCCAACTACATAAGCTCCACAGTCCAGGCCAGTGATCCAGTGCAACTCTGAGGGAATGCTGCACTGCTCTCTAAAACACACCTTTTAGATGTTAAACCAGCCAACTGCCTACTGTCCACAATGGATTCGCAAAGCACTATTTTGAAGAAGAACTGGGAGAGATCTCCCTAGTGCCCCGGCTGTTATTTAATCTTCAATAGACATCACAAAAAATAACTTTTGAGGATTGTTGACACATTGTTTGTGGGAGGTTTGCAGTGAACAGATTCCCTGCCCTAACTATGGCCTAATGCGGTGTTGGTTTCCGTTCAATAACAGCCCGACGAAGTACTTTGAGATGCGATTCGACAATAAGGATGCTGTTTAAATGCAAGTTGTTGTTGTTTACAATCGTCCTTCCCTAAAACGGCGTATCCTGGGTTTCCCCCAAAACAAGCCAACAGGACGGCCATTGGTCCGGATCGGGGCTGGTCAGATCCTGGTTTAAAAACCACAGGGGAGGCTGTTGTGAACCCTGTAGGAGAGACTGTTGTCACAGGGACTGAGGGGGTCTGGGTACAACCCCTTCTCCCAAGGGGGTCTGCTACCAATCTCCATTTCTCATGCAGTCCATGGTGAAGGTTAAACCTCAAAAGTGTTTCTGCAGAAGATGCTTCTCCCAGGGTTAACAGGATGTAGCTTGCTCCCTCTCAGTAACTAAGTACACGTTACTTTAACCCTTAGCTCTATTAACTATTACTAACAAGAGGTAGTTAAGGCCAATCTGTTTCTACGAGTAACTCTCTCCATTCTCTGTCTGTCTCTGTACTAAGCACCAACTAAATGTGCAACCCAACTGTCCCACACTCAGTGACTGTGTTATATAACAGAGCGGGCGGAGCTTCACTTTACTCAGATTAACTCTTTCATATCCATTACGTTGCAGAACATTAATAGCTGGCTGCAGTCTGGGCCACAAACAGCATCCCAGAGGGATCATGCCTGAGAGTAGGAACCTTTGCTGGGAGGACTCGGGGAAGGAGAGATTGTGATTTGGGGTTGATATAGAAAATAGGAGCATGAGGCCATTCAGCCCATTGAGCATGCTCTGTCATTCAATAGGATCATGGCTGATCATCTAACTCAGTCCCCTACTCCCCCTCTCTCTCTCCATATGTTTTGATGCCTTTAGCCCTAAGAACTATATCTAACTCCTATTTGAAAACATTCAATGTTTTGGCCTCAACTGTTTTCTGTGGCCGAGAACTCCACAGACTCCCCACTCTCTGGGTGAATAAATTTCTCCTGATCTCAGTCCTTAATGGCCTACCTTGTATCGTTAGACTGTGACCCCCTGGTTCTGGGTCAATGGTTTGTTGCGGTGATGAGATTTCTAATTGCACAGGATCTGGCTCAGGTTCAGCCCCTCTGCCCTGTTCCTCTTGCTGATGACTCTCAGATCTGTGGCTTCTGGGACAGGAGGACACAGAACAGTGGAATGTAAGAGCGTACCATATAGGAACACGGCTGCCCCCACTCACCCCGATTCAAGTCTTTTAAAAGTTACATCCAATTATCCTCCCAAATACAATTGACCTTTTTTTTTAAATCCTCTTGACAAAGCTCCAAAGGCCCATTTTGCACTGAACACAGACTGTCTCTGGTATGTGTCAATGGGGTAGATTTGTCCTTGGCTCTATATGAAAATGTGTGTGTGGAGGAAACTCTAAAAATAGAGGACGGATGTCTGATGGTTGAGGGGATAGCCATCAGACCATGAGATATAGGAGCAGAATAAGGCCTAATGGCCCATCGAGTCTGCTCCAGCGTTCGATCATGGCCTATGCATTTCTCAACCCCATTCTCCTGCCTCCTCCCCATAACGCTTGGTCTCCATCATACGCGCATGAACAGCCTGCACCAACCAAACCCTTCATAAACATTTGTGGCTGTAAATGGCAATGTCAGATATTAGGAAATGCAAGTTGAAGCAGAAAACTGACTTTGAACAAAGACGGCTGGATGATTTTGACTTCAGTATTGAAGGCAGAAAACCGTGTCTAAACTGTAATGTTTTCACTGACTCAAAGAATCCCTACAGCGCGGAAAGAGGCTGTTCAGTCCATCAAGTCTGGACTGACCCTCCGAAGAGCATCCAACCCAAACCCAGCCTCTACCCAATCCCCGTAACCCTGCAATCCCCGTGGCCAATCCGTCTAAACCGAACATCTTTGCACTGTGGAAGGAAACCCACGCAGACGCAGGGCAAACCCGCAAACTGCGCACAGATAGTCACCTGAAGGTGGAATCGAACCCTATGAGGCAATAGTGCTAACCACTGAGCCACCATGCCAGCCCACTCACCACAAAGCTAGTAACTACACCCTATGTTAAAAGCATGAGGAAGTTTATTAAAGCAGAGGACGTACGTACAAATTTACGATTTAGGAGTCAGCCATTCAGCCCTTTTAAGCCTACTTAGTCAATCAATAAGATCATGGCTGATCTGATCGCTCCACATTCCCACGTACTGCAGATAAATTCTCACCAACACCACCCCCCCACCTCACCACTTACTGAGAATCTGTCTACTGCTGCCTTAAGAATATTCAACGACTTTGCTTTCATCATCTTTTCAGGAGGAGGGTTCCAAAGACTCATGATGCTCTGAGAGAAGAACTGTCTCTTTGCCTCTGCCTTAAACGGGTGACCCCCTTCTTTTTAAGGAGTGACCCCTGGTTCCACATTCTCCCACAAGAGGACACATTCTTCCCTCTCATGACCTCTCAGGATCTAGTGTGATTCGATTGTCACCCTCTTCTGATATCCAGTTCATACATTCCTAACCTGTCCAGCATATCCTTGGAGGAGAAGCCACCAATTTCGGAAGTCTAGTTATAGTGTTTTATAGCATGAAAATGGACCCTTCAGTCCAACTCATCCGTGCTGACCAGATACCCTAGTCTGACCTAGTCCCTGTTGCCAGCATTTGGCCCATATCCCTCAAAACCTTTCCTGTTCTAATACCCATCCAGATGCCTTTTAAATGCTGTAATTGTACCAGCCACCATCACTTCCTCTGGAAGCTCATTCCATACACACACCACCCTCTGCGTGAAAATGATGCCCCTCAGGTCACTTTTAAATCTTTCCCCTCTCACCATAAACCTACGTCCTCTAGTTTTGGACTGTACCTCATCCTAGGAAAAAGACCTTGGTTATTCACCCTATCCATTACCCTGATGATTTTATAAACCTCTATAAGGTCACCTGTCAGCCACTGATGCTCCAGGGAAAATAGCCCCAGCCTATTCAGCCTCTCCCTATAGCTCAAACCCTCCAGTCCCAGCAACATCCTGGTAAATCTAGTCTTCAGAGATGTTTGTCAATTAAATGATGAAGTGGGATTTGGAGTCCATGGTGACAGTACAGTGTAGTAACTTGCTAATGTGTGTTGAATGTAGGCAATCAGAAGGTTCGAGGAAGGCTGTGCTGCACAGCAAGCCTGGAAGCAATTCCATCACATGTGCTACTGGGAGCTGATGTGGTGCTTTACCTACAAGCAGCTGTGGAAGGTGGCTTACTTCTACGCTGACCTCCTCAGCAAAGAGAACCGCTGGTCTAAGGTGAGGGCCGTACTTTAAGGTAAGAAGCAGGAGGTTTAGAGAGGATTCAGAGCATGGTGGGTATCTGGAACTCTCTGCCTAAAATGCTGGCATACGCAGGAACCCTCAGGACATTTAAGAAGTATTTAGACGAGCACTTGAAACATCAATGCAATACGAAATGACGGTAAGGGCTGTTGTGGCGCAGTGGTAGTGTCCTACCACTGAGCCAAGAGGCCTTTGTTCGAGTCTTACCTGCTCCAGAGGTGTGTCATAAAATCTGTTGAACATGTTGATTAAGGAACTAACTACACTGAAGAACTAAGGGCTTTCATGGTGCAGCGGTAGCGTCCCTGCCTCTGAGCCAGGAGGCCCAAATTCAAGTCCCACCTCTCCAGAGGTGTGTAATAACATCTCTGAACAGGTTGATTAGAATGTATCTACAAGCCTATGGGCCATGTTCTGGAAAATGGGATTAGGATAGATGGATGCTTGATAACCGGCACAGACTCAATGGGCCGAAGGGCCTTATTGTATTCTGTAGTGACTCTGTGATTAATGGTGGGGAGATTACTTTCTATTAAGTTCTTTGCTGCGTTATTAGTGTCACTGGCAAAGGCGGCATTTGTTGCCCATGCTGTTTTTGCTTGGTCACTTCAAAGGGCAGTTAAGAGTCAACATCACTGTGGGCCTGGAGTCACATGTAGGCCAGACCAATAAAGACAGCAGATGTTCCTAAAGGACATTAGTGTCCTTCAAACCAAATGGGTTTTTACAATAATCAATGACAGTTGTAGTGGCTGCCACCACTGAGACCACTTTTCAATTCCAGATTTATTAAGTGAATTTAAATTCCATCAGCTGCCGTGATGGGATTTGAACCTCCGTCCCTCGAGGTTTAGCTGGATGATTAAAATAAAAGCAAATGCTGGCGATCTGAAATAAAAAGAGAAAGCGCTGGAAAAATTCAGCAGGTCTGGCAGCATTTGTGGAGAGAGGAGAACAGAGTTAATGGAACTTCTTAAGGGGAGTCACATCAGACTTGAAATGTTAACTTGGCTTTCCCTCTCCAGATGCTGCCAGACCTGCTGAGTTTTTCCAGCAGTTTCCAATAACAGTGATATTACCATGAAACCACCATGTCTATCTGTTTTAAGGGGGACTGACCTTGAGAACAAAACACT
Organism: Rhincodon typus; assembly: GCF_021869965.1. Classification (NCBI taxonomy): domain Eukaryota; kingdom Metazoa; phylum Chordata; class Chondrichthyes; order Orectolobiformes; family Rhincodontidae; genus Rhincodon; species Rhincodon typus. The sequence continues at coordinate 7,910,943 of NC_063369.1, forward strand.
ATAAGAATGACAGAAAGGGGAATTCCCCACTTCGTCAGGTCCTGATTTTAACGAGCATATGACCTATTAGACACCTTTAAAACTATAGTGGGGATTTGATTGTGTAGGGGTGGTGAGGGTGTTTCTATTATGGGGAAGACTAGAAGTGGAGGCAGTGAATCCCAGAGAGTCACGAGTAAATCCAGCATAATAAGTTAGACACCAACCATCTCTGAACCCACAGAACTAGGTTGAAAGTAAGTCATCTTCAATCCTAAGGAACTGTCTGAGAGGAAGATAATAGATGTGAGCCCCTAAATAACACAGTGTGGAGCTGGAGGAACACAGCAGGCCAGGCAGCATTAGAGGAGCAGGAAAGTTGATGTTCTGGGTCAGGACCTTTCTTCAGAAAGACCCTCCTTCCCTGTCATACATTTTTTTATAGTGCCCAGAATGACTTCTTACATTAAAGGTGCTACATAAACATGGGGAGGCGATGGCCTAGTGGTATTATTGCTGGACCATTAATCCAGAACCGAGATAATGTTCTGGGGACGCGAGTTTGAATCCTGCCATGGCAGATAGTGGTATTTGAATCCATTAAAAATCTGGAATGAAGAATCCTAACGATGACCATTTATCCATTGTTGGCTGTTAGGGAAAAACCCGTCTGGTTCACTAATGCCCTTTAGGGAAGGAAACTGCCATCCTTACCTGGTCTGACCTACATGTGACTCCAGACCCACAGCAATGGGGTTGACTCTTAACTGCCCTCTGGGCAATTAGGGATGGGCAATAAATGCTGGCCTAGCCAGTGATGCCCTCATGAATAAAAAACACCAAAATTAATGTTGGAAATTCAGTGGAAATGCCTTTTCCACAGTCAGTGGTGAGAATGTGGACATTACTATCACAGGGAGTGTTAAGGGTGAGTTGGACTGATACATTTTAAAGAGGGGTCTGGCGGGGGGAACTGGATAAACACGAGGGAGAAAGGAAGAATTTACCGATAGGGTGACATTGCAGGAGGACATTCATAAATGCTTCAGTGTTGCTGAGGTCAAAACCCAGGAACTCCCTTCCAAACACCACCAACAACAAATGTGTCAAAATCCTAACTCATGCTCGAATGTGTTCAGCGTGCAGCTTCCACTGGTCTTGGGTGGGGCAAGGAATTATACAGGATAACGACTCTCTGGGAGAATTCAGTCCTGCCCATCTCTGTCTCGAATAGGCCTTGGAGGGTTGTTCATGTTTGGAATTCTCTGGCGTAGTGAGACGGGAGCTGGGACACCGACTTTATTCCAGACTGTGTTCAGCAGACTTTTCTCGTCAACAAGGAAGGGAAGGATTACGGGGATGGGGGCAGGCAGGTGGAAAAATAACCACAATCCTATCAAAGGACAGGGTAGCAGGCTTGAGAGGGCTGAATGGCCACCTCCTGCTCCTTTAGTTCGCTGTTCCTGGAAGACAGCCCCCAATCTTGTCTCTGTTTTAAAATGGGACATCCTTTGTTCTGAACTGTACCCCTGATTCTAGCTTCTAGGATATGTTTCAGTAAAGTACAACTGGGTGGCTTGCTGGGCCATCTCAGGGAGCAGTCAAAAAACCAACCACCTTGCTTTGGGATTGGGGCCACAGAGGCTGGACTGTGTAAGAATGTATAGCAGGCGTTTGCTCTTTTAAGGGAAGGGTGAGAAGAGAAGTTGAACGCTCGGTGTAAAGTGCAAATGTCTAGTAACAGCAAGATCCAACTCTGCCTCCACCATCCATCCCTGCTGTTGGCTATCCTGTTTAAACTCTATCATCTTGAGTGCTACAGTATGGAGCTGGAGGAACACAGCAGGTCAGGCAGCATCAGAGGAGCAGGAAAGTTGACGTTTATCTGAAGAAGGGTCCCGACCCGGAACGTCGGCTTTCCTGCTCCTCTGATGCTGCCTGGCCTGCTGTGTTCATCCAGCTCCACACCGTAATCTCAGACTCCAGCATCGGCAGTTCTTGCTATCTCATCTTGAGGCCTTTTTTTTAAAACCCTGTTTACTTCAACACCGTTTATGCAGGGGGTCAGTTGGCTGGATGGATGTTTGCAATGCAGAGGGACACCGACAGCATGGGTTCAATTCCAGCACCAGCTGACAATACTGTGAAAGACTCTCCCCTCACCTGAGACATGTAACCCTCAAGTTAAACCATCACCAGCTAACTCTCTCTGTCTCTCTATCTCTCTCTAATGATTATAGTGACTTCACAGTTTTGTTTATATATCCAACGTGTCACTTTGAATCTATGAACCTTCCAGAAACATCTACAAATTTCATTTGAGTGCCCAATTATGATGTGAGTGGCAAGGAGAAAGATAAACACAAGCTATTTACCAAGCTATTTATTGAGCAGCTTTCCTCAAAGTTCCAGAGTGCCCTACAATGACTAGTCCTGTTCTCCCCCAGGCTATGTACGTCTACATGAAAGCTGCATACCTGAGTATGTTACCTGCACACGAAGCAAAACCCTTCGGGGACGATGAGGTCGAACTCTTCAGGTGGGTCAAATTCCCAGAGGATATTTCCCTCCATCCCACGGATAGAGTGAGTTGTTTCCACTTGGTGAATTTCCATGCCCCCGTGGATATATATACTTATGCACCAGCAACCTGCTGCTTGGGTGCAGCCATTTGTAAAGCTTTGACACCATTTGGAGAGTTGACTGAGTTGTGCCAGGGCAGTTTGTTCCCTGATGGGCTGAATGGGGTACTTCTGCATGGTGAAAGGACTGTGGTGAATGGTTCTCATTCACCTCCACTTCATAGGTGAAGTATGCAGATTGACTCAACACCAGTTGTGGACTGAATGGATGTGACATTAGTGCAATATTTGACATACTGGCAAAACTTTGGCATCATTTCACACTGTCTTGCTTTGCTTAAGTGCATTAGATGCATTTGATTTCTTTTTAGTGCATTTAGAAACTCACTCAGGATTGTTCAGCAGGTACTGCCCAATCATGGAATTATATCTAATAGTGGACTTTTGATTTTGCAAGGGTTGGCTCATTGGGTACAAGCCAGACTCTGCCAACAATCCTGAGTGAACTTCTCAACCAGCCTGCTCCTGCAAAACCAAAAGTCCACTATTACATGTAATTTGGTGATTGGGCAGTATCTACTGAACAATCCTGAGTGAGCTAATAGCAGCACCAACAACCAATTTGAGATCCTGAGTTGAGCCTGTTATTTTAGCTTGTTTATACTTGCTGGAAACCACATATACAAGGTCACTTTCTCTCCAAACAAAAGGAATATGTTCAAAATTTGCATTTCTTTTCAAATTATCTGCAAATAGGGGGAATCTATGTAGTTCCTCATTCCTTTCTCCAGGGCAACACCTAAGCCAATCAGAGCTGATTTTAATATCTATTTGCACCCTGTTCTTCTCTAACAGAAATTGTTGTGCTGTTTGAAATTTGGTATTCTTGCTCTTTGTCCTGATGGATGCAAATCGAAAAACTGCAGCAGCCTGTCTCTCTGCTTAGTAAGATTTATCTTCCTCACGTACCTGGCTTAAAATCATTTTTAATGTTGCCTCTTTCAGCATCATTTCACTCCTTGAGTGTTACCAGCTTCACATGAATGAAGGTGCTGTAGGACCTGACCTGACCTGGTTAGGAGTGACCCTCCTCTGTCTGACTAGTGGACCCCTCCCTCTGCCACATCTGTGGCTGAGGTCTTCACAAGGGAGTCCCCCTCCACCCCCAAACATACCAGGCCCCAGACTACACCCCCCACCCTACACCCTACACCCTACACCCTGCAGTCACCGCCCTCCAGCGACATCCTGAGATGGAGAGCAGTGGAGCTGATCTGTAGAAGGCTATCTACTGCCAAGCTTGGAAGCCACTTCTCCTCCCTCCTCTCACCCTCCCTCCTTTCTTCCCTCCATCCCTCCATTTTCTCTCCATCTCCTCTCCTTCCTCCCTTCCCTTCTGTCCTCTCCTTTTCTTCCTTCCTTTGTTCATCCACCTCCCTCCATCTTCTCTACCTCCCCTCGCTTTTCTCCTTCTTTCCTTCCTCACCTTTCCTTTCTCCCTCTCCCTCCCTCTTCTCTCCCTCCCTCTTCTCTCCCTCCTTCCTTCTGCTCTCCCTCTCCCCCTCCCTCCTTCTCTTACCCCTCCCTCCTTCTGCACCCCCTGTCTCCTTCTGCTCCCCCTCCATCCCTCCCTTTTCACCTGTTCACTCTGTCCTCTCCCCTCCCTTGCTATTCCTCCCCACTTTTCCCTCTGGGACACCTTCCTGTGTGAATCACTTTTCACTCCATGTTGCAATTCTCAGGAATGCGACCCTGACTTTAAGTGAGGACACAGCCTTGAACACAGTGGGTGCAAAGATATCAGCAACATGCAGTTTTAATTGTCTCTGTCTCTGTAATGTTTATTTGTGTTCTTGGCGAACTGTCAGTTTAAAATCTATTTTCTTCTCTCTCTCACAGACAAGTACCCTTGCTGAAGCAGAAGATCGCTGGTAAGTCTCCCCCCACTGAGAAGTTCGCTATTCGAAAAGCCAGAAGATACAAGTCCAACTACGCTGTGAGGCTGCCAGTACCAGCTCTGGTGAGTTTATTCCCAATACCTTCATGAGCCTGCACTGAGGGAAACTTCAATGAGGAGACCTGCTTATAGAGAGGCCTCCCTTTTAATTCCTGGGAGCTCAGTGACTGTGTAGGCGGAAGGAGCAAAGGCAGACTGAGAGAGACTAAAGTTGTTTGCTAATCAAAAAAAAAAGGAACTGCGGATGCTGGAAATCCAAAACAAAATTTGTTTCAGAATTTGCTGGAGAAACTCAGCAAGGTCCTGGCAGCATCTGTGGAGAGAGAAACAGAGGTAACCGTTCTGAGGAAGTTAACTGACTGGAAATGTCAACTCTGCTTCCCCTCCACAGAGGCTGCCAGGACCTTGCTGAGTTTCTCCAGCAAATTCTGTTTGTGTTAAAGTTGTTTCCCGTTCGATCCTGGGACGTTGTGTGTAAGGTGTGCTTCTGTGAGTGTGACAGTGTTATATGTGACAAGTGTGTGGTACAGATCTCTCTCAGTTTTGGCATGAGCCTTCGATGTTGGTGTGGGGGTCTTTGGTTACTCACCTGGGCAGCCTGTGCCTTCCTGGAGCCCGAGCCAGTGCTGAGTTACCTCTTCAGTTACATTCCTTTCCCTGTTCTCCATCAGATAACATCTGGTGCTGAGTCACCCTGCACCCCTTTTGTGCAGGGTCTGAGTCGGTCACCCTAGTGAACATAGAGTAGAATCCCTACAGTGCTGAAAGACACCATTTGGCTTGTATTGACCTCCTGAAGAACATCCCTCCCACCCCACATGGGGTTTATACCATGGCCAAACCACCTAACCTGCGCAGCATTGGTCTGCAGGAACACCTGGAGGAAACCCAAACAGACACAGGGAGAATGTGCAAACTCCACACAGACAGTCGACCAAGGCTGGAATCGAACCTGGGTCTCTGATGCTGTGAGGCAGCAGTGCTAACCACGGAACCACCGTGCCCGTTACCTCCACAACTGATTGGTTTGCAAGGCTATTTCAGAGTCGACCAACCATTTCTGTAGGAACCAGCATCAACTGGGGACAGTGCAGTCAATCTTCACCTGTCTGGGGTAAGGGTTCAGGGGTGAAAGAGAAAATAATGTATGCCAGCTTGGCTTTGCCAATGACCTTCTCCGCTCTGTCTTAAGAGTTGGTTCATAATCCAGCCTGACCTTTCAGCCCTGTCCTGAGGGTGTGCTGCACTGTCAGAGGAACTGTCAATAGTGAAACTCCCTATCCCAGAGGCTGTTATTGACCCCGTCAGTATTTGCAATGGTTCAAGAAGGCACCTCACTGCCACCTTCTCAAGGGCAATTAGGGATGGGCAATAAATGCTGGGCCCAGCCAGCAACACCCACACACTATGAAAGAATACAAACAAAATGCACCACAGGAAGGGTAAATATCTGTGTTCCTTACTCCTGAAAACTAACAGAGCTTGAAATAATAAATGTCATCATTTAATAATGCTGTAGAACATAACTTTAGAGACCTACGCGCATAACCATCTGAGTTTAGTTGGAGGACTATTTATGTGGTTGATTTACAATCTGCAGACCTCTGAGTGCTATGCCACAGGAACATAAGAACAGAAACAGGCTATTCAGCCCATCAAGCCACCCCTAGATGATGCCTGATCATCTCCTCAATGCCATTTGCCTGCACAATATCCTTAGATGCAATTACTCTCCAGAAACCTATTGATCTCAGTCTTGAACAATGACTAAGTCTCCCGTGGTCCTCTAGAGTAGGGAATTTCAAAGATTCAACACCCTCTGAATGAATAAATTCTTCCTCCTCCTCCTCGTCAGTCCAAAATGGTCTGCCCCTTATCCTCGGCTTATGTCATCTGTCTCTAGATTCACCAGTAGAAGAAACATCCCATTTACACACTGTAAGAATTTTGTAAGTTTGAATGGGTTCCCAATGCCTACCTCTTTTACGCTTTTCTTAAACTTTTTACTGCCTGAGTGGTAATTCACATGTTTCTGCAGAATTGCATACAATTCCAGAAAGGGGGTGTTTTAATAAGTTTTATCATTGGTATATCTTTCCAAAGAACCAATTTATTATCGAATGCGTCTCTGTGGAATGCACCGAAATATCTTTGTGGGTTTATTTCTGAACTGATTTAAAGTCACCGTTAATTATTAATGCCTTAACATTAATTTTTTAATGTATCGTAGGCAATCAGAGGACACGGATATAATCTAATTGTTAAAAGAAGTTATGGAAAATGATGAGAAGACTTTTTTAAAGTAGTGAGTTACTGTGATCTGAAATGTGCTGGCTGAAAGGGTGGTGGAAACAGATTCAACAGGAACTTTCAAAGGAAATTGGATAATTGATTGTAAAGGAACCAGTGGAAGGGCCATGAGGAGAAGTTGGGGGAGTGGAATTAAATGGATGTCTCTATTCAAGAAGGCAGCATGGACTTAGTGGGTTGAATGACCTCCTACTATGCTGTATAACTCCCTATACAGTTCAGTGGTTACTGAACTTATGCGACTTGTATCCTCAATTTAACAGGAAAATGCTAAAGGTATTACTTTTACGGTCCAGAGAGAAATAGATGAGTTTAGTAGTCCACAGGATTTCGGGGAGGTGATGGCCAAAGCGGTATTAACACAAGACTATTAACCCACAGACTCAGATAATGTTCTGGGGACTTGGGTTCTAATCGCACCATTGGATAAATTGAAGTCAATTTTAAAAAAAATCTGGAATTACGAGTGAAATGATGACTATTAAACTTGCTGTCAATTGTTGGGAAAACCCATTTGGATCACCCATGTCCTTTTAGGGAGGGAATCTGCCATCCTTACCTGGTCTGGCCTACATGTGACTCCAGACACACAGCAATCTGGTGGAGCTCTGACTGGTGCTTGGGCAATTAGGGATGGGCAATAAATGCTGTCCTAGCCAGCGACACCCTCATCCCATGAATGAATAAAGAAAAACTGTGAGGCCATCAGATGAGACCCTTCCTTGTATTGAAAGCATACTAAGGGAATTTAGGGTGTGGTGTTGAGGGGAGTTGGTAAATTTTATTTATAGCTCATTAAGGATTATTATACATTTTATATGTTTCTAAGCAATGTGCAGATCGCACTAGTTTCCAAGTGTGTGTTGCAAAATACCTCTACAACCACAACATGTATGAAATTGCCTGTTTACATTACTCTGAGTCTTCACCCAGGCATAACCAATCAAGCAAAGTGGGCATAGATTGGTTAGCAAACTCTCAGAATCAAACACGGACAATTGAACTCTTCAGGGACAAGAAACCTTTTAGAAAATAACCCCTCTAAGCGTCACTTTTCTCCTCTTAACACCCTTACCCTTACCTCCCCTCCAACAGGAAATGATGTACATGTGGAATGGCTTCACAGTCATCGGTAAACAGCGGGATCTTACGGAAGAAATGCTGAGAACGATCAGTGAGGCAGAGACGGCGCTAGAGCAAGCAGCACGTACGTACTGACTGGCACTTACACATGACGAAGGTCATTATGTTTAGAGCCTTGCTCCCTGTCGGTTTAAGGCATCCCAAGTTACATTCTATTCATTGAAATGCCCTCACTATTGTGCAGCTAATTACACCAGCCAGTGGCTGCACAGCAAGATCCCACTGAGGGGAAGCTGCTGACTGACGATGGAACTGTGGCTGCAAATTCTGGAGACTCCCATAGAGTTGAGTTATTCTTGGGTTGATATCCCAAATGAACATCCAACTGCAACACACTTGTAAGACCATCAAAAACCAGAGGCAGGAGTAGATTCAGCCTTTCAAGCCTATTCTGACATTCCTTAAGGTCATGGCTGACATGATTGTTGCTTTAACTCCACCTTCCTGACTGTGCCTCTTGGCTCCTTGTTTGATCTGTCTAACTCAGCCTTGACTATATCCAATGATCCTGGCTGCACTGCTTTGAGTGGAGGAGAATTACAAACACCAATGACCATCTGACGGAAGAAACTCCTCCTCACCTCCATCCTAATTGGGTGACTTCTTATTTTGAAACCGCACCCCCCTAGTTCTAGGTAGCCCACCACCTTCACAAACATCTTACCAATAATGTGCTTACCAGTGCTCACTGAACGAGGCCACTCTGCACCTTCTCTGTCAAGGAGCTATCCAGTTAAGTCTCACTTGTCTGCTCTCCCCCACCATGTTTCTTCAGTTTAACCCTCCTTCATGTAATTGCAGAATCTGAGGTTGCCCTCGCTTCAGTTACCCATCCTGCATCACACAGTTCACACCACCAGCTGGTCAGGTTTGGACCTTGTGTCCAAATGTTTGCACTGGGTGTATTTTCTTTCCTGCAGCCCTCCCCTTTCCAGTCTCTGCCTTCCCCTTCGTGAAAGCTGCGTTTGTCTTCAGAATGGAAGCGAGAAAAAAAACAGAATGTGCCTCTTTCCATGCCCTCCAGTAGATTTAAAAGAAACAACCAGTCCAAAGCTTTAATCAGACTCCTGTACACTCACTCTTGGCAAAGTTGAACATCATGGAGCTGGGGAGATGGTGGTGTGGTGGTAAAGTCACTGGGCTAGTAAAGTAGAGACTAGTACTGAGGGGACTGTGTTCAAATCCTGCTGTGGGAGTTAGTGACACTCAATAAATCAGGAGTTGAGAAGTTAGTCTCAGTATGGGAACCAGCAAGCTTCCATCACATGTTGTTAAAAACCCATCTGGTTCACTGTCAGGAAGGTTTGCAGCAGCGATTGTTAATTTTTAGATCTGAGATTTTTTTGTTAAGCAAAAGGGGTATAGGCCAGTGGCATATGGAAAGGCCACAGCCATGATCTCATTGAGTGGTGCGAAATATGCTCAAGGGGCTGAATGGCCTACTCCTGTTCAAATGTTTCTATGAAATGTGCCTTTCTCACCTGGTCTGTCCTACATGTGACTCTAGACCCACAGTAATGTGGTTGGCATCTAGGTGCCCTCTGGCCTGAGCAAGACGCCCAAGTTCCAGAGCAATTGGGGATGGATAATGAACAAGACCCTGTACTAGTGACCTCCACATCCCGCAAGGTGAAACCGAGGCACATTTTATATTGTCAGAATCATTTGGACAAAGAGCTGCTTTTATGTTCAGAATTATGAATTATGAGAAGTAAATGCCTTCACACACAAGATACCTTTGAATACTGCTACGAAAAAATAGAACCCACTGAAAGTGCATACAAGGGTGTCTGATACTAGCTTTGGGAAGTCCTGTTAAAAAGCAATGGTTGAGGAGGCTAGGTGGATGAACTATGGTCAGGGTAGAGTTTCGTGGATAGGGAGAGAGAGGGGTAGTTCTGGATAGAATGCTCTTCAGAGGGTCATTACAGACTCGATGGGCAGAATGGCCTCTTTCTGCTTTGTAGGGATGCTACGATTTATGTAATTCTAGGGAATTGGGATTGACCAAGTTTAAAAAGGATTTTTAAAAAAAAATCATTCATTCATTGGATGGGGTGTTGCTGGCTTGTTATTGTCCATCCCTACTTGCCCAGAGGATAGTTGAGAGTTAATCATGTTGCTGAGAGTCTGGAGTCGCATATATGACCATCATGAGGGGCATAGATAAAGTGAGTACAAAGGTCTTTTCCTAGATTGGGGGGATTTCAAAACTGGAGGGCATAGTTTTAAGGTGAGAGGAGAAAGATTTAAAAGGGACCTGAGGGACAATTTTTTCACTCAGAGGGTGGTGTGTGTATGGAATGAACTGCCAGAGGAAGTGGTAGATGCAGGTATAGTTACAACATTTAAAATAAATTTGGACAGGTAAGGTTTAGAGGGAATTGGGCCAAACACAGTCAAATGGGACTAGTTTAGTTTGAGAACCTTGGTCAGCATGGACGAGTTGTTTCAATGCTGTATGACACTATAACCAGGTAAGCGATAGTAGATTTCCTTCCCTAAAACAGTAATGAAATCGGTGGGGTTTTCCCCTGACAATTACCATTTTATTTCCAGCTTTTAGTTTGATCAAATTCAAATGTGAAGATTTGGCATGGGGGGGGATTTGAATCCAGACCTGAGGTTCTGGATTAATAATCTGGTCACATTACCAGTACACCAACAGCTGAGCCACCTGTCCTTCCAAGTGGAACCATGTGTTACCTGTGACGGCTTCAGTTTAATACCTTGGCCACAAGATGGGCACCTCTGGCAGGGTGGCATTCAGCGCTGCTGGGAGCGTCAGCCTGTAGCTCATGCTCAGAGTGGGATGCTAAGTCCTCTGGCTCCAGCGAGGTTCAACATTGGGAGTGATCACTGTCTAATTGCCTCTCTCGCTGCTCGGACTGAGATCAGCCCCGTTTTCATTTCTGCAGCACTCGCTTTGCAAGTGATATTTCTAGAAAAACTCGGACTGTTTTCCCTAGAGTGGCAGAGCCTGAGGGGAGGCTTGATAGAAGTCTATAAAATTACAAGGTGCATAGTTAGGGTTGACATTAGAATCTTTTTCTCAGAGCTGAAATGCCTAATACTAGGGGGCCTGCATTTAAGGTGAGAGGTGAAAGTTCAAAGGAGACATGAGGGGCAAGATTTTTACACAGAGGGTGTTTGGAGTAGGGGTAGTCGTGGAGGCAGATACATTAGGGGCATTTAAGGGACTTTTAGATAAGCATATGTATTGAAGAAATGGAGGGATATGGACCAATGGCAGGCAGAAGGGATTTGTTTACTTTGGCGTCAGGTTCAGCACAACATTGTGAGCCGAAGGGCCTGTGCTGTACATTTCTACGTTGTATATTCCTTCAGACTAACTTCCTGTCCTTCTCCTTAGCTAATGACTACCTGACGGATGACAGGTGCATGGTGAAACTCTTGAAAGGCTTATGCTTGAGGCATTTGGGAAATGTCTTGGAAGCTGAGCAGTGCTTTGTCTACATATACCACAAGTGAGTACAGGGGTGTTGGGGGGGAGGCGGCTGTGGATGTAGCTATTGTAGAATTGAACCGAAAGAAATAACCTCCTCACCCTTGGTTCACTGACAGTGAGAAGAACATTAAGTTTGACCACTACTTGATTCCAAATGCACTTCTGGAGCTCAGTCTGCTATATATACAACAGGCGAGGAAAGAAGAAGCTATTAAGTGGCTGAGACGAGCAAAGTGAGTACTATGGTGGTGTGGGATGTCAGTCTTAGAAGCACAGGCCCCTTTAAGGGTTATCCAGAAAAGCTCCAGAATTGATTTTGAGAACAACGTGCTGCTCGTTGGACTTTGGGGAAAAAATAAAGGCTGCATTGTGAAGCTCCTCTTCTGGCACAGTTGTAGTGTCCCTACTCCTGGACCAGGAGGACCGGGTTCAAGTCACACCTGCTCAGAGATGTGTAATAGCATCTCTGAACAGGTTGAACATGTAAAATCGGTAATATAAAGAAAAAAGAGCAGTATTGTGAAGGCTGTCTTGTGGTGCAGTGGTAGTATCCCTACCCTTGGCCAGGGAGATCCAAGTTCAAGTCCCACTTCCTCCAGAGGTGTGTAGTAACATCTTTGAACAGGTTGATTAGAAAATATAGATTAATAGAAAATAAAAGAGCTGCATTCTGCAGTGCTTTATCTCCCCTTCCAACTCTCTCTTGGTTTATCCCCTTCTCTCCCTCCCTACCTCGGCCTCACTGTCGATGGTTTGCATTCCCATAATAGGCTTCACTTGTTAAATATTTGAATGGCTACACTGGTGGTAGTTAAAAGATTTTGGTGGTGGGAAAGTCGTTGAGTTGTTTGTGATCACACTTCTGGGTGTAGGAAAAAAAAGAGAAGAAAAGGAACTGCATTCTGACAAGCCTCTTATGGCACAGTGGTAAAGTCGCTACCTCTGAACCAGGACACCCAAATCCCACCTGCTCCAGAGGTGCACAATGACATCACCGAACGGACTGATTGGCAATTAGTTTTTAAAAAGCTGGATTCTCTTGGCCGTTAACAGGTCTGTGTTGTGGAGGGTTATAGCCACTGACAGCCTGCCCCTCTTCTGTGGCTGCATCTGTGCCTGGGTGTGCCAGAGGAGAGAGCAAGCTGTACCACACATACCCCTGATGCCTTTAGCTAGAGGCACTGAGCGTTTTATCTTCCTTTCCCACTTCATTTTGACTTGGCCCCTTCCCTGTCTCTCCCACCTTTTGATGGTTTCCATTGCCCTTAACGGGTTTTGCATGTAAATTTTTCAGTTGGAAACACGAGTGATTTTACCGGTGGTGGTACAAAAAAATAAGTACCGTGGGTGATTGGGTGATGGCGAATACAAACATTCAGTTTTGTGTATTTTTGGTTTTAAAACAAATATAAACTGCATTTTCCTGGCTATTAACAGGTCCAGGCGGTGGGCTGTGGAGGGGGTCATTTCTGCTGACTCTCTACCCGCTTCTGTGGTTAACTTTGTGCCTGGGCGTCATTGGAGAAGAAGCACATGGTGCCCATCAGTGCTGTTGATGTGCCTTTACAGAGAGGTGGGCACTGTGGGTGGGGTGGAGTGAATTTTTTTTTTTAACCAACTATCACTTAGCTCAGTTGGGAAGTGACCTGCTGACAGGTGCATTTGTATAGCACCTTTCCAAAATTTTAAAGCTTCTTAAAGAAAACTCTGTTGCTTTTTTTAATATAGAAAAATGGCAACCGGTTTGTGCAAAGTAACCTCCCGCAAACAGGGGAGTGGTGACAGACTGATCAGCGGCCAACCGAGATCCCTCCTTTGCTACTCATGTGGTTACAGTGGGACTGGAACCCACAACCTTCTCAGTTCAGGATACCACAGCAGATGCTGACACCAGTGTCTGGTTTGGAGGAGGAGCCCAGATAGTCTTCAGCACCTTTTGGGTGTTGACTGCCGCCAAACAGCATGCGGCCTCATCCGCTATCTGGGCATTTGTGGTTAAATAGGCTGTTCTGGTCATTCGTAAGAAACTGACTCCATGTTAAGAGTCAGGAGGAACAAGCTGAGGGAAAGGGAATCAAACAATTATTGTGTTGGAGTTAGTCTTCCACTAGGTGGTACAAAAACAGAAGTTGCTGGAAAAGCTCAGCAGGTCTGGCAGCATCTGTGAAGAAAAAAAATCAGATTTAATGTTTCGCGTCCGGTGACCCTTCCTCAGAACTGATGGCTGGGAAAACGTCGGTTTATATGCAGAAAATAGGGACAGAGGGTGGGGTAGTGAGTAAACAGTAGGATAGAGCCCGAAGAGAGAGAAGAGCAGTTGGATAGACAAAGGAGTTGGTAACGATCAGGCTGGGAGGGTGAATAGTTGTTAATGGGGACTATTAGTGACTAACAACATGGGGTGTGTAACGGCAGGCTATGTGGTAACAAGGCCTGGTGTGTGGGGTAGGGGGCTGGGACATGGGAGAGTTTAGGCCCTAAAATTATTGAACTTGATATTGAGTCTGGAGGGCTACAGGGTCCCCAAGTGGAAAATGAGGTGTTATTCTTTCAGCTGGCGATGAGCATCACTAGAACACTGCAGTACGCCTGAGACAGAGATGTTGGCCAGGGAACAGGGTGGTGCGTTAAAGTGGCAGGCAACTGGAAGCCTGGAGTCTTTAGCACACGGAACGTAGATGTTCCTAGTCTATGCTTCGTTTCCCCAATGTAGAGGAGACCACATTGTGAGCAGCGAATGCAGTAGACTAGATTCTGGGAAGTGCAGGTGAAGTGTTGCTTCACCTGGAAGGTATGTTTGGGCCCTTGGATACTGGGGAGGGAGGAGGTAAATGGGCAGGTGTTGCACCTTCGCTGGTTACAGAAGGTGCCGTGGGATTGTGGGGGTATTGGGGGTGAAGTAAGTATGGACTAGGGTGTTCCGGAGGGAACGGTCCCTCTGGAAGGCGGACAAGGGAGGGAAGGGGAGTATGTGTCTGGTGGTGGAGACTCGCTGGAGTTGGTGGAAATGGCGTCTGATGATCTTCTGGATGTGAATGCTGGTGGGATGGCAGGTAAGGACAAGGAGAACCCTATCACTGTTGCAGGAAGGAACGGGGTGGGGGAATAAGGGAGGAAGTGCGGGAGATGGGTTGGACCTGGTTGAGGGATTTTTTTTCCTTCACAGATGCTGCTAGGCCGGCTGAGCTTTTCCAGCAACTTCTGTTTTTTTCCCTGATTTACAGCATCCGCAGTTCTTTTGGTTTCCACCAGGTGGTGCTGTTTGCCTATCTATCAGAATCTGTTGGTTTAGTTTTGAAATTCCTGTTGAAATTGTGCTGAGTTTAATGACAATTGAAGCTGATTCAATGGCAGGAAATCCAGACAGTGATGCATAAAAGCTCAGTGGTATGTTGGAAAATTGCAGCTTGGTCTTCCCTCTGTTTTCCCATCAACCACCTTGCTAAGACTGATCATAGGCATGGAATTGGGCCATTCAGTCCATTGAGCTGACCCCACCATTCCTAGGCCGTGGCTGATCGTCTGTGCCTACATGATCTCCACATTGCATCAAGCAATGTGGGGATAATGCATCATCTGGAAATTAGTTGATTGCTGTCTTGAATAGAGTCCATGATCATGCTTTCACAGCCAACTGGTGTAGAGATACAGATAGTTCCAAAGTGTCACCACTCTCTGACCTAACCAGGTGAGCCCCTTACTCCGAGCTCTCTACTCCTAGATCCTTCCACACAGGGGGGAGAAAACCCCTCTCTGAATCTACCCTGTCAAGTTGCCTAAGACTCTATGTTTCAATAAGATCATCTCTCATTCTTCTAAATTCTAATGATGACAGACCCAACTGACATAAGAGAGATCCTCCATATACGGGATCAGCTGAGTGAACCTTCTATGGACTGCCTCCAATGCCAGTATGTCTTTCATTAGCTGGGGAACGCTCCAGTCTTCTGGCACTTTCTTTAAGATTACTACTGGTGCATCCATTATCTGTAGCTACCACTTTTAATAATTTAGGATACATCCAACAGGTCCAGGGGATTTAGCAGTCTTTTACCTGATTAATTTTTCTAGTACTTAGTAGTACTGTAGTAGTTATTGAATATATCTCCTCTCCCCCCTTTTTCATTTGGTATTTTTGAAATGCTGTTGTGAAGACTGATGAAAAGTGTGTCTTTAACTCCTTTGCCATTTCCTGGTTCTCCATGATTGTATCCCCAGTTTCATTCTTTAAGGAGCCTACATTCACTTTGGCTTCTCTTTTTCCTGTTTATATATTTAAAGAAGCTCTTGCTGTTCAACTTGACATTACTTGCCTCTTTCTTCCTTCACACCTGAGCAGGGCTGACCGGTATAGATATTTTCTAATGAACATGTTCAGAGATTTTATGAGACACCCCACGAGTAGGTGGGACTTGCATTTGGGCCTCCTAGTTCAGAGGTTGGAAAGCTACCACTGTGCCACAACAGCCCAAGGCTGACAGGTATAAGTTTGGATGGGTTTTGTTGGTTTTCTCTGGGTTTGATTGGCTAGATGGCTCACTCTTCTCCCCTAACTATGCTGCAATTTCTCTTAGGCAAAACTACAAGGACTATTCCATGGAATCTCGGACGCTCTTCCGAATACATGCTGCTCTTTCCAAACTGAAGGCAGAGAAAGATGAGAATGGGTTTGAAGTGACTGCCCTCTAGAGGTGAACCCAACCCAATGCAAAATGGAGGACTTAATAAACATTAAAAGTGGCTTAATATAGGAAGTGGGTAAAATTAAAACAGAAAAAGGCCAGGAAATACCTGGGGGTTGAATTTTTATGCTGTGGGACATTTGTGAGCTTCGGGGAGCTGGTCTGCCCATACTGAATCTCACACTCATGGCTCATAAGTATTGTCCTGCGTCATTTTGATTTGAGGGGAGGAGGTGGAGAGCGTTCCCATGTGACAAGTCACAATGCCGTATTTCAATAGCGATGCAGAGCCCATAGTCCTTCTGACTTTTCTTGGGGCTTAGGATCTTAAAAATACTTCACAGGTTGCTCGTATCAACTAGAGAGCATCTCACACATGGAATGAGAAATGCCTTTTATTAACGTTGAGGTATCAAGATGAGAAAAGGAGTCTTGGAAGACATTACAGGAAGAACTGCGTACTTTTCGATTTTTCTTACTGCTCCTTACTTTGCCATGATTAAACCAGGTGTTATTTTTGGAAGTCCCAGAGTTTAGAGGTCACCTTGTTAGCATGACTACATTCATTTAATTGAGAGTGTGTTTTGTAAAACAAAAATGTAGCTTCCTGAGCTAGGTTCTTCCTCAAAGTATTCGGAGATAGAGACAATAAGAAAACTTTCCCTCACAAAAAACGAATATGCATTTAACATTTTACCGAGTTTACACTTTGAATTGAAATAAGGGCAAGCGTTGAAATGCATTGATATGGCTTCACTCTTTTTTTAAAAAATTTGTGGAATGATCAACTTCCCTTCAGTTTTATAAACAAGATTAAATGATTCGGTTCCGGTTGGCGAATGGGATCAGACATGAATACTTTGGACAGGAGACTTGCTGTTTTAATCTGGAACATGAAACAATTTTCAGGAATGTTCTGATATCCTGTGTTTAGATGAAGTTGAGTTACCTAGTGGCTACTGCTTGACAGCTCAACTGCTTGGTTTAATGTCTTGTCTTTGGGTTGTGTAATTAAGAACGTAGATTCTGTAGGAGTGGTGGGAGACTTGGAGGATGAGCTAACTATTCCCACAAATAATTATTTTACTGCCCCTGCCTCTTCCAGATCTGTTGCTCTCATTGCCAGCATGCAGTGTTACCATCTGGAGCATGGTCATGTGGAACTTGTCTTGTTGAAAAGAGAGATGTGTTTCCAAAACTTCTTATCTCGCACTCATCATGACAAACTCAAGAATGCCACATTTTCACACTGAGCCAAGTACATAGGCTGTACATCCTAGTGAGTGGCTTATTAGATCAAACAACACGTTCTTTCGGTTGTTCAAAATAGCCAAGTGCAGATTGTACCTGACAGGACTGTGTTTGCCAAGCCCAGAGAAATTGTCAACCATTAAATGTGATTCCATGGTTGGACAGTGCATGCTGATTAATCCCAGGTGTGCTGTTAATTTCACTCAGAACCAACCTCAGAACCAATGGGGAGGTGATGGCCTACTGGTGTTATCGCTGGACTGTTAATCCAGAGATTCAGGTAATGTTCTGGGGAACCCAGGTTTGAATCCTGCCATGGCAGATGGAATTCAAATTCAATATAAATATGGAATTAAGAGCCTAATGATAACCATAAAACCAGTACCAATTATTGTAGGAAAAACCTATCTGGTTCACTGATGTCCTTTAGGGAAGGAAATTGCCATCCTTACCAGTCTGGCCTGCATGTGACTTTAGACCTACAGTAGACTTCTGGGCAATTAAGGATGGGCAGTAAATGCTGACCTAGCCAGTGATATCCCCACTCCATGAATGAATTTTAAAAAAGGATAATCACTAAGCTTGTAATGTGGCTCATTCATGTTTGCGAGGTGTGACGTACATTCAGACACAGGGACCCACTCTCTGTAAACATGTTCAAGCCTTGGGCCTTTGTTGAATTACCTATAGTTTAAATGTGTTGCTGTGGCTTCATTCTATTTTCAAATTGCAGAATGATCAACTCGCCTTCAGCTTTAGCAACAGGACTCAATGATTTAGTTCTACCTGGTGAATAGGATCAGGCATGAATACTTTGGATACAAGACTTGCTGATTAACACAGCATAATAATTCATTCAGGACAATTTTTGTTGATAGTTCTCCATTGCTTCTCCAAGACAACACCTTGGCTAATCATGAGTATATTTGCCAACCAATCATTTCTCTTGTAATACAAATCATTTTAATTGTTGGAAATTTGGCATAGTTTGCATTTGTCTTGGTGGGTGCAAGATTAAACTCATTGGAAAATATGTCTCTATTCAGCGGCATCACCAACATTGGTATTGTTCCATCATCTGGGACAAGGTCATTCTTCATTTGAGAGCATAGGTGGGCTGGTTGATTGTGGAGAGAATCACAGGGAACCTTAATCCTGTTCTCATCTGATATCAACACAGGGTACAGAGGAAGATGGTCATGGGTGGAAACCTGTGCTGATCTTCCCTCTCATGCGGTGATGTCAAGGCCAGTTGTCATGCCTGAGCCTAACCAATGCGGCTCTGCCTGCTCTGCAAGACTCCAGTAGGTGGTTGCGGTGCCCAATTGAGAAGTGTCAGTCCCACTGACTGATCCCTGGCACTACGATAGCAATGGTTGGCTCGCTCGCTGAGCTGATCCTTTAGTTCGAAGACATTTCATTACCCTGCTGGGTAACATCATCGATGCAGCCTCCGCTGAAGTGCTGTTGTGTTTTCCCACCTGCTATTTAAACCCTGGGGTCCGTTGGATTTAATTACCTCATTTCTGGTTTTCCTTCGCAGTGGTGTATGTATAGGGTCTAGTTCTGTGTTTTTTGATGGCTTTCTTGGTGCAGAATCAGGCCTCTAGGAATTCCTGTACTTCTCTCTGTTTGGCCTGTCGTAGGATCCTGGTGTTGTCCCAATCGAACTGGTGGTTCTCCTTATCCATGTGGATGGAGATGAGTGAGTATTGGTGGTGTCTTTTTGTTGCTAGTTGGTGTTCATGTACTCTTGTGGCTAATTTTCTTCCTGTCTGTCCAATGTAATGTTTGTCACAGTCCTTGCATGGAATTTTTTGCATATTATGTTGGTTCTGTGCAGATTGGGTAAGGGGTCTTTGGTTTGAATTAGCAGTTGGCATAGCGTTGAGGTGGGTTTGTGTGCTACTCTGATGCCCAATGGTCGTAGGAGTCTTGTGGTCAGTTCAGATATGTTCTTGATGTATGGTTGCGTAATGAGTTATGTTAACTTATGTTATGAGTTATGTAGCGTGATGGTAGGTCGTGCAGTATGTTCCTGTTGTTGTTCATATAATAGGCATCATTGGATCCAGTTGGTCGGGTCTCCGTTGTCCTTAAATACTTGGTGGAGGTACTCTTCCTGTTTTTGGCGTAGTTCCGGGTTTGCTACAGTGTGTTGTTGCTCATTTAAATAGTGTTTTCACGCAACTTCGTCTGTGGGTGTTAGGGTGGTTACTGTTGAAATTCAGTACTTGGTCAGTGCGTGTGGCCTTTCTGTGTACCTTCGTCAGGAATTCCCCGTTGGCCCTGCATCTACCATGATGCACGTTGGACAGACAGGAAGAAAATTGGCTACAAGAGTACATGAACACCAACTAGCAACAAAAAGACATGACCAATACTCACTCATCTCTATTCACACAGATAAGGAGAACCACCAGTTCAATTGGGACAACACCAGGATCCTAGGTCAGGCCAAACAGAGAGAAGCACGGGAATTCCTAGAGGCCTGATTCTTCACCAAGAAGGTCATCAACAAACACATAGAACTAGACCCTACATATACACCACTGCGAAGGAAAACCGGAAATGAGGTAATCAAATCCAACGGACCACAGAGTTTAAATAGCAGGCAGGAAAACGCAACAGCACTTCATTGGAGGCCGCACTGATGTTACCCCGCAGGGTAATGAAACGTCTGCGAACTAATGAAACAGCTCAGCGAGCAAACCAACCACAACCCGAGCTACAAATCTACTCAAGGACTATGATAGCAAATCAATTTGCCCTTGTATACCTCTTGTATCTTGGCAGCCAATTTGAAGTCTGACCCAAAAAGATATCGTCAGCCAATGGCTCAGTTGTCTGTCATTAATGAGCAACTTTGGGAAGGTCGAACCACTGGTAACATGACAACCAAATTACTTACAAGATAGCTGAGGCCGTTTGACCCATTGTCGTTCATCCATCCAGAGGATTCTCTGTTCCTCTCCCCACTCTCCCATTCGGCCAAAATATCTCTTCAATGGTTTCTATCTCCATCTTATTCACGAGTCCATACCACAGGCTGACTCCTTGTTCCCAATAACGTGTCCTTAGACTAAAGTGGAGTAGAAGCTACTTGACAATTGTATAAGGCTACTGGAGCACGTTGGTGTACTGCCCAGAACTAACACAGAATGGGTGTGTTGGTCTGGGGAATGGATGAAGTACACAAATGGTACCAAGGGTAGAGAGTAAGCTTGAACACAGCTAAGCATACGCTGAACTTTAGAAAATTAAAGTGTGATATGATTAAGGATTTTAATGTTATTTGGTATACGGATTGATCGGGGTATAGGTGTACTACCTGGAAGTATAAGGTGCAATTGAGGCATTCAAGAGCATAGTGGTAGATTATTTGGACAGAAATAACGTGCAAGGGTATGGGTAATGGTGCTCGTTTGAATAGCACCATGAGCCAAATAGCCGCCTTCATTGCTGAAACACTTCTGTGATAAGGTAGATAGAAAATAGCTAGTCCTCTGGTGTGGAGGATCCAGAAATCAGAAAGCATGTCTTTGCACAAAGGTGAGTGGAAATCTGGAAGTAAGGTGGATTCATAGTGTTAAGATGCAGAACACGCAACAGTCTCACTGAATGGTAGCATAGGCTTGAGGGGCTGAATAGCCTCCACTTTTTAAGTTTAACCCATATCACCCCTTTGTTTTCCTGCCAACTTAACCTTCAGTTTTAACATCACGGAGTGACCCATTCTGCACTGCCAGCGATAATCACTGGTTATTACACGCTGCAAGTCTCCCTCATGACTCAGTTGTGTTCTAACTCATCCAAACCCTACCTCACCTTCTCGCAACATGAAATTTTAAAACCATTGAAATTAAGCTTTTAGAAAGGAATTTCACATTGGAGTCAACTGAAATTTGATCCCGACGTGGAGCAGATATTCCTGTCAAGTTTCCCAGAAAAAAAACCAGCCCTGGTTTCTCTTTGAATGGATTGGTGACTATTCCTTATGGATGCAGACTGTGCGTGTTGCTGTTCCTGTGCTCTGTATCCACAGGAGACTCCATAGCCCTGGCTACAGGTTCAGGATATCTTACTGTTATAAAGTTCTGAGTTGCTGTGATGGTGCAAAGGCAGGAACTAGTATAACATTGCACCAACCTATGGGCATGAATTACAATAGGTAAAGGCTGTGAGTATTTTGGTTGCAGGAATGGCTAATGGCACTGCCATCACTTGGCCTTGCTCCTGTTCCACCTCCCTCAGCTTGACATTGCATGTAGCTATCACAACCTGAACCATCCAAGGGCCAAGTGCTCCAGGACTCTATTTACAGCCAGGCATCTGACACCTTATAAGGGCACCTATGTTGCAGTTAGTAGTGTACCTGCCTCTGATCTGTGGCTTCTGGCTTCACATCCCGCTACCAGGATGTCCAAGAAGGGTACGTTTCTCTAACACTTTCCAACATGCCCAGGCAGTGAAAGCAGGAGAGATTCCTGGTCAAGAATGCAATGGTATGAAATTACAGCCTCCATCACAATGCATAATTCCATACTACATCATGCCAGTAAATATGTATGTTACTACAGCAACTGGGACATCCCAAATGCATTGTAACCCACCAGCACCACTCAACAGAGTGTGGATATTTGCAATAGTGCATCAATCGGCCATTCCCAAATTAAATGGAGCGGCCAGGTATTTTCATATAAATTCCCTGCAACTCCTCAGACTAGAGTCATGCTCTCTACTAGTCCTTGAAATTCACTTTCAGACAGTTTTGCCCTGAATATCTTAGTTATTCCCAAATTGTAACCACAAAAAGTATTATTTATTTTAGAAGTAATTTTTTCCACTTCTCATTGGGGATGCAAGTTGTTGGGATTACGTCGCTTTCCATGTGATTTAATGCACGATTCTGAATCTCTACCAAGCCTGGTTAAAAAGTGTCAATTTAGGCACACTTCCCTTTTAGTAGTGATCCAAAGATTCTGATGTCATATGGCACAGGTATTGTTGTGTTCATGCAGGGCTTTTGCTTAAACCAAGAGAAGTAATTTTGCAGCAACAATGTGGGGTGCAGTAATCATCTGACACAACTGCACCCTAAGCAGCTTGCAGGATCTTAAGCACAAACACAGCTGTACTCCAGTGGGCTGTCAGCCTGAGGCCATCGTTGACTCTGGTTTGTCCAGTCTTTAGGAGCCTGCACAAAACACTTTAAACAAAATGATTTCATTTTATTTAATGTGACAAGTAGTATGAGTGCAAATTCACAAGTGATTTACTTAAATGCTATGTGTACTAAGTACAAGGACGTTATGCAGAATTATTTCAAAAAAATTAAAATCATTTTAATTTATGTCAATTAACTATCAGAATAAAATGGAAATTTAGTTAAAGCTCTTGTTGTATTCTGTCTTTGAAGACTGTTTTACCATATACATCTGTGGTGGTTTAGCAGCAGACTACAGGTTGCAATCCCACCGTAGCAAGGCATGCAGCCCAGTTATAACCTCTTCCATCGGGCAAAAGGTACAAAAAGCTTAAGCACGCGCATCAACAAGTTCAAGAACAGCTTCTTCCCTGCTGTTATTAGACTGCTGAATGGACCTCTCTAATTTCAAATCTAATGTCGATCTTGCTCTTTGCGCACTTTCGCTGCAGTTGTAACATTGTATTCCTCACTTTGTTCTACTACCCCAATGGTCTTTGCATGGTATGATCTTCCTGTCCTGCACACAAAACAAAACTTTTCATTGTACCCAAGTACATGTGACAATAATAAATCAGATCAAAAATTCCACAAATAGTTTAGAAAATTAAGGGCCAGTACTACACAGTGACCAAGACGATCATAGATTGCCAATAAAAGACCAACCAGCTCCACAAGGGAATGGAGCCTGCTGTCTTCATGGGGTTCAAGCTCGCATGACTCCAATGTTAGACAGTTAATTCTTTAATAGTTTAAGATCACTCGACAGTCACTCCTAAAAATAAAATGAAGATGTAAAGACAGCAGCCTCCAAATGTCACAGAATACCGGCAATAAATGTGACCTTGTTAATGACAGAGGGCAAATAAAAATTTTATAGATGACTTGGGGTCAGTCAGAATGGAATATTTTAAACACATTAAAGTCGCCACGTTTCATTAAGTCTGTTCAATCAGTTTAATGAATTTTAGCAGTCTGTCAAGTCCTAGCAATGTAAATGAGCAGTTTAAGAGGTGCCTGCTGCTACCTCGCTCCCAGAAGTCTCTTCTTTCTTTCGTCTTTTCATCAATTTACGCTTCTTCTTCTCCTCCTTCTCCAACTCCTTCACCATCTCCTGAAACTTGGAGCTCCGTGGGTCGATGCTGTAGCCAAAGCGTTCCCTAGCCTCTGAAAGCAGACGCTCCCGCCTGGCCTTCTCCTCCCTCTGCTGGATCTTCAGCTCGCGTTTCTCTCTCCGCCAGTCTTCAACCATCTTGGGCATCTTGGCCATGTTGGCCGCAATCAGCTTCTGCCTGGAAATAGCAGAGAGGAAGAGAAGACATGTCAATGTGGTTACTTTTCCAAAGATCTCTATGTCTGCTCACCTCCCTGACAAATCAAATTGATACACAACTTGCTGCTGTCCAAAAATCTCCTTGTTTGATGTCAAACTTTTTCTGCTTACTCCCTGTGAAATGCTTAAATTTTTAAATCTTTATTCTTGACTGTCTCTATGGTCTCAACCCAACTCAATCTCACTAACCTGCTCTAATATCTCTGTGCAGCCTCTTCTCTTTCTCTCCACTGTTGAAATCAGTTATGTTTACCTGGAATTTCTCCCCTGAACCGCTTCAATTTACTTTCTCTCTCTCTCTCTCTTTTCCTTTCAGATGCTATAGTACTTATAACTTGCAGTTATTCCCCTGAAGTGACGCAGTGTCAAGTATTCTGAAACAAAAACAGAAATTGTTGGAGAAACTCAGTTAGTCAGGCGGCATTTGTGAACAGAAAAACAGTTAACATTTCGAGGCTAGTGACTGTTCAGCAGAATTGAGCTTCTGTTGAGTTTCTCCAGCATTTCCATTTTTGTTTCAATTTCCAGCATCTGCAGGCCTTTGTTTGATTTTGGTGTCAACTATTGTTTGCTAAGTGTTCCCATGAAGCACCTATGGAATTTTTCGCTATATTAAAGCAGCTATGCAAATGTAACTTTTCTTCCTGTAGTTTTCATACATCTAACTCTTGGGATAGAAGCAGCAGCTCATTGCCTGTGCAGCGTTCATGATGACCTTGCCGGAGCTTTTGTGCAGACAGTCACAAATTTAATGTAAGCATTCTGCAAACCCAATGCACAGGAACTCTCAGATTCCAACCAAAACAAGGCACAATAGTGAAAAACACTTGCTAGAGGAGAGTCCAGCAGAATCCAGCAATGCAGGAGAAGGCTTTTCAGCTCATTGTACTGCCTACTGGTTCTTTGAAAGAAGTGTGCATTTAAACCCACTTCTCTGCTTTTTCTCCATACCCATGCACACGTTTTTCCTTTACAAATACTTATAAGTCATAAGATGCAAGAGCAGAAATAGGCCATTTAGCCCATCAAGTCTGCTGTCATTTTTTTCCCTCTTTGAGATCATGGCTGATCTGATAACCCTTAACTCCACTTTCTTGCCTTTTCCCCAAGACCCTCGATTCCCTCGCTGATTAAACGTCTGCCGATCCCAGCTTTGAAAATGCTTAAAGACCCAGCCTCAACAGTCTTCTGTGATAAAGAATTCCACAGATTCACAACTCTCAGAAAAAAAAATCCACATTTCTGTCTTAAATGGGTAACCCCATACACTGAGCTGATGCCCTCTGGTCTGAGATTCTCCCACAAGGGGAAACCTCTCCACATCCACCCTGTCACACCCCCAAGAATCTTGTGTATTGAAATAAGGTCTCCTTTTGTTCTCCTAAACTCCAACAAGTACAGACCCAATTTACTCAAAGACAAAAATAGAAATTGCTGGAAAAGCTCAGCAGGTCTAGCAGCATCTGTGGAGAGAAATGAGGATTAACATTTAGGGTTGAGTGAGCCTTCCTCAGAACTACCAATCTACTTAACCTCACCTCATAAGAAAATCCTTCCATATCCAGGATTTGTCTTGTCAATTTTCTCTGGATGACCTCAAATGCTGAAATGTTTTCCCTTTGATATTTTCTGTTCACAATATTCTAGCTAGTGCCTTATTTGGTTTTGGCAAGATCTCCCAATTATCTATCCCATCTTCTAAGTTCCAAGGCCAGTTCCAACACTTAAGATTCCAGATTGCAGCAACCTAAACTGCGCAAAAAAGAAATTAAAAACTAACTGTTTTGCCTTCTCTCAGATTCTTTTCCTAGTTATCTCAAATTTGTGACAACAGTGTTTGAAAAGTTAAAGAGGTGGAAGTCTTTGTAGCTTTGATTCTAAAAATAACTTAAAACCAGCACATTAGTGTGGTTAATACATACCCCAAAGCTGCAAACCTTTGAACAGAGGTCAGTAAGGGGAAGATCTGAATCACTGAGGTAGCCATAAACCACACAGCAGTTTCTCGCCTTTGATTTTATTAATTACCATGATCTGCATTTTCACACCTGCTGTTACAACCTGTATTAGCACCTCATTCAAGCAGTTGTCAAGGAATGAGGTCATTATTGCAATTTACATCCTGCACTTAGCACTTCCCACAATTGAGTACACAAAAGGCCACATTCCTGTGCGAGCTTGGTTGCACAGCCTCAGTGCGTTACTCCCTTCTAGCTGGTTGGGGCAACACTGGGCTTATGGTGTATGAGTGAATCACAGAAATCCTACAGTGGACATAGAAGCCATTCAGCCCATTCAGGCTGCACTGATGCTCCTAAGAGCATCCCTCCCAGTGCCCCCCCACCACCCCATCCCTTTAATCCTGCATTTAGCATGGCTAGTCCACCTAACCTGTAGGAAGAAACTGCAGCACCTGGAGGAAACCCTATTCAGAACGTACAAACGCCACACAGTCATGAGACTGGAATCGAAGTTGGATCCCTGGCGCTGTGTGGCAGCAGTGAACGACCGTTCCACTCGAGTGTCTCTTTACTACCTCCCTCTCTGACAATGACCCTCATAACATCATCTTCCTTGATATACAAGTATTCATTTCATACCTCAGCTCTGTCTCCTGCCTCCATGCATAAGCCCATCTGTTTTTGTCTCTATTAAGCCCAAATCATTTAATTATTTATATAATCCTCTTCCTGTTTTTTTGTAACTCCCACTTAGTGCGAAACGAAGGAAACTGGTGCACACAAACGCTGCTGCCTCAGAATCCAAACGCTACATGCATCAGTTTCAGTGCTTTTCCAGTGTACAACACAGCAACCTGCAGGACTGTATCTTAAAATTGAGTGACCTCCTGCTGGTTTTCTGCTTAAACAGAAGACAGTTGATCTTCTGCCTCTGTGGAATGCAAATCAAGAATTGACTGGCATAGCAACACCAGATCGGCTCTCCTGTATATCCGACCCCAAATAATGCTCAGATATTGCTGTCTCTCCTCCCCCTCCTCCTGTTTCATTGTGTCTACTGGATTATACCACAGACACCAACCCAGAAATGACCCAAAAGGCCTTCACACCTTCAACTCAAGGATCCTCCTTCCACCTTTCCCTTTCATCTCTTTCTCATACAACCCCAATCCCAGGTTTCTCGCTCTGATCATAAGAGAGCCTCCTCAACCCTTCAAGTCGGCTCTACTATTCGATAACAGTAGACCTGGTTGTGGCCTCAGCTCCACTTTCCTGCTTGTCCCACCCCATAACCATGTTGGCACAGACTTGATGGGCCTGAATGTCCTGTATGACTCTATAATCCTTGCCTCCCTTGTCGATCAGAAATTTGTCCAACTCAGCCTTAACATACAACCCTACATATTCTGGAGTACTGTGTCCAATTCTGGTCAAAGCTGGAGAGGGTTCAGAAAAGATTTACCAGTACATTGCTGGGAATGTTGGGGTTTGAGTTATAAAGAGAGGCTGGATAGGCTGGGACTTCTTTCACTGGAGCGTAGGAGTTTGAGGGGTAACCTTATAGAAGTTTATATAATCATGAGGAATAGAGATAAGGTGAATGCCAAGGGTGAGGGATTTCAAGACTAGGGGGCATATTTTTAAGGTGACAGGAGAAAGATTTAAAAAAGACATGAGAGGCCATTTTTGTTTTAACACAGAGTGGTTCATGTGTGAAATGAACTTCCAGAGGAAATGGCGGATGCGGGTACAGTTACAACGTTTAGAAGACATATAGATAAGCACACAAAAAGGAAATGGAGGGATATGGGGCAAGTGCAGGCAGATGGGACTAGTTTAGTTTGGGATTAAGGTCAGCATGGACTGGTTGGACCAAAGGGTCTGTATGACTATGACCCAGCCTTCACAGCTCACTGAGGAGGAGAATTTCACACGAGCGATCGGCCGGCAGGAGAAATTCCTTCTCAGCTCTGCCTAAAAATGAGGTAGGCATTATTTCCAAGCCATGGTTCCTATTTCTAGATTACACCACGAGTGGAAACAACCTGTTAGCATTGACTTTGTCAAACCCTCTCAAAAATCACATATGTTTCTGCAAGATTTCTGCCCGCCCCACTTGCATTCCTAAAGGACATGAAAGGGTGGATGTAGATGTTTCCTCTGGTTGGCAAGTTTAAAACCATGGATGTAATTTCAGAATGACGGGCAGGCCATTTAAGATCGAGATGAGGAATTTCTATATCCTTTGTCTAGCTCTTCCGTCACTCTTGCTCTCTTCCTCTTTAGATTCCCTCATTTCCAGAGAACACCTCTGACTATCTCCCATGATCTGTTCCATCAAATCCCCCTCAATCCCATTCCATTGCCAGTCATGGCTCAGAGGGCAGCATTGTTGCCCAAAACACAAATCCCATTCAAGAGGCCTGACCTGACACACTGCAGTACTGAAGGAATGCCACGCTGTCAAATGGTTCCTTCTTCGGAAGAGAAGCTAAACCAATACTCAGGGGAATCAAAAGATCCGCTGAGAGGAGCCAACACCTGGAGCATTATGTACAGTTTTGGTCTCCTTATCCAAGGAGGGATATACAGTACTTGCCATAAATGGATTTCAATGGGGCTTCACCAGATTAATCTCTGGGATGGTAGGATTGTTTTATGAGGAAAGAGGGTCTGTAATCTCTAGAATTTCAAAGAATGAGAACTGACCTCATCGAACCTTATAGGCAGTGAGTTCCAGATTCCCACCACCGTCAGTGAATATTTTGCCTTTAAAACACCTGTGCCATGCCTTACCTTAAATCTATGCTCCTTGTCATTGATCCCTTCGCCAAGGGGTAACATTACTTTCTGTCTATCCTATGGCCCTCATAACTTTATACATCTCAAACATGTTAAACTTGAAAGGGTTCAGAAAAGATTTACAAGGATGTTGCCAGCGTTGGAGGGTTTGAGCTGTAGGGAGAGGCTGAATAGGCTGGGGCCATTTTCCCTGGAGTGTCAGAGGCTGAAGGGTGATCTTACAGAGGTTTATAAAATCATGAGGGGCATGGATAAGGTGAATAGCCACGGCCTTTTCCCCAGGGTAGTGCAGTCCAAAAACCAAAGGGCAAAGGTTTAAGGCAAGAGGGGAAAGATATAAAAGGGACAATTTTTTCCACACAGAGGGTGGTGCATATATGGAATGAGCTGGTGGAAGAAGTGGTAGAGGCTTGTGCAATTACATTTACAATGCATGTGGATGGGTACATGGATAGGAAAGGTTTACAGCGACATGGGCCAAATATTGGTAAATGGGGCTAGATTAATTTAGGATATCTGGTTGGCATAGACAAGTTGGACCGAATGTTTCTGCGCATATGACTCTATGTGCCCTTTCAATCTCCTCTGTTCTCAGGAAAACAACCCCAGTCCGTCCAATCTCTCTTCATCACTGAGACTCTCCAGCCCAGGCAACATCCTGGTAAATTTCCTCTGCACCCTCTCTAGTGCAATCACATTGATCCTATGTCAAGAAAGAGAAAATGTAAACTCTGGTGGGGAAAAATGAGGAGTGGCATTCTGTTTAAAGGGCAGAAAGGACACTTCCAAAGTACCGAACAGAAGCCAGTCGACGACGCGCCAGGCGCCACAGAAATGTAACTGCGTCCTCCCACTCCCCGACTCTCACCTCTCCCGCTCCTTCTTCTCCCGCTCCAGTTCCTTGGCGCGGAGGTTGCTCAACATCTGCTGCAGGCTGGGCTCCCACTCGGCCTGGTGCTGGGCCAGCAGCGCGGCCTCAGGCCACAGGGAGGCGGCCGACACGCCGGACACGCTGCCCCAGCGGCCGTAACGTTTCCGCTGGGCCCGCACCCCCCGCTGCCACTCGGGGCTCCCGGCATGCGGCAAGTAGAAGCCACTGAGGTCCAGACCCAAGCGTCGAGCGTTGTAAGATGCCCGGACAGTGAGGAGAGGTTCCGGAGGCCGCAGGCCGGCCATAGCCGCACGAAGCGAGAGGCCGCGCAGGATGGGCGCCGCCATCTTGGGCCTTGCTCTTTGCCCGTAGCAGGCGCCTACCCAAATGCCTGTTGAAAATTTTTTTAAAAGAACTTAATTCAAAAAAGTTTTCAAGCACATTCTTCTTGCTGTCCCACAAGGCCATATTCAACTGTGTTGAAATTCAGTGTATTCGCTGCACACATTTTCGTCTTCTCTATATTGGAGACTGGATAATTACTTTGCAGAACACCTATGAACTTCCAGTAGTCTGTCCCTTCATCGCTCCACCGTGTTTCATGGCCAAAATTTGTGTCCTGGGCCCTGTTGCAGTGCTTAAGCTGGAAGAATATTATCTTATTTTCTGCGCGGGAACCCTGCAGCCTTCAGCACTCAATATTTAGTTCAAAAATTTAAGGGTCTGAAGAATTCGTTCAAAGTCGTTGACCCAACCCCACACCGCAAGCTCTGTCATTGACATAGGCTGCATTCAGCACACCAACCAAATTTCATTATCAGCCTTTCTTTCTCTCCTCTATCATCCATCCATTTGTCTGGCTAACTGTTGTTCTCACTCTTTGAGCTCCAACTCCATCCAACTGCTCACCCTTCTCACCCCCACCCCATCTTCAGAGTATATATGCCACCTTTTCCTTGCTACAATCAGTTCTGAAGGAGAGTCATTGAATTCAAAATGTTAACTCTACTTTCTCACCACAGATGCTGCCATACCTGCTGAGTTCCTTGAGAAATTTGTGTTTGTGTTGCAGCACTGGTCACCACGTGAGAGAGGGCACGGAGTAACAAGAAAAAAAACTACAGATGCTGGAAATCTGAAATGAAAATAGAAAGTGGTGCAGTAACTCAGCAGGTCTGGTAACATTTATAAAGAGAGGGAAAAAAAACCTTTCCCTTACTTCGCTAACTCACATTTATAATTGCAGGCACAGATGCAGCCGGGTGCAAACAAGATTCACCAGGATGCTGCTTGGGCTGAAGTGATTCAGCTATGAAGGACAGCTGGATGGACTGGGAGAAAGACAGAAAACATAAGAGAAATTCTGCAGGTCTGTGGTGAGAGTAACAGAGTTAATGTTTTGAGTCTTGTGACCCTTCTAGACAGGCTGGGGTTGTTTTCCTTAGAGTAAAGAAGCCTGAGAAGGGACTTGATTGAGGTGTACAAAGTTGTAGCAGACATAGTTAGGGTAAATAGGAAGAAATGGTTTCCCTTTAGTAGAAGAGTCAATATCCAGGGGCACAGTCTTAAAGTAAGAAGCAGAAGATTTAGAGGGGATTTGAGGAAAACCTTTTTCACCCAGAGGTTGGTGGGTCCTTGGAACTCACTGCCTGAAAGGATGGTGGAGGCCTGAGCCCTCGAGGCATTTAGGAATTGTTTAGATGAGCATTGAAATATCATAGCATCAAAGTTACAAGCCAATTTCTGGAACATTAGATTAGAATAGATAGATGTTTGATGAAAAGCACGGACATGATAGGCCAAAAGGCCTCCTTCCGTGCTGTAAAAACTCTATGACTCTGAGAGAGAGGACAAAAAAAAACTGTGTTTCAAGGAATGTGTCAATAGAACATGTCTTCTCAACCCTTTTGCAATACAAGTATCTAACTTTGGTCATTTGGTATTGCACAGAACTTGAGTATTACAACAAAAAGTAGGAGATATGTTGTCAAAATGTTTTGCCATGCACTCACCAGGACAATTTGCAAGAAATACTAATTCAAGGGGAAAGTGATTTTCCCTTTAGAATTGCAGAAAGTTACAGTGAAGAACGCTACTCAGCTCATTGCATCTGTACTGTTTCTCCAAATAGGTATCATGACTTAATGCCATTCGCCTGCCTTTTCCCCCGTGCTTGTGCATCGTTTCCATTCAAATAATCATCCAGTGCCCTCTTGAATTCTTCAGTTTGCTCTGCCTCACCACACCTACAGGCAGTTCATTCTAGGCAAAAAAACACTTGTTGTATGAAAAAAGTTTTTTAACATTGCATTTGCTGGCTTTCCAAAACACTTTAAATCTGTGCCTTCTTGTTCTCAATCCTTCACATTGTTATTCTTGCAAATTGTCCTGTTGAGTGCAAGATCGAAGTGCAAGATTTATCTTTATCAAAATGTGTTTTCAGCGATATCTAGTTTTCTTACTATCAATGTGGTCTCAGAACTTGCATTTAAAACACTGTCTTCAATCTCAGGACATCCAAAGTGCATGTGGTAGGAAACACTGAGGCCAATTTGCATTGTACAAATTGCAATGTGATAATGACCTAATCATCATCTTTCAAGGGATTTTGGTTGATACGCATCAGGCCACATTGAGTTAACACCTCTGCTCTTCTTTGAAATGGTGGCTGTGGTATTTTTCACATCCACCTGAGAGGGCAAATGAAGTTTTGATTTAACATCACATCCAAAACACAGCACCACCACCACCAACAGTTTTCCTCCAGTACTGCTTCAGGCTGTCATCCTAGAT
The DNA here is from genome assembly GCF_021869965.1 of Rhincodon typus. Taxonomy (NCBI): domain Eukaryota; kingdom Metazoa; phylum Chordata; class Chondrichthyes; order Orectolobiformes; family Rhincodontidae; genus Rhincodon; species Rhincodon typus. The sequence goes on from NC_063369.1 coordinate 7,943,282, forward strand.
TGTTGTGCATGAGATTCTGAAGTGGGGCTTCAACTCACAAACTCATTTTTTGCATTTGGTAAAATTGTGATTGTGCGAGACATTGTCCATATTATCTACTGCTTGCCATATCCTTGAATTATTGAAGATGCTGTCATTGTATGAAACACAGCAGCTAGTTAGCACACAGCAGGCTGCCAGATAAAACAAAAAGGATCAATTAACCCTGCATTTTAGCTATTGTGTGAGGGGAAAATATTGGCAAGACACTCCCTTGTTGCATTGTAGAATGGTGCATTGTAAATCTTTTACATTCATCCAGGGAGGAGTTCTAGTTAACATCTCATCTGAAAAGCAGCACCTACCCCAGCATTACTGTGCAGAGACCCCATCTCTGGAAGGGGTCTTAAAATGTGACTTTGAAGCAAGAGTGCTGCATCAGATATTCCTAAGGTGCAGAATTCAAAGACTCTAATATGCAGAATCTCCTTGCTTTCAACATGAAGATTGATAAAGGAATGTTTACATCAAATGGAAGCTTTACAATAAAACAATTTTTAAGGGGCCCTACAGGACATCACACATTTCATTGTGGTCAGTCATAAACCACTTGTCAAGAAATGATGTTTTCTGGAGAACTCATTACCAGAGTTAGCGCATACCCCTAAATCTCATCTTGTATGGTTTGGCTTATTGATCTGACAACCACCCCTAAATCTCATCTCAAATGTGTTGTCTTATTGATCTGACAACCTCTTTTTCTGCTTGGTGGGAACTCCTTTCAGTTTCAACAACCCTTTCTCTAACACAGAAACTCAAACTTCTGTCTTTTCACTTGGGATTTAACATCTGAAAGCAAAAAGGTGTTTCCAGATTGGCAGGAATCCTCATTGTGGGACCACCTTGGTGGAAAACAGGATATCATCCTCAATTCTGGTGGTTCCTGCTAAGCAAACTCCACACAGTAAATATTAGATTGAAGCACAGAATCCTAGAATATATAAAATCAGGATGTGAGATATAAGGTTAAATTATTGTTGCAGGAATAAAAACAGAAACTGCTGGAGAAACTCAATGGATGTTGAGTCCCTCTGATGACAGGAAGCACAGGAAATGTTTTGAGTCCAATATGACTCAGAATATGAACAGTCTTATTGGACTCAAAATGCTGTTTCTCTCTCCACAAATGCTGCCAGACTTGCTGAGTTTCTCCTACACTTTTTTCCCCGGAACCTCAGTATTTCGTTTATATTTTAAGGTTACCGAAGTTTGACAAGATAAGCTGGTTTCTGCTGGGAAATTTAGTCTGACCTTTCCAATGTATTCCCCCAATTGCTATGAATTCCCAATATTGCTCGTGTGTATTACTGTACATATAGAAGGTATGAGTTAATGTAACGGGTCATTATCTGCTTTCATTCTCACAGCATACAGACATGCTGTCCATAGTGCACGCACATAATCTCTAGTGCACATAAACACACTACTTCTAGTGCACATAGACACACCACCCCAAATGCACAAACATCACCCCTAGCACAAACACACCACCCCTACTACACACATCTCACAAGTGCACGTAGACACACTGCCCCAACTAGTGCCCACAAACAAAACCACCTAGTTCACCTACACCATCCCTAGTGCAGTCACACGTGCTCTAGTGTACACTACTGCCCCACCTCTAGTGCACACAGACACAGCTGGTTTGTGATGCAGAGCGATGCCAACAGCATGCATTCAATTCCCACACCAGGTGAGGTTAACTTCTCAACCTCTCCCCTCGCCTGAGGCTTGGTGACCCTCAGGTCAAAACACCAGCAGTCGTCTCTCTCTAATGGGAGAGCAGCCCTATGATCCTCTGAACTATGGCGACTTTATTTTTATTACAGACATGCCAAGCCTCATGCACACAGACCACCACAAGTGCACACATATCATCTTGAGTGCACATACCACCTTTAGTTCACACACACCATTTATAGTTTGCACAGACAGACTCACAAAGTCTAATCACTATCAGGATTGCATATAGTCATTTCCATGGATCCTTTCCCTTGTTTAAATTTCCCCATATTACACCCATCCCCATTGAGTGTGTTGGAGAGGCTGCAGAAAACTGTACCATCAGTGACAGGGGCACATTCTATGCCCACTGGCACAGACACACCATTTGACAAAAGGATTCCTTGCCTGAGTTCCTAACTCTGTGGTTTCTCGTCTCTTGTTTTGAAGGCCAGGGGCAAATGGCAGTCATCAAGAGGAAATGGCAGAATATCATAACTTCCAAAGAGACTTTGGAAATATAACAATTTGCATGGAGCAGAGGAGGTGTTGGCAATAATAACTCAGCAACTGGCTACTGTTCTGGGACAGAGTATGAATCCCATCATTGCAACATATTAATTCAAACATTAAAAATGAAATCTGTAAATAATGACAATCATCAAAGCACTTTCCAGTGTTGTAAAAACTCACCTGGTTCACTAATGTCCTTTGGGGAAGAAAATCTGCCATCCTTACATGACTCCAGGACCACAGCAATGCAGTTGACTCTTGACTGCCCTCTGGGCAAATTATGGATAGGCAATAAATGCTGGCCTGGCCAGCAATGCCCACATCTTGTGCACAAATTTAAGATATATTTATCACACATTTGATGTAATAAAACATCCTTGAGACATTATCAATGGAAATTAATCACTGAAGGAGCTATTAGGAAAGGGGACTGAAAACCTGGTTAAAGTGATAGGTTTTAAGAAGCCTCTCAAAGTAGGAGAGAGAGGTTCAGGGAGGAAATTCTAGAGCTGAAGAAGGCCCATGCATGGCTGTCTGCAGTAGAATGTTTAACATTGAAGATGGTTACAAAGCTTAAATTGGAGGTTTGTGGGAGCTGGAGAAGGTGGAGTATGGCCATGGCGGAATTTGGAACCAAGTCCCATCCAAATGAGTCATCAAGGACACAGAGGAATGATGAATGAAAATGCAAGCAAATGGGACTAGTTTAGTTTGGGAAACTTGGTTGGCATTGACGAGTTGGACCAAAGGTTCTGTTTCTGTGCTGTATGGCTCTATGATTTGGCATGCTTGCGGGGCAGCTGAGTTTTGGATAATATCAAGTGTATGTAAAGTGCAAGGTGCGAGATCCAAAGGAAAATGAAAGGAGGATCTTGATGCTTGCCAACAATTTGTGGGTGCTTGTAGCTAAAAATCTGTGCCAGAATATGAGCCAAAGATAAGTTTTATATTTAGTTGTTAGTAATATCTGCAAATAGATTTTGCTTTGTGCTATTGCTAATACACAAATCCGCTTGCTTTGCCTATCATACGTGTCTTCAGTACTACTTCAAACAACAGGTGTTAGCACCGAATTCTTAAAGATTGTTCCTCCCCCTTCCCCTCAGTGATTTATTGATTCAATAAAAGTAAGGGTGTGAGAATATAGCTTCCTGTTGTAAGCTCTCCAGCGGGGAAAACCATCAACTTATAAAGAGACAGGTAAGAAGGAAAGATGATCCAAAATTGACTGCAAGGCCTCGTTATTACGGCCTTGAACTGAATTTTTATTTATTGAAAAACGCAGGAGTCCTGTGAAATGTTAACTTTTCAGACTGAGCTGATCTTGAGTCTCTTCCTCACAGCTACAGGCCTCAGGTTTCTTCCAGCACAAGGTGATAGTGAAGAAGCGATGTCTTCAGGTGATTCTCTCTTGGGGATCAGCGAGCTGGAGCTTGGGGAAATCCCCAAGCGGTTTCGTGCGGGATTCTCCTCGAGCCAGAGACCACGTCTCTCAGTCCCGCGTCTGTGGTCGACATTTGTGGGGCTGCAGAGCAAGCGAGCGGGCTCAGGTGCCGATCACCTCCCCTCGCGGAGGCTGGGATTCCCAATAAAGCGGCGCCCGGCCGGTGGCTCCTGGAGGAATCGCGGGCTGGAGGCCGCGCAGGAGGGGTCGGGGTGGCGAGTCCCATTTCCGGCTTTGCCGGCGTGGGGGGAGCGAGTGCCATCACCGGCTCTGACGGGGTCCGATCGCAAGAGAGCGGGCAGCTTTCAAATCCGCAAGATGAGAGGCTACGGCGTGTGGGGCATGGTACCGGCGGATACCCGTTTTCGGGCGGGACAGCAGAAACGGCGCCCTCCATCGAAGAAGAACACCCCCCGCCTTCGGCCGAGTGTGGACGACGCCTCAAAAAGGCGGGAAGAGGCACTGGCACGCGACTGGCTTGGCAGCTCGAACCCAACGGATAAACCGTCAACAGCAGCTGCGCTCTCTCGGAACAATAATAACAACAACAACAACGATGATGGGGAAAGCAGGCAGAGAAGTGCCGAGGAGGCTTGGAGGAGATTGATTGATAAAGGGAGGGGAGTCACTGAGGAGATTGTCCTTCCGCTGTCCGAGCGAGAAGCCACCGGATCAAGCTGCAGAGCTGTACCTTTTACCCAGGTGAGTGAACGAGAAACTGGACCCAATGCCCAATCGACGTGCAGGCAGACGGGATTAGTTTAGAATGGCAGCATGGTCGGCCCAGACATAGTGGGCCGAATGGCCTGTTCCTTTGCTGTACTGTTCTTTGTGCTCTCGTGTGTTCTCTCTCTCTTAAATTGTAATATATGACAGAACCGAAAACAATGCTGAAGAAACTCAGCAAGTTCTGGCAGCATCTGTGGAGATACAGAGAAAACAGATTTAACGTCTCAATTCTTCAGAACTTACTGAACTCAAAACTTTAGCGAGATCTGGCAGCATTTGTGCAGAGAGAGAGACGTTTAGAATCCATTGACCTTTCTTCAGAACTTACTGGACTCCAGGATATTACCTTTTGTTTTCTTCCTTCACAGGACCTTGCTGAGTTTCTCCAGCACTGTCTTTTTTTGTTTCAGGTTTCCAGCCTCCACAGTACTTTGCTTTAGTTTAGTGCTCCTGTTGGCGTATGTATAGAGTGGAGAGAAGTGAAACATTGAATACATTCACTGACCTAGCCTCGACCGCACTCTGGTGAAGAGAATTCCACAGTTTAATGATCATCTGGGAGAAGAAATTCTTCTTCATCTCTGCCTTAAATGGGCGACCCTTTAACTTGAAACTGTGGTCCCTAGTTCTAGGCTCCCCCATGATTAACTGCTTAATAGCCGGACTTAAATGTTAACCGTTGATAAAACACTTTAAAATCTATAATCCTTTGGGGCAGTCTTTATAGACTTGCCGTACTGGAAGTGCAGAGTGGGTTCACCAGATAGATTTCTGGGCTGTCCATTGAGGAGACTGGGCCTGTATTCTCCAGAAGAGATGTGATCTCACAAACTTAGAAAATTCTTGACTTGTCTAGAGAAGGAAAATAGTTCTCCTGGTTGCAAGGTCTAGAACCATGGGACATAGTCTCAGAATAAGGGGGAGGCCTTTTAAGACTAAGATAAGGATGAATTTCTTCACTCAAGGTTGTGAATCTTTGCATATCTCTACCTCTTTGGATGATCAGTCATTGAAAATATTCAAGACAGAGATTGAGAGATTTCTAGATATTAATGACATCAGGGAATATGGGGATGGCACAGGGAAATGCCATTGAAGTAGATGATCAGCTGTGATCCAGAATCGTGGAGCAGGTACAAGGGGCTGAATGGCCTACTCCTGTTCTTATGTTACCATGGAGACAAGGGAGAGAAGTACCGGGGAGATGCAAAAGGCCAGAGGACTGCAGAGATTTCAGAGGATTGTTGCGCTGCAGGAGGTTTCATCTACAGGAAGGGGAAATAAAGCAGCCAAGGAAATGCGAGTGGAGAAGATTTTAATTACTTTTACAAACAATGAATTGCCCTAAATAGATTTTGCCTTCTGCTGTGACCCTGCACACAAATTAGTCTGTTGCGCTCATTATGATGTCTTCCGCTAGTCCTGACCTCAATCAGTGAGCATCGGCGCTGAATTCTTAACAATGTCTCAAAAGTGCATTTTGGTTGTGTTGCTAATGCGTACATTTCACCCAATGCATCATGCCAGAAACACACAAGGTACTTTTTCAGACCCTCTCTCACACTCCAAACAAAGAGAATTACTGGGCAATGTAGTAACAATGGTTGGAGTCCAGAAGGAGGCCATTTAGCCCATCGTGTCCATGCTGGCTCTCTTCATTCAATGCACTTTCATTTTTGTTATCAGAGGGATTGTTCCTGTCCTCTGACATTGGCTGTTCACAGTTCATGTCAGCACTTGCAGCTAATCTTAAAATCTAAACTGAGAACACAAGGCCCTTCTCTCCATCCCTCAAACCCTCTGCTAATAAGCTTTTGGTAACCATTTGGATGACGAGTAATGATTTAGACTAGGGCCTCTCAAACCATGTGTCCCGATCCCCATTTGGGACTCGAGGCAGGCATCTTGGGGTTGCGATGCTTTTGAGATCTCAATGGTTCCCATGTATCTCCAACTGAAGGTCCCCTTAAATGCTCATGGTTTTTTTTTGGTGGGCACTGTTATGTTTTAAGAAGGATCAGGAGGTGCAAGTGTTTTAACAGCAGTAGGAGCTTTGGTCACAATGAGGTCTTCGGCATTCTGAATGGCAAACAGTCTGACTTTTTTTTCATTTGAAATGGGCAGTGACGTTATCTGATTCTTAACGTGAAAGTCCACCATACTTAAGATTGGTGTGTCCTAGAATGAGACCCGACTCCTTCTCCAATGAAACCAGCTAAGAGAGAGGGTTTTTAAAATCCTAAATACTTTGACTCCCCAACCAGAGCTCTCAGAACCACTCGAGTCTCATGGCTCCTTGTTTGTTCTCACTTGAGGGGCCATTGCAACTGGCAAAGTCTCAAGAAGGGTCACGGTGGGAAAGACGTTTCAGAATCACTGCTCTACTTTAGACGCAGTCCAATCTGCCGAGCTGTATAAAAGTCTAGCCAGAGCATATTTGATGTACTTTGTGCAGTTCTGGAAGGATGTGGAGGCTTAGGAGAAGGTGTAGAAGAGATTTACCAGAATGTCCCTTCGATTGGAGTGTGTCAGCTATAAGGAGAGGTTGGACAAGTTTGAATAGTTTTCACTAGCGCATTGGAGGTTGAGGGGTGATAAAATTGAGGCATGGATACTGTAGACAGTTGGAATCTTTTTCCCCAGGTAGAAACATCAAATACTGCAGCCTGGGCTAGGATGGGTGTAGGAGTAGGGGTATACATTAAATGAGATGTATGAGGGAACCTCTTTACACAGAGGGTGATAGGTGCCTGGAACATGCTGGGGAGGTGGTAGAAGCAGAGATAATAGCAACGTTTAAGAGGCATTTAGAGAGACACATGAACAGGCAGGGTATAGAGGGATATGGACCATGTGCAGGAGATGGGATTAATTGAGGACAGCATTGTGGTCAGCACAAATGTGGTGGGCCAAAGGGCCTACTTCTGTACTGTATTGTTCTATATTCTAGGTTCTTGGTGGGTACATTCTCCGTGATGCGAACATGGGAGTGAACATTGTCTCTCAAGCAATGGCTTCTCTTCCTGCTTTGTGCTGTTACCCCATCATTCCTCTTCCCCCTTCCTGCATACTGCTACTCCAAATTACAGGAGTGTTATGGCCAGAAGGAGGCCACTGAGTCCATTGTGCCTGCACTGGTTCTATTACCAAGTGCCAATCTCCTACCTTTTCTCCATATCCCTTGCATGTTATTTTTAACCAAATAATTGTCCAGTGCCCTCATCATTGCCTCAGTTGAACCATCTTCTACCAATTCCAGGAAGTGGACTTCAGATTCTGATTACTTGCTGAGTGAAAAATGTCTTTCTCATCATCCTTGCTTCTTTTACAAATCACTTTAAATCTATGTTGTCTGATTCCAGTTCAAGCCCCCCCCCCCGCTCCAGAGGTGTGTTTTATTGACATCTCTGAATAGTAAAAATATTTATACCATGAGTGTTAGTGTGGCCAAATTCAGTTAAAACCCTAAATAAATAGCAGAGGCTTGGAATTAGCTACATTCCCTCCTCCAGTGATTACAGCTGTTGACAATGGAAAATATTGGGTTAATAAACACGTTTATTGTGTGCCTGCTGTGAATTATTGAGAGGGGTATTTGTGTTGAGATAGAAATGGATGGAAAGCAGGGGAAGGTGAAGAGAAAGAGTAGAGAAGATACAGCAAGACAGTGTGGAAAGGTATAGAGAGAGAGACAAAGAGGAGTAAGGAAGCCAGAGAAAGGACAAGTCAGGGAAGGAAGAGAAAGAGATTCAGAGAGAAGGAACTTGACCTCAAGGCTTGATGATTCCCTTCTGTCACCCATTAATTTTTAAAACTTTCTCAAGCCTCAGCTGAAGCCTGCTTGCAAGGCTGGTAAGTGATAGGCTGGCAGGTGGAAGAGTGGAAGGAGGCAGGTTGGTAAGATTCAGGCTGGTAGTCAAGTGTCTACACCCCGTACAGTTCTGGGGTTGAGTGGTCCTCTTCGTCGACTGTGTTTGAAGGCAGACCTCAGTGTGCTGTTGGCCTGGCCACCAGAGGGAGCTGCTGTGGCATGGTATTTGCAGTGTGTGGGTGAGAAGTCTGGCTTTAGCTTTCCTGCTTTAAGTGCTTCCTCTTGGCTGTCATGCACAGAAGCCTTGTCCAGGCCATCCTTATGGCTGCAGCTTCTGGAAGATTTGGGGAAGCGTGAAATCAATTGCCTGCTGCACTTGTTGACACCATTTAAAGGTCTAGAGCAAACCTAGTTTACTGCAATCGCAATACTACCATGGACTGGACATATTTCACACACATTAGATCCCAGTAAGCCTCTGATAAGGGAGCTTTTGGCACGGGAGAGTTATTCATAAAGCCTCAAGGTGCAAACTGCAGAGCAGATGGGATAAATCAAGCTGTAATGGCTAGGTGCCATCCCAGCTTTGGGCTTCAGAAGCTTGTGGGATCTGTGTGGGAGCAGGAGAAGGTTAAGGGAGGCAAAGAGTCATAGAGTCATATAGCATGGAAACAGACCCTTCGGTCCAACTTGTCTGTGCCAACCAGACATCCCAATCCTACCTAGTCCCATTTGCCAGCATTTGGCCCATAATCTCTCTAACAACATTTTCTATTCATATACCTATCCAGATGCCTTTTAAATATAATAATTGTACCTACCTCCACCACTTCCTCTGTCAGCTCATTCCATACACGCACCACCCTCTGTGTGGAAAAAGTTACCCTTCAGATCCTTTTTCTAAATCTTCCCCCTCTCACCTTAAACCTATGCCCTCCACTGTTGGACTCCTCCACTCTTGGCTATTCACCCTCTCCATGCCCATCATGATTTTATAAACCTCAAAGGTCACCCCTCATCCTCAGATTCTCCAGGGAAAAAAGCACTCCCCACTAGCCCCACCATCCCTGGCACTTTTCCCTGCAACCGCAGGAAGTGCTACACCTGCCCCTACACCTCCCCCCTCACCCCCATCCCAGGCCCCAAGAAAACCTTCCACATAAAACAGATGTTCACCTGTACATCTGCTAATGTGGTATATTGTATCTGCTGTTCCCGATGTGGCCTCCTCTACATCGGGGAAACCAAGCGGAGGCTTGGAGACCGCTTTGTGGAGCACTTACGCTCGGTTCGTGACAAACAATTACACCTCCCAGTAGTGAATCACTTCAGCTCCCCCTCCCGCTCCTCGGACGACATGTCCATCCTGGGCATCCTCCAGTACCACCGCGATACCACCTGAAGGCTGGAGGAACAGCACCTCATATTTCGCTTGGGAACCCTGCAGCCCAATGGTGTCAATGTGGACTTCACAAGCTTCAAAATCTCCCCACCCCTGACCTCATCGCAAGACCAGCCCATCTCGCCCCTGCCTCCTTGACCTGTTGGTCTTTTCTCCCACCTATCCGCTCCTCCCACCTCACTGACCAAACACCACCCCACTTCCTACCTATTAACCTCATCCCCTCCTCCTTGACCAGTCCGTCTTCCCTCTGACCTACCCGCCCCTCCCTCCCTACTGACCAACCCCCATCCCAACTCCCTACCTACACTCACCTGCATTGGCTTCATCCCCGCCTCTTTGACCTGTCCGTCTTCTCTCCACCTATCTGCTCGTCTATCCACCTTCCATCAACGCCTCCCCTTCTCTCTATTTATTTCAGAGTCCCCTTCCCCCTCCCCCATTTCTGAAGAAGGGTCCAGACCCGAAACAACAGTTTTCCTGCTCCTCTGATGCTGCCTGGCCTGCTGTGTTCATCCAGCTCTACACCTTGTTATCTCAGACTCTAGCATTGGCAGTTCCTACTATCTCCCAGCCTATTCTGTGTCATTTTATGACTCAAACCCTGTAATCCCAGCATCATCCTTGTAAAGAGGTCCACTGCTTTGAATCCTGGAGGAGAAATAAACTGATTGGAAGTTAGGAGTAGAATTTCAAGAGGGGTGGAAGAGAGATGTCATAAAGAAAAGAAGGAACAGAAAGGAGAGATAACAGAGAAAGAGAAGGAACAAAGAGAGAGGGAAGGAGCAGAAAGGAAGAGGAGAGGAAACAGAAAGGAAGGGAAAGGACAGAGGAAAAGAAAAGAGAGGAGGCAGAAAGGGAAGGGAGAGAGGAGGAAAGAATAGAAGGAGATAACAGAGAAATTAAGAAGAGTGAATGTGATGGGAAGGAGCAGAGAGTGAGGGAAAAGAATTAATGGGGGGATGGGAGGGGTAGAAGGATCAGAGAGAGATGTAAAAGTACAGATAGTAATGTAAGACCTGACGGAAGAGAGAGGCAGTAATTAATGAGGATGGAGAGAAGGTGAGAATGAAATGCAGATGAAAATGGCTAATGAATTCTAAGAAAGGGAAAGTAGATTGGCAGTTGAAATGTGCTATTTATTTATTATGTCAACAAGCTGAAAAGTGACTTGACCCTTCATGAGGCATTGAATGACACATAAGCCTAGCTGATTTCAACAGGTCGGTGATTGCTCTTTTAGAGAGCCGTGTCCCTCTCGGAAAGAACTAGGAAGCCCAAAGTGAGGTAAAGGGTTCAATGCAGCCTCTAAAAGCTGGCAACATGAAATCTCTGCTTTACAGTTTCACGGTCCTCTGCAATTGCGCCTTTTGTAATCTGCATTATGGTGAATTGAAGCACTATGTTTATTTTGCTAGAACTGGTAACTTTATTCTAATGGCAGAATCTCTGAAGTAGAACTTGCATTTATATAGCACTATTTTTACCTTAAGGATGCCCCAAAGTGCTTCACAGCCAACAAAATACTTTTGAAATGTAGTTCCTGTTGTAATAGAAAACATGGTAGCCAGCTTCTGCACAGTGAGTTCCCACAAGTATCAACATGATAATGACCAGATGGCTTTTTTTTTAAGTGATATTGGTTGAGGAATAGATGATGCTTAGGACATTGGAGAGAACTTTGCTGCAGTTCTTCAAAATAAGCTATTCATGTACCTGAGAAGGCAGACAGGTGTAACAAAACCTCTAGCAGCAGTTGGTGACAGTGACAGATGACTCTGCGCAAGGGCAGTTGTTCTGGGAAATCGAGCAGCAGGTGGTGATGGCGAGGGAGAGCAGCTGGAGAAGATGAATGGATCTTCTCTCTGGGGGGACAAAAATAGGGTGTCTATGGGGAAAGGAGGCCTATGGGAAGAAGGGGCAGAAAACCAATAATGTGAACCATATGCTTCATTCTACATAAAAACTTCCTTGCTTAACATTAATTTCCCTTCATGTTTGTAATGATTTGATGTGAATGGAATAAAGAATCCCTGCTTCATGATCTTTGGGCTGTCTGTGTTCAAATCTTATCCTACACAGGGATGTCACTTCAATATTTCAGCTGAAAGAGGGCACCTCTGACAGTGTAGTACTACATTGGGAGTATTAGTCTAGATCCGAACTCAAATTGTGGAGTGGGATTTGAACCCACAACCTTGTGACTTGGAATGTGGTACCCACTGAGCCATAGCTGACAAGTCAACTTTGGAAGATTGCCTCCCACACTCCAAGCTGAAGACTGTTTTAACTTCCCTTTACAGCAAACTCGGGATTTCCAACCTGCAGCCTAGCCTATGGGCTGTCTGGTATTAACATCAAGCTCATCTTGATTAATTATCTCTTTTCACCTCTTCCAGAGCATTTCACATCTAAACTGCAAGACCTTTAACATCCAAAACCAACTGTGCTTTGGCCATTGCAGTTCATTCTTCATCCCTGGGGCAGAGCAAAGGTTATACCGGTCGTGCTCCAGATGTTTCCCGAGCCAGCTAAAGAAGATTGTGGTCTCGCTGGAGTGTGAAGGGGTCCTGGTGGTGAGCAGAAACATCACCCTAGTAGAAGAATGTAAGTGCGACCTCGAAACAGAGCAACTTCTGAAGAACTGACTGCTTGTCTCCTTACCTAATCCGTTCATGTAGCTGGCTGATGGAGAGGAAATAATGCAAATGGGAATATTTTCAGGAATTCCTTTTTCATCAGTGACTGTTTTTCACAAGCATGTCCAGTCATCCTGCCCCCATTTCTGTCTCTTCAATGTTTGGAGGAGATGGTGTTGGTGGAGGGGGTGCAGGGAGGAGGTGGGATGCAGGGGTGGGTTGTAGGTATGTCTTTCTCTCTCTCTCTAACCTCTCTGTCTTCTGGGTCCATGTGCAGCTCCTATCTGGTTGACTTAACTGCAAGCTGGAGAGGGGTGCATCTGGCAATATAACTGGCTTGGCTGCCTGCAAACCACAGAACCTGCCCCTGAACCCCCTTTTCCTTGCGTTTGGTCACTTTAGGGGAGAGCGGAGTGCAGACCAAGTTGTGATAATAGGACCTCATAATCAGAAGTTGCAAATTAACTGGATACTCCTCTGCTTTGCTATCTCAACTCTAGCGAGGTACAAGGGGCATTTGAAAAGGACGTTAAGACAACTAGGATCATTAGCGATAACCAAAAGCTTGGCTGAAAATTTGGATTCTGATGGAAGTCTTAAATGAATGGAGATGGAGGAATTTGGAAAGAAGTACAGAGTTTCATTCCATTTGAGTCACTGTTGAGCAAAATGAGAGATGGATGTAGAAGAGGCTGGAGTCAAAATTTATTAAATTTGTTTCCATGTTAATTGGAACAAAAAGACCAGAGATGGGTGGATGGCTCCCTTAGATTTCAATAAGAGGAGTTGAGAATCCTAATTATGATTGTGGCATTTGATGTCCTGACAGGGGATTTATTGTTAAGATGCAAGTACTGTGCACAGCCAACTAGCAGATTGTGAGGAGAGCTTGTCTTATCCTGAAGGGATGAATTGGCCTTTTAAAGGCTTGCTGTCATCAGGAATCTAATGTGCAATTCCATGAGGTGAGATCTTTTCAAAATCGGTGATGGTAAGGCCTATTTCTGCCGTGTTTTCTCACAATGGGGAATGATCTAATGATACAGAGCTGCTTGGAATTTTCTGCCCCTGTCTAAGTGGTGTTTTCAGGAAGATTATTGATCTGACAATTTTTTTCTGTCATCGGTGTGTGATTTTCATCTACAAGGACAATGATCCTTGTAGGATCAAATTTGAAAATATAGCCATGCTCCCCCACACACATGCCTCAATTTTGTCGGAGTGGTAACTTGTATGGTGTCCCTTGTTGGTGCCAGGTTTAGCCAATCATAATATAAAGGATCATGGGAGCTTAATACAAAGGAGCAGAAGTAGACCATTCAGCCAATTAAGTCTGCTTTGCCATTCAATGATATGACTGATCTGATAATCCTAAATTCCACTTTCCTGCCTTTTCCCCATAATGAATGTACTTAATGACCCAGCCTTGTCAGCCCTCTACAAGAAAGAATTCTACAGATTCACGACCCTCTGAGGGAAGAAATTCCTCCTCATTTGTTTTAAGTGGACCGCCCCTTACTCTCAGATTATGTCCTCTGGTTCTCATCTTTTTACTTCCCTAGGATACTACATGGCTCAGACCAGCTCTGGTACTTGAGCTGTTGTTTGGCCTTAGGTAATGCTGTGTTGAGATGTTAATTAAGAAGGCAAGCATTTGGCTCAAGGGTGGTTCCCAATTTCTTGCTTCTGCCCTCCCTCAAGGTTTTAAATCTGGATGATGCCAGCCTTCTCCCATAGCATGAAAGGATTAACCTTGCTATAATTGGTGATCTGCCATGCCACCTCTAGAATGACCCAACCAGTGGACAACAAGGGTTCCCAAATGTTGCTGTTGCATCAAAGGAGAGTGCTGGTGTGTCGGTAAAATCTGAGTTGGTAATCCACAGTCAGGTGAATGTTCTGGGAACATAGGTTTTAATCCCACCAGGGTTGGACTTGAAATTTGAATCAGCAAGAATTGGAATTAAAAACTGGTCTAATGGTCCATGTAATGGTTATTGTACAAGAACCCATCTGCTTTATCAATGCACTTTTAAAGGAAATCAGCTATCCTTACCTAGTCTGACCTATATGTGACTCATTGGTTGACTCTTGACTGTCCTCAGCAATGTACCAGCCAGCCATTCAATTCAAGGGCAAATAGGGTACTAAATGCCAGTCCTGCCAGCAATGCCCACATCCATTAAGAATAATGGGAAAAAGCAATACTGATAAGTAAAAACATACTCAATGGTATGCTTTGCAATTGCAGTTTTTGAAAATATAATATTTCAAGGGATGAAGGTGTCACTGTCTGGACCAGCATTTATTGCCCAAACATATTTCGGCTGGAGAAGGCGGTGATGAGCTGCCGTCTTGAACTGCTGTAGTTCATGGGGTATAAGGACACCCACAGTGCTGTTAGGAAGGGAATTTTAGGACTTTGACCCAGCAGTCATGAAGGGTGATTATAATTCCTAGTCAGGATGGTGTATGTCTTGGAGGGGAACATGCAGGTGGTGGTGTTCGCATATATGTGCTGCCTTTGTCCTATAAATGGTTGTAATCCTGGGTTTGGAAGGAACTGTCAAAGGAGCTTTGAATTTCAGCAGTACATCTTGTAGATGGTGTACATTGCTGCTACGGAGCATCGGTGGGTGGACGGAGAGAGTTTGTGGATATGGTACCAGACAAGCGGATTGCTTTGTCCTGGATGGTTTTGAGTTTGTGTTGTTGGAGCTGCACTTTTCCAGATGAGTGGGGAGTATTTATCACACTCTGGGCTTTGTCCTGTGGATATTGGTTAAGTGTGAAGACAGGTAACTAGGTGAGTAACTGAATTCAGCCACTGTAGCCCTGAGCTTTGGAATTCCGTCTACTCCTTTATGACAAAGCTTTTGGTCATTTGTCCTACTAACTCCTAATATGGCTTGGTGCTATGTTTTGTGTGAAAATCCCTCCTTTGATGAGGCTTGGGATGCATATCTTCAAAGGCATTGTATGAATGTAAGTTGTTGTCATCTGTTACTTCGCCTTTATTAGGCCTAGCTCCCTGCGATGACCAGGTAGTCCAAACTGCTGAATGGATTTAACAAGTGTTTGACCTTGTGGCTTATCCTAAACCTCCTGGTGTGGTTCTTGACTTTGTGCAAAGATGGAAATGGGCAAGGAATCACCAGCTTCTTTTATGTTCCATTCCGCCTTAAGAAACCAGGAGAGAGATAAACAAGTTGTTGGTTGCTTTAGACCGTCTTTAGTGTTAGTGTCTATCAACTTAACTCTAACTCTAAATCCTGTTCACCGCCCTGCACTCCAATCTTTGCCTGTCCTCTCCTGCTGGTGTGTTGATGCACTTTGGGGTACAAATCCCAAAGGTATCAACTAATCGCACTCACCTCTGTTTGTCTTGTGCCACAGCTACACTCCTGTCAGGAATTTCAAGACCTTTTTTTTGATGGTTGGGTGAGAAGCCTTACTTCAGGTTCATCAACAGCAACATGAACGTGCATTTACATAGCATGCTGAACACGGTGAAGTTTTTTAAAAAATTCACTCAGGATGTGGCATCTCTGACTAGGTCAGCATTTATTGCCCATTCCTAATTGCCCCAAGGGCTTGTGGACAAGAACAAGGCCATCACACAGCCTGATATAGAGAGGAAATTCCAGACCTTGGTAGTTGAAGACATGGCATAAGTAGTGCAGCAATTAAAATTGGTGTTTTGCAAGAGGCCAGAATTGGAGAAGCATACAGATCTTGGAGGGTTGTAGGAGGTTGCAGAGAAAGGGAGGAGAAAGGACATGAGGGATAATCACAAGAATGAGAATTTAATAGATGTGTTTTAGGTTTTAAGTAGTTCAATATTCCATATCTGCTGTGGTGGTGCGTTATCATTTAGTTGGAGATCAGAGATGCTATGGCAACATTCAGTTTTGCATGCAAGTTAGTCATAGACCTTTCATAGCACGGGAAAAGAGGTTTTGGCCCTTAGTGTCCATACTGGCCATCAAACACCTATTTATTTTAATCCCATTTTCCATCACTTGGCCCATAGCCTTGTATGCAATGCCATTTCAAGTGCTCATTTAAATACTTCTTAAATGTCTTGAGGGTTCCTTCATTATAGACTGAGTTCAGATAGTCCCCATTCCTATTTGAAAAAAATTTCATCAAATCCCCTGTAAACCTCTTGCTCCTTACCTTCAAATTGTATCCCTGATTATTAACTTTTCTATTAAGGGGAATATTTCTCTCTATATGTGCCTTGTCCATGGTCCTCAACTTCATAAACATCAATCATTGTCCCCTCTTCAGCCTTCGCTGCTCGAAGGAAATCAGTCCCAGTCTCTGTTCATAGCTGAATTGCTCTAACCCATGCAGCATTCTTGTGAATCTCCTCTGCATGTGCTCCAGTGCAATCACATTCTTCCTGTAGTGTGGCAACCAGAACTGCACCCATTCTCCAGCTGTGGAATAACTGATATTATAAATAACTCCATCAGAAAGTCCTTGCTTGTGTATTCAATGCTTTGACTAATAAAGGCAAGTGTCTTATATGCCTTCATAACTCAGAGCTATGAATAGTGATGGTGGAGGCTTCAACGTTCTTTCCTTCACAAGGCTGACCAGGAATCTCTCCTGCTGTTACTGCCTGCCATTGCATGCATTGGAAGAAATTATAGGTTGATACTCAGCCTGTGTGGTGTGTTGTGAATGCACCTTCCCTGACTGTCAAGTCCTGGGCTGAGACTCAAACCTGGAATTTCTGGCTTAGAGGCAAGGACACTACACTGATCCACAAGACCTTCATGTTCCTGATCATTAACCAGTAAATTAGAATTTGAAAGTCATCAGTTGATTACCGCACAGAAGAGGCCGTTCAGTCCATCAGGTCCATGCTGTGAATAACAGTAGTAATTTTGCTCAGTCCTCTCAGTGGAGCAGAGCTCAGCATTGGAAGACCTCAGTGTCCATGACTCCCAGCCAAAATGAGAGGGAAAGACATCGCTCTAGTTTCTTGGAAAGAGCAATGTTCCTTACAGTGAAACTCAATGCCATCTTTGCCTGTGCCTCATATGCCTGAGCAAGGTGTGACAACACTGGGGGCACTGTATTTTTAAATGCCAAGGTCTGTAATGTGAATCAGTGAACATTTAATTGATGAACTTGGAATAAACAAAGACTAGTCATTGTTGACTTCATCCCAGTGCTAAATGAATTACAGCTCCTTCAGCTAGATTTAGACACTTACCTGAATAGCGATTTATCTCTGAAGCCCAATGACAGACTTGATAACATGCCTGGCTACATATGTCCTGCACTCACAGATACGGGTCCCAGTGGAGATGAGCAATTGGCCTCTCTGCTATTGTTCCTTTGCCAGGCTGCCATTTCAACTCACCTGTTAAATCCTTAGGAGAAAATACATCTCTTGCCTCCTGAATAATGGAATGTCTCAGGTGCTGGAGTTTGGAGATAGGCCATGATTACAGTGCTGGTTTATTTAATGAGATAAAGATGAAGGGCTGGGATTTCTGTACTGTACAAAACCTTGTGTGTTTTGGAGATCATGACAACTTCAACAACTTACATTCAGAAAGCACTTTTAATACATTCAAACATCAAGACACTTCACAGGAGCATTACAAGACTGAAAGTGATGCCCTTAAGGCGAGAGTAGGTGAGATGACCGAAAGCTTCATCAAAGAGTTTTATTTTAAGAGACGTTTTAAAGGAAGACAGACATGGAGCTCTAGGGAGGGTACTCCCTGAGAACATCAAGCTTTGGGAAGCCAGAAGCCCAGTCACTGGCGAAATGATTCAAAAATTGACAATACCCAAGAGGGTGAGATTGAAGGAGAGCAGATATTTTGGAGGCTTGTGGGGAGGTATTTGAACTAGGGAAGGGGCAAAGCCTCAGAGGGATTTGAAAACAAGGATGAGTTGTTTAAAGTCAAGGTGGAGGCTTGACTTGGGAAGTCACTGTAGACAAGCAAGCACTGGACTGATAGTAGGGTGGTACAGGACTTGGAAAGGGCAGAGTTTTGGAGACAAATTCTGGTTTAGGACATAGAAGGCAGGAGACCAACCAGAGAGTGTTGGAAAAGCTGGGTACAGAGGAGCTAGATTCAGTTCAACCTTTTAAGAAGACCTTAAAGCACTTGACCATTAGGTCACCTAGAAAAAGACTCTAAGAGCTACGAAGGATGGACAAAACATCTGAAAATCCTGGTATTTAATGAGTTTTATCAGTCAGCACTCATTAATTAACATATGCAAAAACATATTGGGCAGAGTTGACCTGATCCAACCCACAGGTTTGGGGGTGGGGTGTGCAGTGCACAACCTGTGGATCAAGTCATGGACACCCAGGTTTTCTATTGGTTTGCAGACCTACTCACATTTCTCCTGGGTATTGTTCCAGGAAGTGGGATTTAAGTAGCATTTGTGTTCTGCCTGGTTATTAAGAAGTGTGTGTCTGCTGACGATGGGCAGTTCGCCCAGAAAATGTACGACTAGCAGCCGCATATCAATGAACTGCATTGAAAATGAGCTTGACTAATCTCTCGATGGGAGATGCTATACCTGATAATTCTCAAAACCATGCTGAGAATCTCTCTCTTGTTTTTTTTTGGACCAAAAGGAAGTATTTTTTTCTTCTCATACATGTGAATTTTGGATCCTCCTTTTGCCTGTACAAACTTTGCAATAAAAAAGAATGTATAATGTGGTGGATACGGGACAGTGTGTACCCACGCTTTGGACCTGTATTGTGACTATGTGCTGTCTAATAAATATTCAAACTACCTGCTTCACTTCCTTGTCTGGTGTTATTCTTTGCTTTATTTCACCAGGAAATGAAGACTTTAAGATAAAACGACAGACTATGTCGTCAGACTTTACAGCTCAGAAAAGGTGGGTCGTTGGCCTTTTGTGTTTGAGATGGAACCTCCAGCCTAATCTCACTTTCAGTTCTGAAGAAGACTCAATGCTAACTCTGTCTCTGTCCACAGATGCTGCCAGACCTGCTGAGTTTCTTTTACATTCTGTGTTTGTTTGACTTTCTGATTCTTGGTCCATAGCTTTGCAGACTTCAGAGCTGGAGGTAGATACAAATGCCAGAGCATTTTTATTTAAACTAAGCCACTGGAAGTGGGGGTTGATGGGGTAGGGGTGAGGGGTGCAGAGGTTCAGGAAGAACAAAGGAGGAGAGGAACTGTGATAGGGTGGAGAACAGGGGAGATTCAATAACAAATGATTTCCTGAAGCAACAGCCAAAGAGTTTGGGAATGGATATAGAGAAGAAATGAAAGGTTATGTCCAAGTGTGGTGTGAATAGCTATTTAAAAAAAACCCATCTGAATGCAACATGAGCCACCAAGGAGATTATTATGAGATGTATGTATCTGAGTGATATTATATGGTCAATTCTATAATTCTGTATAGAAGACTCCTACCTGGCAACAACCCACCTTCGCAGTAAAACATCGAGTACTATCAACCAGCATTTGAATTCTCTACCTGACTGAGTTCCTCTGTTCTCCATATGAGCTGAGGCCAGTTGGGAGTTCTTTTAAACAATGCTTAAAAATATGTATATTATGATCAGGCAGCAGAACCCTCTGCTGTGAGATGCACTGACTCTGACCTTCTCACAGAGTCCTTAGCACATGACTACTAAGTTAACAGTTATATCTCAGCACACCTCAGAGGCTCATCTATATATTCAGTAAACCATAACTCTACATGACCCATTAACTTTCTGCAGGAATCGAAACCACCATGGTTCTGTGTAAATTCCTGAAGCGGGTTAGGTTTCAGTGAATCCTTTGGAAGTTTGAGGCTGCAGCAGCAACTTGCATAAAGCATCATTTACCCGTGTGAAGCATCACAAGGTGCTTCATGGGAGTGTGATAAAATGAAATTTTACACCAAGCTCCCTGAGAAGTCACTAGAAGAGGCAGCCAAAAATCTTGATTGTAAAAGAAGTAGGCTTCCTGAACCAGGGGTCACAGTAAAAGGATATGGAGTAGACCATTTAGGACTGAGACGAGGTGAAATTTCTTCACTCAGGGAGTGATGAGTCTGTGGAATTTTCTGCTACAGAAAGCAATCGAGGATGATGAAACGCTGAATGTTCGAGCTAAAGGGATCAACGGGAATAGGGAGAAAGTGGTGAACATGGTATTAAGTTGGATGATCAGCTATGCTCATATTTGAATGGCAGAGCCGGCTTGAAGGGCTGAATGGCCGACTCCTGTTCCTGCTTTCTACATTTCTATGTTTAGAGAGGGAGTTCGTGCCTAGGCAGCTGAAAATACAGCCACTAATGGAGCCTTTGACATTCAGAATTGCAAGAGGTCAAAACTGAAGGAGTGCAGTGATCTTGGAAGCTTGCTGGGTGGGAGAGGTTACAGGAAGAAGGATTAACACCCAGAACATTGTATAAATATACCTTCCTGAAAATTTGAAAGCCATTAAAAATAAACTGTCTTAAAGCCAGCCTTGTTAGCTTTATGGTTTAGCAGATGATGCAATCTGTGAGCTTTTATTTGAATTTTGAGAAAGATTCAGGCAATATTCTGGACTGAAATATTCACTTCCATGCACCACACTATGCCCACAACTGGGGAAGGGGGAGTGACTGATAAGATCAAGCTAGATGTTGACATGAGAGAAGAAAGGAAGGTGGAGAGAAGCTCAAGTTGTAGCACCTTGTCAGTGACATTTATGGGACTTCAAATACCATAAAAACAATTGACTTACACATAGTCATAGAATATTAAAGCACCAGAAGAGGCCGTTTGGCCTATCATGTCAGCACTGGTCATCAAGATCTGACCAACTCCTTTTTTCAGCACATGGGCCTGTATCCATATGCTATGGCATTTCAAGCATTCATCTAAATAGTTCTTAAGTGTTGTGACAGGACCTGTCTCTACACCCTTTCAGGCTGTTAGTTTCAGGCATCCACCACCCTCTGGGTGATGCAAATTCTAGCTTAAATCCCCTCTAAATCTCCTGCTGTTTACCTTAAATCTATGTCCCTGGTTATTGATACGTGTATGAAGGGGATAAAGATTCATCCTATCTATGCACCTCTGTTTAGTATACATCTGCAGTGCTTTTTAATGATCTTAAGATGTTTCAAAGTTTTACAACCAAGCAAGTACTTTTTGAAGTACAGTCACTGTTGAGTATTACTTTCAGGAAAATTGGACTTGAAGAAGAAAAGAACCTAGATTCAAAAGATTGTCTTGAAATGGACATTGTGATGAATTAACAACAGTCATTTTTGGGCTAGCTGGATAGCTATGGTAACTTGTAAAGGTGTTGAGACTGTGGTTAGATACTGAGCAGGAGGAGATAAGTGGCTGAATGCATATGGTTAGCTATATATTTACATCATGCTTTGACCTTGCAGTTTAATATCAGAACTGCTGTCAATTGCATTACTGTCTTGTAACAGACTCCAGCCTTGTGGAGAAAAACAGAAAAGTGCTGGAAATAT
This sequence comes from Rhincodon typus, assembly GCF_021869965.1. NCBI lineage: Eukaryota > Metazoa > Chordata > Chondrichthyes > Orectolobiformes > Rhincodontidae > Rhincodon > Rhincodon typus. The sequence continues at coordinate 7,965,074 of NC_063369.1, forward strand.
TCAGGTGGTCAGGCAGCATCCCTGGGGAGAGAAACCGACCTGGCATTTCAGAGCCATGACCTCCCATCAGAACTGCGAAATGTTAGCAATATAGCAGGCTTCAAGAAAATACAAGAGGGGCAGGGAGAACAGAGTGGGGGTTGGTTGGTTGAGGGTACGGGGGCAGTGATGGTGGTGTATTTCCTGTGATAAACTGGAAGGCAGGATAAATTAATTGGCATAAGGGATGATGGTATGAGGCCAAAAGAGCTGTAAAGGGGACAATAGATGGATTTGCGGGAGGTATAAATAGGAAAAGTAGAACTGTCAACAGGAATTGGGAGGCAATGGCATCATGGTATTATTGCTAGACCGTGAATCCATACAGCTAGGTAATGTTCTGCAGACCTGGGTTCAAATCCCCACCATGGCAGATGGAATTTGAATTCAGTTAAAATCTGGAATTAAGAGTCTGATGATAACCATGAAATGATTGATGGGTTAAAACCCAACTGGTTCTCTAATGCTCTGTAGGGAAGGAAACTGCCATCTTTACCTGGCATAGCCTACATGTGATTCCAAACCCACAGCAATGTGGTTGATTTTCAAATGCTGTCTGGGCAATTGGGGATTAGCACTAGATGCTGGCTTAGCCAGTGCCACTCATATCTCATGAATGAAGTTTTAAAAAAATGTTGACCAAAAAGTAGAGGTCATGATGTGAAATTGTTGAATTTTCCACATAGTTTGGAAGGCTGTTAAGTGTCTATGGATCTCAACCTTGGGGTTAGTCATTATTTAATGAAGTGTGGTCATTATAAAACTTATCAAAGATTATCCAGCTCTGCTTGAATGACTTCCCTTTTGCAGGTTGTGTAGAATCCAACTTGATTAGCTAATGGTATATACACAGTACTGTGTTCATGTGTTCTTCTCATGCAGTCATTACACTACAGAAGGTGCATTGATTCTGAAGTTATCCAGTCAGTTGCACACAATCCCTGCATGTTTATTTTCTCCAAGTGCCCATCCAATTTCCTTTGAAATTGCCGTCGATTATGTCTGCATCTACCACACTCATGGGCAATGCTTTCTGTGTCATTACTTCCCACTGCGTAAAAAAAATTCTTCCCTTGCATTCCCTGCCGTAATCTTAAACCTAGCCCTTTATCTAGGAATTACATAGGAGATACAGCATGGACACGTGATTCAGCTCAACCTATCCATGCTGTCCTCAAGTCTCCTCCCATCTTTTCTCACCGAGATCTGCCATCTATTTCCTCCTCTGACCTATGTGTGTCTAAATTCCCCCTTGGTGCATCTATACCCTTTGTTTACCCGTTGTGTTAAATTCCATATTCTCACCAATCTCTGGCTTTCTTCTGAGTTCCCAATTGGATTTCTTGCTGATCATCTCATTTTGGTAGACTAGTTCTGTTCTTCTGAATTATGTGAATGATAAACATAATATCTTTCTGTCTGAAGGTTAACTCCCACACAAGAAACCTCACTTTCATTCACAACTGTTAACAAACTCAGCATTCTCAACTGCCAATAAATTGGTTCCCTTTTCCTTTGCACACACCCACACACATCTGGCCATTCATAACAGTCATAAAAGCATCCTTCTGCCTTGCAATTCTCCTACTGACTTTTCATTCATGCCTTTAGAGTCAGCTAACCTTTCTGAGACAATTATCATGCTTCAACAATTATTGTCATTTACCTGTTCTGTCCCCACCACCCCCTGTCGCAGGGACATGTTTAAAATGTCACAGTTTCATCACCAAATTTCTGTGAGTTCTCCTTTCCACCAAGTCTCTAAAACTATTCTTCTTAAATGTTCTCAGCTTCACACCACTCCTCCCCCAACCACATCCATCTTCACAGAAGTCACTTGTCACTTTTCTCCGACATCTGTCAGCTACCTTATCTCAGTAGCTGTTCTTTACATGCGAGGCTGGGTACCGTTGAAAAGCTATCAATTTTAGAGGACATCACAGTTGAATACAGTATTACTGTTATTGCAGTTCTTTAAACGTACTCAATTTCAGTGAAGGCTGTTGCATAGAAATGAGGAGCATAAACTTGGCTGATGTTTGTGAATTTCTTTCTTGGCTGTTGTTTGAAATAGGTTGACTTTTAGCAATAATCAGCCTTGATAATGTGGCTACAAGAGCAGGTCAGAGACTAGGAACGCTACAGTGTGTAACTCACATCCTGACTCCCCAAAGCCTGTAACCATCTACAAGGAACAAGTTAGGAGAATGATGGAATACTCCCACTTGCTTGGATGAGTGCAGCTCCAACAACACTCAAGAAGCTTAACACATCCAGGACAAAGCAGTCCTTCATTGGCAGCACATTCACAACATTGTCCCCTTAACCCACCGACACTCAGTAGGAACAGTGTGCACCATCTACAAGATGCACTGCAGAAATTTACCAAGGCTTCTTAGACAGCGCCTTTCAAACGACTTCCATCCAGAAGGTCAAGGGCAGCAGATACATGGGAACACTATCATCTGCACATTTCCCTCCAAGCCACTTGCCATTCTGACTTTGAAATATATCGCCATTCCTTCAGTGTTAGTGGGCCAAAATCCTGGAACTTTTTCCCCAATGGCGTTGTGGGTGTCCCTTCACCACACAGCCTCCAGTGCTTTAAGAAGGCAGCTCACTGAGAAGGGCAATTAGGAATAGACAATGAAGGTCGGCCTTGCCAGTCAAGCTGGTATTTTGGGAATGAATAAAGAAAATGCCAAATTGCAGGTGGGAAGGGAATCAGTTAAGTGATTATTTAGTGCAAGCCTGTCTCTAAGACATTACAGGCAGTTGATGGGTACGAGAAAGGTTTGTGACACAGCTGTAACTGCTGAAGTCCCACTGATGAATATCTGCTCATTAGGAATGTGATGGGTCAATTATCCTGAAGGAAGGAAAGGTTTTTAAGCATGCAGTGTACCTGCCACGCAGAACACAGCCCTCATACTCTGTCTTCTGTTCTGCCAGACATGTTGCGTGCAGTGGGGGTAATTAGCAGGAAGCTAAATGCACCTCTCTCAAGCTCACTTTACAAAGCCAAGACTGAATCAAAGCCTCTCATTCTGATTCAAATTGGCCCCAGATCGTCTCTATTAATCCCAGTGAACTGAGCTGGGTACAGGAGTGGCCTGTTTACTCAACTGCTGGTGAGGGAGATTTATCTCAGTTGCTCTACACCTCTTGACCTTAGTGAACTTATGGCTGGTCAATTGAGCACCAGAGCATGGTGAAGAATGCCCAGCTACTTCATAGTGCCAACTTAAGGACTGTTATGGTCAGTCCTAATAAGTCCCATTAATTCAGTGAGGTTTTGTTTGAGCAATGAGTTGTTGCTGAATACACTGGGACTGTAGTCTATTTTGAAACGGAATTAGGTAGATACTTGATGGCAGAAAATGTACAAGGCTGTGGGGAAAGAGTCGGGGAGGCAATTGGGATTAAGTGGATAGCTTCTTTTGAAGAGCTAGCGCAGCCACGATGGGCTTAATGGCTTCCGGTTCTGTATCCATTGTAAGATTCTATTGACTCCGCATAAAAATAAAAACTTGCATTATGTAACACTACATCAGGATGTCCCAAAAACCCTTGCAAGCAATGAAATACTTTAAAAGTGGGGTCACTGTTGTTGTATAGGAAATACAGCAGCCAATTTGTGCACGGCGAGCTCCCTCGAATAGCAATGTGATAAGGACCAGATGACTTACTTTTAGGATTTTGTTTGTGGATTATTTATCATGTAGGATGCCAGGGAGAATGACCCTCTTCTTCAAAACAATGCCACGGGAACTTTTACGTTCATCAGAGGGGACAGGCTGGGCCCCAGGTTAACAACTTGATCCTGCGGTGGGATGCGGTGTTTGTCAGCCTAGTTTTGCTGCTCAAATCTTTGAAACAACGCTATTTGAATGGAGAACCTTCAAATCTGCAGAGGAGAGGGCTGACAAATGGGGCAAAGTAAACACCAACATTTTACAAAAGTAAAAAGATATATTTTTCTTTCTGCAGTCTTAACCTTCATTTTTAAAAAGTCAGAAAAATGTCCGTAATACATCCATCAAATGTCATTGAGTTTAAGTTGGAGCACTGCTGCACTTACTCTGTGTTAATCATTGTAACTTACAGGCAATGCCTCAATCAATACAATATGATTCTTCTTAAGAAGAGCTTTCTTCAGGTTCTGAAGAAGAGTCATACTTGACTGAAAACATTAACTTTCCAATTGCTGTCATCAGCATTACTGCGATTTTACTAAGAACTAGGTGAAGTCAGTTAAAAACGAAGTGGTTGCCCATTTAAAATGGAGATAAGGAGGATTTTCTTCTGTCAGAGGGTCAAGGGTCTGTGGAACGCCCTTCCTCAGACAGCAATGGAGGTGGGGCCATTGAATATTTTGAAGAGGGTGTAGGCGAGCAAGAGGAGTTGTAGCCACAATCATACTGAATGGCAGAAGGGCTGAATGGGCTCCTGCTACTCCTAATACAAGTGTTTGTATATGCATTCACAAATGGTCACCATCAGCCATTGGATGCATCAATTGGGAACTCTGTCTGATAAATCATTCAGGCCATGCCCAGATAGAGCAAGGTGCACGGGTCCAATTGTGATGCCCTCTCCCACCAATGAGACTGTCCATTACCTGCAACAACTGCTGACATCAGAACAATCAATTTCAGAAACAGTTCTTGCCACTGTCAGTTGCATTTCCCAGCGCTCCTCCAATTCTGGCCTCTCACATCCTGTATTTTCATCACTCTACCATTGGCATCCTTTCTTTCAGCCACCTGGGTCTGGAACTCCACCCTTAAATCTTGACACCTCTCTCTCCATCTCAAATCTACTACTTTCATGTTGTCTTAGCATCATGTTAGGTGGTGTGGTGTCAAATGATATCTGATAACACACCTATGATGCACCTCGGGTGTGTTTTACGACATGAAGCATACTACAAAAATGCAAGCTGCTGTTTGTATTGATCAGTTGCTGGTAAGCATATACTTAGTGCAGGAAAAACACCCCTCCCCTGTTCTAGCATGAGTAAGAATCAGAAGTTGGAAGAAACTTTGAGTTTTATTGGACCATTTTATTGATCAGTGGTTTAACTGTGTTTATCACGGTACCCTACAACCCGCATCACCAATCTGTAAAGGACTATCATGGAGTCATTTATGGCATAGAAGGGATCCACTTGGCTCATTGAGTCCATGCCAGGTCCCTGTGGAGCAATCTACTCACTATCCCTTGTGCATTCGCTCTCTATAGCTCTGTGAGTTTATTGGACACAGTTCATGGGGGTAGGAGCTTTGGCTGTCTGCCTCTCTTTAGTGGTCTTGATGGAATCTAGGCAATCTTGGAGGAGGTATGTGGTGCCCACTTAATCTCCCTCTGACTGGTCGGCCGTACAGAGAATGGAAGGTGTCCTGGATTCTGGGAGTGAACCTTCCTATTTAATTTTGATGAAATTCCCTTGGTTTTATTGTTCAGTTCCTCATTAATGCTGTGTATCATTTGTGATGGGGTGAGGGGTTTGAATCTTTGGAATTGTCCACGGCAAAAGACTGTGGATGCCCAATTGTTGAATATATTTAAGGCTGAGAGGCGGATTCTTGGCATTTTAGAAATCAAAAGGATATAGGGAACGTGCAGGAAATTTGAGTTGAAAGTCAACATCAGCCATGATTACATTAAATGGCAGAGCACTCGATGGGCTGACAAGTGTACACCTAATTCTTAGGTTCTTATTTTTGATGCATTTAACTAGCCATTTTGTTTAATCACATGCAGGGCCTTTCCTTTCATGACCCAGTGTTCCAAAACACAATGCAGCTATCAACATATTTGAAGTCCTTTAAATTACATCCTAAACCTTTGACTCGTTTTACTTTGTGAGGTCCATGGGTTCCTGATTTTGAGAGATGATCAGTCTTTTAATCATAGCATTATATTCTGTTTAAATGAGGGGTGAGGAGTGGAGGTGCAGCCCAGGGGAGGACTGCAGCTTAATGGAAGAAGCACAACCAAACTGCTGTGGGAATTACTCTGTCATGAGCAGGAATAAGCTACAAAGATCAGGGTTCATTCTGGGCCCACGTGATTATATTCACTGTGAGCTCATTCACTTGTGTATATGGTGTGGTCTAAGCAATAACTACCCAAGAGGTTCAGCACCATCCAGGACAAAGCTTCCTGTTTAATCTACAATCCACCATTTCAACATTCACTCCCTCACTGTTACAGAGTGGCAGCAATTTGTACCATCTGCAAGATGCACTTCGTTGACTCACCAAGACTGCTTTGACTACGCATAGAAACATGGAGAATAGGAGCAGGAATTACCTAACGGCTCATCAAACAATCAATATGGTAACGGATGTTTCTGCCTGGTCCTGCTTCTGCCCCATACCCTTTGATCCCTTCAACCCTGAGAACTGTATCTAAATTCTTCATGAAAACATCCAATGTTTTGGCCTCAACCACTTTCTGTGGCAGAGAGTTCCACTGGTTCACAACTCTCTGAGTGAAGAAATTTCTCCTTGTCTCAGTTCTAAATGGCTTACTCCGTATCCTTTTCCTGTGATGCCTGGTTTTGGAGCTTTTTCCAAACCTTTGGCCTCTAACTGTTAGAAGGACAAAGGCAACAGATACATGGGAACACCAGTACATGCAAGCTTCTCTCCAAACCACTCACCATCCTGAATTGGAAATATGTCACCGTTCCTTCAGTGTCGTTTGGTCATAATCCTGGAACTCTGTTCCTTGTAGCAGTGCTGGGGTACCTATACCAATGGACTGCAGTGATTCAAAATGGCAGCTGATAACCACCTTCTTGAGGGCAATTAGGGATGGGCAACAAATGCTGGTGACCCTCAAATCCCAACACTAAAGTACAAAATAAAAGAGAGTCCAAAAACCTATTCGGCCAGCTGTTAAGGAGCTGACCACCTAACAGCATCATTACACCAGGTCCTGAATCCTTCAAACCCAAAAATTGTTCAGCTACTTTTCAACAGAAGTGAGGGGAATTGAAGTCAGCCCCTCAAACAAAGAGAATTTTTTTCATACAGATAAGCAAGCATCTGCAACCTGACTGTTGCCCATTTCACTGACTGCACTAGCAAAGCCAGGTGGGGACCACCACAGGTTTCAAGACGACACTGTTTTAATTTTTGAGTAGTCTGCTCAGTAAAACAGAAAGCAATTTAGTTTGGCTAGAGTTTAATATGTCGGGCACATCAACAGAGTTGTCTATTTGCCTATAAAAATAACAGACAGATTGCAATGCGCAAATTGTCATTTGGAAGATGTAGCACGAATGCCAAGGGAACTCATTTATTGAATCATCTGGAGCAAGATCTAAGCAACATTTGGGACAGGGAGGAGGGGAGGAGGGGGGTTGGTTGGTGGCGGTGGTGAGGAAAATCTTGTCGCAGGTTCTGGCACTTGCTTAAAACAGGAGGTACCAGTAAACATCACAGAACAAAACATTTGAAAAATATGAAGTGCTTTCTCATTATCTGCTGAGTGGTATTAAATGGAGCGTACTTGAATCTCCACTTCACATAACAGATGTCATTCCTGTTACCAGTAGGAGGAAGACAGAGAGAAAAGCAAATGCTTTCAGTACCAGCCAGAAGAATCAAGCTGTAACAATCACGAAAGGTATCATACCCCCTGTACAACCAGCAATTTATCTTTCAGGCAGCTATTTTGTCGGTCTCCCCACTCCCCTATCCCACCAACTCTTTCAATGAATCCTTTCTCATTAAGGTGGATTCTCTCCCCATGAGTTTTAGTGAGGGGTGTTACTGAATAGACAATTTCTTACTGGATCTTCCTGACAGTTTGCTAGCACTCACAGCCTCAGAGTTCTCCAGAAGTGGTCTAAACCACTTAGGTTTAGTGGATCTGAACTGAAAATTCTGAACTGCACCAAAGGAAATGACTGGGGATGCTGGAAATCTGAAAAAAAATAAACACAAAGCATTGATGTTGGAAATACTAAGCAGGTTGGGGCAGCATCTGTGGAGAGAGCAGGAGAGTTTAAAGTGGGTGAAATTATGTTGAGGTGTCTGGGATAGGGGTGGGTAGCTGGGCTTTGTGCAGGGTCACTCCTGTGGCTGATTATCTTTCATTAACACTCTTTAGGGAGGGAAACCTGATCTGGCCTACTCCAGGTGCAAAGCAATGTGGTTGACTCTGATATGGCTCAAGCAAGCCATTCAGTTTAGGTTAGTTAAGAATGGGCAACAAATGTTGGCTTTGCCAGTGATGTCCCTGTGAGAGCATAACAAATGTCACATCGAAGCATTACATGCTCCCTGCATGAGTGAGGTGGCTTATCTGGAACAAAAGGAAATAAACAACTCTGCTTTCAAAGAGGTTTATTTGAACAAACTGTTCTCTCCTATGGTGAGTGACCTAGCTTTCATTTGTCGACAACATTGAAAAGGATACATTTGAGCAGATCACCTTCTGACTAATAGAGCTATAATGCTGAATACTATTGGTTATATTCGTTTATCTGTTTCTCATTTTCACTTTTTTCTTTCTTCTATTTGTTTCTCAGTATCTGTCACCGTCTCTTTTTCAGAGGGATCTAAATCAACCATTTTCAATCCCACAATCCCACTGTTCCATTTAACAAGATCATGTGTACCTCAACAACATTCACCCACCTTCAGTCCAAATATGGCAAACTTTGTTCTAACTGGCACTGTAATGAACCGGCACTCTTGATGAACCGACAAAAATTATATACCTGAACTACCAGAAGTTTACTGTATTTTTGCAATCTCCGCGATGTCTGGGTAGTCAGTTGAGAGTGCAAGTGAGAAGGCTGTGTGCTGGTAAGTTTTATTTAAGACAAAGTTAATTATTGTTTAAGTTATTTATGCTTTAAATAAAGTATAACAGTGATGTGTTTACCCCCGTATTACATTTCTAATACTTAGTGTGTGTTTTTACATTGATTATGTAGATCTTTGATCAACCGGAATATTTGATCAACTAGCATACTCCTGGTTCCATAGTGACGAAAAGCTTTTCTGTATCTCAGTCCCTTTATCGAACAAAGCTCTGACAATCACAGCATTTAAAATTTTAATTTACACTTCTTGTGTGGCGATGGTCTGCAACGACACTGCCCATTGTCTGAACAATGCCTCGCCTGATTTTGTGATGTTCACTTGTTTTTGATTATGTAATTCTGCTAACTGATTTATTGTTCATGATTAGTTAAGCTTGGGTGTTGAATCAGATTGGTATCTGCTGATTGGTCTTGCCAGCATTAACATCTGTATTCCACCAAACTTTTTAAAAATTGAAAATATGGTTAACAACTAATGTGACAATTACTGACCAGATATTCTATTTTTGTGAAGTGGAATGAAGGATAAATCTTGGCCAGAACATCAGGTATAACTCTCCTGTTCTTCTTCAG
>NC_063369.1:7974933-8009120 GCF_021869965.1 Rhincodon typus
GATGATGAAGGGTCTAGGCCCGAAATGTCAGCCTTCCTGCTCCTATGATGCTGCTTGGCCTGCTGTGTTCATCCAGCTCTGCACCTTGTTACCTCAGATCCTTTACATGCACCTGAACTGGAAGGGTGAATTTCTGAATACCCAGGAACACCCAGGACTTGAGCACGGGACCTTGTAGTTCAGAGGTGGAAGTATAACCCACTGAGCCACACCTGACACTAAAGCTGAGTTGAAAGCACGGTGTAGACCTCTTAAAACTTTGTACAAAAATTCTGTAAATGAAGCTCCTGCACATTTCGAAACATGCACCATCTCTCCGGTGCACTGCATAAAATCAAATATACAAAATGTACATTAGACTTCTGTCCTGGTTCAAATTTTAACACGATGTCACCTTATTCTGGAAGACTCCACTAGAAGAAATAATGTCTCTGTACCTATGTTATAAAGCTAGCCATGGTTCAGTCGCCATCATTTTCATCTCTGAGTCACAGGCTTGTGGTTTGAAGTCCCACTCCAGCACTTGAATACAGTAATCTAGGCTGACGCTTCAGGGCAGAATTGAGAGAGTGCAGCACTGTCAGAAACAACGTCTTTGCATGCAGTGTTAAAGCCAGGACTCCCTTACCCTCTGAGGTGGATGTAATAGACTTCTGTCACTATTTTGAAGCAAAGCAGGTGGGGAATGATCCCCTTGTGTCCTACCCGAAATTTATACCTCAATCAGCACTAAAAAACATGAATTACCTGGTCATTGTCTGAGCTTGCTATGCACACATCGGCAGCTAAGTTTCCTACATTACAACAGTGACTACGCTTCAAAAGCATGTAATTGGCTGTAAAGCATTTTAGGACATCTGGTGTTATCATGCAGGTCTTTCTGTCTTCCTGCCTGTTGAGTCCCCTTACCATCAGAGTAGTCTTTGATCAAATTGCATCCACCAGCTTTTATCTCAAGGAAATAAAAGCTAGGTTTAGGGAAATTATTCTCATTATTTAACCCTTTAAGCCTCAGAATAATTCTCATGGATCTGCATAGCACTCCCAACTATAGTATTTATTATACTCAATGCCCAGAACTGATTGCTACACTTCAGGCTCTGTACAACTGAAGCATCACTGTCTATTCTGAATTCCAAATCCCTTGAGATAAAGGCTAGCATTCTCTTCACGTTTCTGTTTGCAGTTTTGTGAGCACATGCACCTAAATCCCATTGCTCTTCCACACATCCCAGTCCTCCTATTGCATAGGATATAGGCCATTCAGCTCCAAACTGTCTGCACAAACATTCATTTTCCACCTAAGCCTAGCCACGTCTTTCCTCCTCTAAATCTATCATTATAACCCTGTAGTCCCTTCTCCCTCATCTACATGCCTAGCTCCCCTTAAAAAAAAGCCTCTGTATTATTCACTGCAACTGTGGGAACAACTTCCACATTTCCACCACTCCAAAGACATTTCTTCCAAATTCCCATGAAGAAATTTTCTTTTCTTTATTCTTTCATAGAATGTGGGTGTCACTGGCAAGACCAGTACTTGTTGCCCATCCTTAATTGCCCTTGAACTGAGTGCCTTGCTCGGCCTTAACCGAGGGCTCTTAAGAGTTGCCCAAATTACAGTTGGTATTAAGTCACATGTAGGCCAGACCAGGCAAGGAGGACAATCTTGCTTCTCTAAAGGGTATTAGGGCACCAGATGGGTTCTTAACAATAATTATGATAGCTTCATAAATTAAGTTCCACCCACTGCCGTAGCGGAACTTGAATCTATGATCCACAGAGCACTAATTGGGATCTCAAATTACTAACCCAGTGACACCACTACCTTCCCTTTTGGTGACTATTGATGATTGATAGCCTAATATTGATATAATCAGAATGGCAATCGATAGCGCCTACTTCCAACAAAACTAATTAGATCACAACTGAAATATTGTGAGCAATTTTGGGCCCCTTAACTAAGGTAAGATATAGTGGCATTGGAGGCAGTCCAGAGAACGTTACTAGATTGATACCAGGTATGGAGGGGCTATCTTATGAGGAGAGGTTGAGTAGGTTGAGCCTGTACTCATTGGAATATAGAAGAATGAGAGGGGACCTTATTGAAACGTACAAAATTCTTAAAGGACTTGACAGGGTAGATGTGGAAAGGTTGTGGGAGAGTCCAGGGCTAGAGGACATGATGTCATTGAATGGCAGAGCAGACTCAATGGGCTGAATGGCCTAGTTCTGCTCCTATATGTTATGGTCTTTTGGAAACATTATCTCTGTTTCCACTCGATGAAAACATTGCACCACTTCAAACACCTCTACTCGGTCAGCCCTCATCCTTTTTCTAAGAGACCAGGGACCCAGCCCTGTCAATACTTTCCTGATGTGTAAACCCACACATCTCTGGTATATCCCTTGCAAATCTTATCTGCAACCTCTCTACAAATGGAAATGCTCTCCCTCTGTCCCCTCTGTTGTGAAAATGCTCCATTTATTTTTCTTGGATCCAACGTTGATGATCTCATACTTGCCCGCATTGGACTCCATCTGTAGGTAGCTATTCCCATTTCTTTCGCCTGTCAATGTCTCTCTGTTACTGCTACTCCTCTGAACAGTTCACTTTTCCTCCTCACTTTACGTCACTTGCATACTCTAATATGGAGTGCAAGAATCCATGTGCTTCAGGTTGGGGACACAGGGCCTCTAACAATATATAAGTGATATATAAGTAACCTGAGGATACGGTATAAAAGCCTGAGGAGCAGCTACTTACCAATCTCACCAATTAGAACCCTGTTTCTTTTTGCCACACGCCGTGCTATGCCTCTTAACTAATTGTAATGTTGCAAGGTGCTGACACAGTAAGGTTGTAATGTTTCCAAAACAGCGAGCCCTGTCCACGAGAAAATTTGAACTATGGGGGAGTTGAACGGCATAGTACACAGTCAGTGGAAAAGAGCCCAAGGTCCAATTGGCCAACTCTAGAAGTTCTCCTGATTCTTCACTTTTCTGTGAAATTTTTTTCACGTACGAACCATAAAGATATTAGAGATTTTTGGGGGTGCAGAGGGGGTATTTGGAAAAAGGCTGGTTTGACTGTCATGATTATTTCTACTGAGCAACAAAATTTCTGCTGCCTTCATAATTGGCTGTGAGAAGGCAATGCACTTGGAGGATGGCCCAATGGCAGGAGAGTGGGAGAAGGGTGGAAGTGGGGCATCTAGAGGTGAGAGGTCATGCAATGAAACCTTCAGGGAAGCATACCAGCTATAAGGTTCATAGAAGTACAGCTGATGATAGTGCTGGATCTAATGCAAGACAACTTCCTGTTTTGTATCCATTCCGCAAAACACAAGAAGGGTCTAGGCCCGAAACGTCAGCCTTCCTGCTCCTCTGATGCTGCTTGGCCTGCTGTGTTCATCCAGCTCTACACCTTGTTATCTCAGATTCTCCAGCATTTGCAGTTCCTACTATCTCTGGGTATGGACTCCCTCCTTTTGGGTCTTAGCACCATGCAGATACAATCCCGGGAATGAAACTTAATTCTGAAGAGTATATTCCAATCTGTCAAGATACTGGAACAAGGAATCAAATTGTGTCTTCTGTTTTGAAAGTGTATCTCGCAAACAACCCCCCCCCCACTCAAGTGCTTCATGTTAGAGAACAGACAGGCAGGCAATGAAAGCTGGGACACTGGTACACAGTCTTTGTCCACTGAGAAACTGTTCTTGACAGACAGGTAAGTTTCATATCTCACACCTCCAGTTAACAATCCCAAGCTTCCAGTTGCTTGCCATTTCAACACACCATGATCTTCCGTGGCCAACATTTCTGTCGCAGGCTTGCTGCAGTGTTCCAGTGAGCTTCAGCGCAAGGTCAAAGAACAACATGTCATTTTCTGCTTGGGGACCCTGCAGCCTCTTGGACTCAAGTCAAGTTCAATAACTTTAGAGCCTGATTCCATCCTTCCACGAATTTTACCTACTCCCACATGTGGTCCTGTAATCACATGGGTTGCTTGTAGCACAGTCACCCATTCCCACATACTCATAGGCTGATAATCACATAATATAGATTACATTCAGTTCAGCTCACCTGCTTTCTCCTACTCTTAGCTGTTACTATCACTTTTATTCAGCTTTTTCTTCTTTCCTGGCCTGCTATCCATAATCTCTGTGTTTACCTACCGCTTTCATATCTCTCCCTGTCTCTGGGCTCCGTCTCAAACTATCTGTTCACCACCACCGCCACTCCCCCCAACCTTGTCTTCTGCATAAATAATGCCTTTTCCTTGCTGCTAACTGTTCTGATGAAAAGTCACTGAACTCGAAACATTAACTCTGCTTTCTTCCCACAGATGCTGCCAGACCTGCTGAGTTTCTCCAGCAATTTCTGTTTTTGACAATCCTTCATTCTGTCCAGGAAGACAAGTGAGTCTCCAGTTCATCACTGCTAACTGAATAGAAATAAGCACCCAACTGATTTCCCATTTGGTTCATTAATGTCCTTTAGGAAAGAAAATCTGCAGTCTTTACTTGATCTAGTCTACATGTGACTCTGCACCCACAGCAAATGGTTCATATCTCTGTTCAAGGGCAATGAAGGATGGGCAATAATTAATGACCTTGCCAGTGATGCCCACATCCAGCAAAAGAATAAAGAACAAAAGACCTGATACTTAAATATGCCATAATGTAGGCACGCATACATAGAGCTATGAATTGAATGATGTCCCAATCTGTTTACAGAAATGCTTGCATCTCACATTTGACTCAAGCAGAGGACAATTAAGAGTCTGCCACATTGCTGTGGACAGACTGGGTAAGAATAGCAGATTTCCTTCCCTAAACAGTATTAATGAACCGGATGGATAGTTATGACAGTGGTTATGTGGACTAGCCTTTAGTTGTCTTTTTTAAAAATTGTATTTAAATTTCACCATCTGCCATAGTAGGATTTGAACCCTTGCCCCTAGAGGATCAACCTGGATTTTTGGATTGTGAGCCCAGTGGCATTACCATTGTGCCACCACCTCCCCACAGTCCTGATTCATTTGAGCCAGTTTCAAAACAAACGTTCTTCTATTCTGCCCCAATGGATCTGGGGGATGTCACCTTGAGTGCTCCTTGCTGGATTACTTTGGCATGGCACACAGCAGGCATCCTATGTAAGGGCCTGACCATTTTACGACTGCTTTGTTTGCCTAGGAACTGACATTTTCTTTCTCCGCTCAGGCAGAATGGTGGGACAGAGTCCTACATAATTCAAAAGAATTTTGCCTTGCCCTACCCTTCACCAACAACTGCACATTGATCATACGCCACTGTTGTGAATGAGCAGTGGGGCCTCTGAGAAGAAGCCTTGGACCCTTTGATGTTTCAGAGGCTGAGCAGCGGTCCTACCCAACACCCATCTGAGGAATGTTTTCCGTAGTGCCTCACTACTCTGGCATGACCCTGAAAGTGCTTTCAAAGTGCAGTCGCCATCGAACCATGGCAAGACTGGGTGCGTGATTTGCGCACGGCTAGATCCCACACATGGCACCAGCCAGCTCGCCTGATTTTTATCGATGTAGATGGAAGGATTACACAATGCCAGGGAGACCTGAGAGGGCACCAAGTGGCTCTCCCTTGAGGTTGCAGGCGGGGAATCTTTTCAACTTGAGAGGGGCAGACCTGGGTTGAGGTGGTCTTGGTTTGACATCTCTTTTGAAACCGGCACCTTTGACAATGCTGCAGTGCAGCAGGAGGGTTCTGTGTGGGGCCTGGCATAGTGTTTCTTTATTTAAAATGAGCGGAACCCAAGCATGCACCCGGGTGGAAACAAAAAGAAAAACAACCCTCACCTGCTTTTACTTCAAATACTACAGAATGGTCTTCAAAATGACTGGCACTTTAAGTCTGGCAGAGTGGAGGAGTGGGGGCTGGGCACCCTTACTCAGAGTCTATTGCAAAACATAAGAGAGGATCCAGTTAGCAGCAGTTGCTCTGCGATGCCACCTTCTAATTTATGCCACCCTGGCAACGTGGCATCAAGTGACTGCTATAGTCTACAGCATTTCATTTGTGCTCTATCTTTTTGTGTGTGTGTATTTTGTTTTCCAGTCTGTGCATCGCAGGCCTTAGCGACTGGACTGGCAGAGGTCGCCAAGGCTCTGTAGGGTAACTAATGTATTTGATCTGATGTTGGGTGCAGGTGGCGCGAGGAATGGTATGCCGAAGCTAATCAGGTTTACCAGTGCCATCTGTCACTGCCAGAACATCTGCTGTGAAGGTGACCCTATCGCCCTTTGTTAAAGTTACGAGTTGGCATTTATATCAGTGACACCAGCACAGCATACTCAGCAATGATGGGAGCTGGAGGGGTAGTGGTAGAGGAGGGCGGGTGGTGGTGGTGGGAGAATGAGGGGAGGGGGGAGTAGGAACGACCATGAAGCTTTTGAACAATGCCTCAGCTGTGCGAGTGATAAATGAGACTAATTTAATCGCAATAATGTACTACTTCACGTTTGCCAAAGGTTCTTTTAGGGACTGCCTTGTTACAGCAGTCGACTCCAGAATTTTTTTTTAGAAGTTTCTGGATGAATTCCACACAGATGGCAACCCTCAGCTTTTTTTGTTTTTTTCCACCAGCTTCAACAGCACAGTTACATATGTAATATTCGTCTGTTTGTGCATGTGTGTAACTGTATGTGTATGTGTATGCAACTATGTTTTTGTGTTTGACTCTGTATTCACGACAGTATGTGTGTGTGTGTCTGTGTGTGTGTGTGTGTGTGACAGTGAGAGAGAGACTGTGTGTCAGTGTGTGTGACTCTATGAGATCTTCTCCCTATCTATGTAACTGTGTGTCTGTTTTCAAATGCCTTTGACCACTTTCCTTTACTCCAATCTGTTTTATTTTAGTAATTTTATATTTTATATGATTCTGTCCAAGTTTGAATTTAAATTTAAAAATCCCATATAAGCTAATATAAAATGAAGACTGCGCACGCTGAAAATGTGAAACAAAAACAGAAATTGCTGGAGAAACTCAGCAAGTCTGGTAGCATTTGTGGAGCAGTCTTAATGTTCCAAGACTAGTGACCCTTCTTCAGTTCTCTGACTGGTCTTGAAATATTAACTCTGCTGTCTCCACAGATGCAGCCAGACCTGCTGAGTTTCTCCAGTAATTGCGGTTTTGTTCCACATAATTTAATATTTAGTCATGATGTAAATCCAGTCTGCCTTTGGACTTACAGTGTGCTGTTAAAATCACAAAGATCACTTACTTACAGTGGGGCTGCCTGATCATTTTCTTTTATACTTTTTTGATGAGCGGTGGACATCAACAGGCAGGGTCAGCACTTATTGCCCACCCCTAATTGCCTTGAACTGAGTGGCTTGATCGTTTCAGAGTCAACCCAATTTACTGTGGGCCTGGAGTCACGTGTAGGCCAGACCAGGTAAGGACAATAGATTTCTTTCCCTAAAGGACATCAGTGAACCAGATTGGTATTTATGACAATCAACAATAGGGACTAGCTTTCTATCCCAGATTTATTAAATTGAACTTAAATTCTACAAACTGCCATGGGAGGATTTGAACTTGTGTCCCTAAACCATTCTGCCTTGGTGTCAGATTACTAGCCCAGTGACATTAACACTGCACCACCCGCTTTTTCTTGTAATTGAAATTTTAACCTGTGTGGTCAGTAGGGATTGGGAGTTTGGTGTACAGCAGTGGGGTGTGGGGTTTGGGGCGAGGCAGTGCGTGTGGAGAATGGGAGTGGGTCACTGATTGTGGGGAATGGATGTTGGTAAGAGGGTGTGAGGATAGGAGCAGGTCAGTGGTTGTGGGGAATGGGGTTGTATCAGAGTGATTATAGAGGATTGGAGTGGGTCAGTGATTTTGGGGGTTAGGAGCAGGTTAGTGGGTGTGGACAATGGGAGCGGTCAGTGATTGTGGCAAATACGAGTGGTCACTGATTGTGGGGGATGGGAGTGGGCCAGTGATTGAGAGGGAGGGGAATAGATCAGTGAGTGTGAGGGATAGGAGCAAATCTTTTTCAATTCTTGGATGGGTTCTGAGGAGAGAGGTGTGTCATTGGAAAGGCCAGTTTTTTGCCCATCCCTAATTACCCTCGGGTGGCTCACTCAGTCTTTCAGAGGTTAGTTAAGACTCAACCATATTGTTGTATGATGTGGTGTCAAGTGGAGGCCAGACGAGGTAAAGATGGCAGATTTCCTTCCCTAAAGGGATTAATGATCCAGTTGTTTTCTTTTCCTGCAATGATCATTGTCATGGTTACAATTACTAAGAGAACTAGCATCTAATTCAAAAATTAATCTCAAATTTCAGTAGCTGGTATCATTGGATTTGAACTCACATCTCCAATGTATCATTCTGGGCCCTGGGCCAGCTTCACCTAGGACAAGTGAACAGAAGTGACTTTGGGTCAGTTTGTCTAGTACTCTGTGCCTCCCAGTTGACAGTCATAAGATTGGATAGAAGGCTGGAGGGAAGGTGGAGAGACAGAGTGATAAAACAGGTTTAATAAGTAACATCACTTTTTCCATGTTGCTGATCACCACTGCGTTAGAACCAGAGTAAAGGCATCAAGACTGCTGACTGGTAAATTGTTTTTGATAGTTTGCTGTCTAAAGTACTCTCGTCTGCCACTCTGTCAAACTCAATGAAGTTAAAGAAAGACTGCTATTTATTTGCATTGAAGCTGCTGAGCTTTTTCAATGGTCCGCCATGTTTTTGACTGTTGGACAGGCACATGGTTTAAGAACTGTAATTCTGGCACGGTATATGACAGCATCGTAGGTTGCTCTTCAAAATTCTGAACTTTTGGAGAGGAGAATGAAGTCAATTGCCTTGGATTTGAGTGAAGATCTTGAAAAAGGTCCACTTGTCATCCCCTTTTGAGCATTAACACTCAGCTTCATCCAGCCCTAGTGATCCAAAATACCACAAACTGGACCCAGACAAGTTAGGACCTCAAGACAGTGTAGCCATTCATAGAAGTGTTACAGATTTGTTGCAGAGCCGAAGAAGGCCATTTGGTCCATTGTGCCTAACCGTTCTCTTAATGAGTTCCATTGTCCTGCCCTTTCTCTGTAAACCTGTACACTATTTCAACTTAAATAATCATCCAATGCCCTCTTGAATGACCCAACTGAACTTGCTTCTGCCAATTTCCAGGCAATGTATTCCACACCTGAACCATCTAACAGGTACATGAGTAGGCAGGGAATGAAGGGATATGGACCATGTAGGGGCAAAATGTGTTTAGTTTAGAATGGTAACATTTTTCGGTACAATCTTGATGGGCCATAGGGCCGGTTCTTCTGCTGTACTGTTCTTTTGTTCTTTGTTCTATTTTTGCACATCTCATTTAATTCTTTTGCAAATCACTTTAAATCAGTGTCCTCATGTTCATGATCCTTTTAAAAGTGGAAACAGTTTCTGCCTCTACACCTTGTCCAGGCTTTTCATGATTTTGAAATCTGGAATCAAATCTCCTCTTAGTCTTTTCCTCTCCAAAGGAAACTGTTCCAACTTCTTTAATCTATCCTCATCAATGATGTTTCTCATTCCTGGAACCATTCTTGTAAACCTCTTCAGCACTGTCTCCAGTGCATTCTCATTCAGTCTATCACATGCACCCAGAACTGTACAGAATACTTCAACTGAGGACCAACCATTGTCTTATACAAGCTCAGCACAACCTCCCTGCTCTCGTACTCTATTCTCCTATTAGTGAAGTTTCGCATACTATATATTTTATTAATAGCTCTCTTTAATTACTTATATACATGTATATCCAGGTCTCTCTGCTTCTGACACCCTTTAGAATAGTATCCTTTATTTAATATTGTTTATTTATGTTCTTTCTGCCTGAATGTATCATTGCACACTTCTCTGCCTTGAGCTTCATCTGCCATCTTTCTGCCCAATCCATCAATTTGTCAATGTCCTTGTGAAGTTTGAAGCTTTACTCCTCAGAGTTTACAATGCTTCTGAGTTTTGTACCATCCAAAAACTTTAAAATCATCTCCTGCACACCAAGATTAAGATGCTACATATATATCAGGAAATACAAGGGTCCCCGAGAAACTCCACCACAAACCTTCCTCCAGCCTGAAAAACATCCATTGACCATTACGATCAATTTCATGTCACTCGGCTGATTTTGTATTCATGTTGCTACTGTCTCTTTTATTCTTTAACTTTAACTCTAACTTTTAGCTTTAACTTTGCTCACAGGTTTGTTGTGTGGCACTGTATTGCATACCATGTTGGAAGTCCATGTACACCACATCAACAGTATTACCCTCATCAACCCTCTCTGTTACCTCTTCAAAGAGTCCCAGCATGTTGGTTAAACAGGACTTTTTCTTTAAGAAATGCATGGTGGATCTCACTAATTATTTTTCCATATTTTTTCATGTGACTATCAATTCTATCCTAAATAATTGTCTGTTTCAAGAAGTTTCCCCACTACAGAAGCTAATTGTTGGGCTTATCTTTACAACTTGTTGAACAAGGAATTAATGTCTGCAATTCTCCAATACTCGAGCACCACCCCTGAATCCAGGGGAAGGCTAAAAGATTATTGCTAGTACCTCTTGCAATTTCCACTCTCACTTTCTTCAATATCCTTTCATGCATCTCATCTAGACCAGCTCTAAGTATCAACAGCTTATCCAATATATCCTCCTTATCAATGTCAAACCCTTCCAGCCCTTGAGTTCCCTCCTCTGTCATCTTGGTCTGGGTAACATCCCCCTCGGTAAAGACAGATACAAATATTTATTTAATACCTCCTGCTGCCTCCTTGATTATATCTCCTTATTGGTCATTAATCACCCTATTCCAACTTTTAGCACCCTTTTAATATCTATGAGTCAGTTTTTTTGCCAGTCAATGATAGTTGCCAGGCTTTTCTCATAATTCCCCTTTGCTTCTCATATTTGCTTTTTTACCTCGCTCCTGAACCTTCTGTATTCAGCCTCGTTCTCAATTGTATTTTCTATACCTGTCATTGTTTAAGTTCTATTTTTTCCATCCAAGGAGCTCTGAATTGTTTCTTCTACTTTTCCTTTTTGAGGGAATATACCTTAACTGTGTCTGAACCATCTCCAGAGATAGCCCTTTACTCAGCTACAGTTTTTCCTGCCAACTTTAAATCCCATCTGTTGCAGCTCCATTCTTGCCCCCTTGAAATAGACGCGTCCCTCAGTTAATTATTCTTACTCTGGATTTTCCTTTGTCCCTTTCCACTGTCATCCTAAACTTTATTGATCATTCATCAGTTGATCATTGTCCCCTAAATGTTTTCCCACTGACACTTAATCTACTTGACCTGCCTCCTTCCCAAGAATCAGCTCTAGTCTTGTTGGATTGGCACATACTGCTGTACGAAATTCTTATGAACACATTCTAAAAATATTTGCCCCTCTCTGGCCTTAACATTGCAACTATCCCAGAGTATATTTAGGTAATTAAAGTCTCCTATTATAATTATTCTGCTTATCCCTGTCTGAAACTTCCTTGCAGATTTGTTTCTCTACATTCTACTAGCTGGCGGTCTACAAATTACACTGACCAAAGTAATTGCACTTTTGTTGTTCCTTAGCACTAGCCAAATTGATTCTGCCCTTGAGCCCTCTCAGATATCCAGTTTTTCCAATAATGCAACGTACTCCTTAACCATTCATGCCACCCCTCCTCCCTTTTTATCCTTCCCTATCTTCCCTGAACACCCTGTAACTAGAAATATTTAACATCCAGATAAAAGTAAAATACTGCGGATACTGGAAATCAGAAACAAACACAGAAAGTGCTGGAGAAACTCAGCAGGTTTGGCAGCAGCTGTGGCAATAGAAACAGAATTAATGTTCCAAGTCCAGTTACCCTTCCTCTGAAGAAGAGTTATGTTGGACTCGAAACATTAATTCTGTTTCTCTCCCCACAGACCTGCTGAGTTTTTCTAGCATTTTCTGTATTTATTTAATACCCATTCCTGGCCTTCCTTCAGCCACAACATCATAATTTCACATAGCAGTATGTCTTGTAGCTCACTAATCACATATAGATCACATGGCTGGCTCTGCTGTACAGAAAGGCGGGAAAAAGAGTAGAAGGGCTATAGCCATAGGGGATTCGATTGTAAGGGGAGTAGATAGGCGGTTCTGTGATTGAAAACGAGACTCCCAAATGGTATGTTGCCTCCCAGGTGCATGGGTCAGGGATGTCTCAGATCGACTGCAGGACATTCTGAAGGGGAAGGGTGAACAGCCAGCTGTCGTGGTGCATATAGGCACCAATGATATAGGTAAAAAATGGGATGAGGTCCTACAAGCAGAATTTAGGGAGTTAGGAGCCAAGTTA
Organism: Rhincodon typus; assembly: GCF_021869965.1. Taxonomy (NCBI): domain Eukaryota; kingdom Metazoa; phylum Chordata; class Chondrichthyes; order Orectolobiformes; family Rhincodontidae; genus Rhincodon; species Rhincodon typus. The sequence goes on from NC_063369.1 coordinate 7,987,306, forward strand.
AAAAGTAGGACCTCAGAGGTAGTAATCTCAGGATTGCTACCAGTGCCACGTGCTAGTCAGAGTAGAAATGAAAGAATAGGCAGGATAAATGAGTGGCTTGAGACATGGTGCAGGAGGGAGAGGTTCAGATTTTTGGGACATTGGGACCAGTTCTGGTGGAGGTGGGACTATCACAAATCGGACGGTCCACACCTAGGCAGGATTGGAACCAATGTCCTAGGGACAGCTTTTGCTAATGCTGTTGGGAAGGGTTTAAACTAATGTGGCAGGGGGATGAGAACCAAATGAGGAGGTTAGTGGACAGTAAGGAGTTAGTAACTAAAGCTTGTAAGGACCTAGATAATGAAGTCAGTGTGACTAAGGGGAAGAGTAGGCAGAGAGCAGATCATGAACGCAAAGGGACAGGTGGTCTGAGGTGCGTTTGTTTTAATGCGAGAAGTGTAGTAGGTAAGGCAGATGAACTTAGGGCTTGGATCAGTACCTGGGAGTATGATGTTATTGCTATTACTGAGACTTGGTTGAGGGAAGGGCAAGATTGGCAACTAAATATCCCAGGATATGGATGCTTCAGGCGGGATAGAGAGGGAGGTAAAAGGGGTGGAGGAGTTGCATCACTAGTCAAAGAGGATGTCACAGCTGTGCTGAAGGAGGGCACTATGGAGGACTCGAGCAGTGAGGCAGTATGGGCAGAGCTCAGAAATATGAAGGGTGCAGTAACAATGTTGGGGCTGTACTACAGGCCTCCCAACGGCGAGCGTGAGATAGAGGCACAAATATGTAGACAGATTATGGAAAGATGTAGGAGCAACAGGGTGGTGGTGATGGGAGATTTTAATTTTCCCAACATTGACTGGGATTCACTTAGTATTAGGGGTTTAGATGGAGCAGAATTTGTAAGGAGCATCCAGGAGGGTTTTCTAGAGTAGTATGTAAATAGTCCAATTTGGGAAGGGGCCGTACTGGACCTGGTGTTGGGGAATGAGCCTGGCCAGGTGGTTGAAGTTTCAGTAGGGGATTACTTTGGGAATAGTGATCACAATTCCATAAGTTTTAGAATACTGATGGACAAAGATGAGAGTGGTCCTAAAGGAAGAGTGCTGAATTGGGGGAAGGCCAACTATAGCAAAATTCGGCAGGAGCTGGGGAATGTGGATTGGCAGCAGCTGTTTGAGGGTAAATCCACATTTGATATGTGGGAGGCTTTTAAAGAGAGGTTGATTAGAGTGCAGGACAGACATGTCCCTGTGAAAATGAGGGATAGAAAGGGCAAGATTAGGGAACCATGGATGACAGGTGAAATTGTAAGACTAGCAAAGAGGAAAAAGGAAGCATACATAAGGTCTAGGTGACTGAAAACAGACGAAGCTTTGGAAGAATATCAGGAAAGTAGGACCAATCTGAAACAAGGAATTAAGAGGGCTAAAAGGGGTCATGAAATATCTTTAGCAAACAGGGTTAAGGAAAATCCCAAAGCCTTTTATTTATATGTAAGGAGCAAGAGGATAACTAGAGAAGGGGTTGGCCCACTCAAGGACAAAAGAGGGAAGTTATGCGAGGAGTCAGAGAAAATGAGTGAGATTCTTAATGAGTACTTTGCATCAGTATTCATTGAGGAGAGGGACATGACGGACGTTGAGGTTAGGGATAAATGTTTGATTACTCGAGGTCAAGTCAGCATAAGGAGGGGGGAAGTGTTGGGTATTCTAAAAGGCATTAGGGTGGACAAGTCCCCAGGTCCGGATGGGATCTATCCCAGGTTACTGAAGGAAGCAAAAGAGGAAATAGCTGGAGCCTTAACAGATATCTTTGCAGCATCCTTGAGCACGGGTGAGGTCCCGGAGGACTGGAGAATTGCTAATGTTGTCCCCTTGTTTAAGAAGGATAGCAAGGATAATCCAGGTAATTATAGACCGGTGAGCCTGATGTCAGTGGTGGGGAAGCTGCTGGAGAAGATACTGAGGGGTAGGATCTATTTACATTTGGAAGAAAATGGGCTTATTAGTGATAGGCAGCATGGTTTTGTGCAGGGAATGTCATGTCTTACCAACTTGATAGAATTCTTTGAGGAGGTGACAAAGTTGATGGATGAGGGAAGGGCTGTAGATGTCATAAACACGGTCTTCAGTAAGGCGTTTGATAAGATTCCCCATTGTAGGCTGATGGAGAAAGTGAAGTCGCATGGGGTCCAGGGTGTACTAGCTAGATGGATAGAGAACTAGCTGGGCAACAGGAGACAGAGAGTTGTAGTGGAAGGGAGTTTCTCAAAATGGAGAACTGTGACCAGTGGTGTTGCACAGGGATCCGTGTTGGGACCACTGTTGTTTGTGATATACATAAATGATCTGGAGGAAGGTATAGATGGTCTGATTAGTAAGTTTGCAGATGACACTAAGATTGGTGGAGTAGCAGATAGTGAAGGGGACTGTCGGAGAATGCAGCAGAATACAGATAGATTGAAGAATTGGGCGGAGAAATGGCAGATGGAGTTCAATCCAGGCAAATGCGATGTGATGCATTTTGGAAGATCCAATTCAAGAGTGAACTATACGGTAAATGGAAAAGCCTTGGGAAAAATTGATGCACAGAGAGATCTGGGTGTTCAGGTCCATTGTACCCTGAAGTTGGCAACGCAGGTCAATAGAGTGGTCAAGAAGGCATACGGCATGCTTTCATTCATCGGACGGGGTATTGAGTACAAGAGTTGGCAGGTCATGTTACAGTTGTATAGGGCTTTGGTTCGACCACATTTGGAATGCTGCGTCAAGTTCTGGTCGCCACATTACCAAGAGGATGTGGATGCTTTGGAGAGGGTGCAGAGGAGGTTCACCAGGATGTTGCCTGGTATGGAGGGCGCTAGCTATGAAGAGAGGTTGAGTAGATTAGGATTATTTACATTAGAAAGACGGAGGTCGAGTGGGGACCTGATTGAGGTCTACAAAATCATGAGAGGTATAGACAGGGTGGATAGCAAGAAGCTTTTTCCCAGAGTGGGGAACTCAATTACTAGGGGTCACAATTTCAAGGTGAGAGGGGAAAAGTTTAAGGGAGACATGCGTGGAAAGTTCTTTTCGCAGAGGTTGGCGGGTGCCTGGAATGCGTTGCCAACGGAGGTGGTAGAGGCGGGCACAATACTTGGAAAATAGGTGACAGGTTTAGATAGAGGATCTGGATCGGCACAGGCTTGGAGAGCTGAAGGGCCTGTTCCTGTGCTGTAATTTTCTTTGTTCTTTGTTCTAATCATATTTACTATGCTCCCTGTATTCACATATATTAGTTTGTAATCTTGATTTAGAATGTTTTAATTTCTCCCTTACTCCTACTAACTTAACTATTAATTTACTTTTCTCTGTGACAATGCTATCCCAGTATTTTGTGCACCCTGGTATTACTGTCTAATACTCTCTCCTGGTTCCCACACACCTTCTGAATTAGTTTAACGTGCTCCCACAGCACTAGCAAGCAACACAGGTTCAAATCTGTTCATATGCAAACTGTCTGGCTTGTACAGGTGCAATCTCCCCAAGTGCCAGTCCCCATACCCCAGGAGTTTGTGATACTCTCTCCCGCTCTATCTTTCAAACCATCCATTCACCTGTCTTTTCCTTCTATTCCTATACTTGTTTTGCATCACATTGTCACTAATCCAAAGATGACGACTTTTGATGCCCTACTTCCTTAAACTTTTAAATAGTTCCTTAAATTGTGATTGCAGGATCAGATCCTCCTTTGTACCTGCATCGTTGACACTAGCATAGACCATAGCTTCTGGGATGCTCGTGCTTCAGAAGAATGTCGTGTAGCCACTCTGAAACATTCTTGACCTTGGAACTACTGGGCAACATGACATCCTGGAGTTAAAGCTGAAGAAACACCTGTCTGTTCACCTAACTAATGAATTCCTTATTACTACTGCTCTTCCATTCTTTTTTCCTTCCCTTCCGTACAGTTGCCCCCCCACAGTTGTTCTATGGGCCTGGATCTTGCTGTACTCCTCTGAGACAGCATTGCCCTCACCAGTATCCAGAATGGAAAATCAATTCTTATCTTCTGCACTTCCTGCCTGGTTTTCTTGAACAGTCTTATGGTCAGTCATTTTCTATCTTCCTACGCACCCCTAACCTGTGGTGTGACTCCCTCTCTGATCACACTATCCAGTTAACTCTCAGCCTCGCAGATGTATTACTATGACTCAAGTTCCAAAAGCTGGAGCTCAAGTTTCTGCAGCCAGTAACACATCATGCACATGTGCTCATCAAGGTCACATGCATTATTGACAATTCTCCACATGCCACGGCATGGGCATTCCACAAGGCCAAACTGCCCTGTCATAACCTAAGCTTTTTTATAACTGCTTGCTATAAAATGAAGCTTAGTGATGAATAAACTTATTAATGTGATGTTACTCTGTGATGTTTTATTTCCAAATTCAGCTCTCTCATGTAGCTTTTCAACTCCTGGTCACCTGGATGCTGACAAAAATAAAAGAAAAAGCACATCACTCCCCTCCTCACCAATCTCTCTTCCTTAACAAACATGTATTGCACTCTGTTGTATTGATCTCTGTGCATTGCACTTAACCTTTCTTACTTATCTAATTGAGATTCAGATGAGGCTGCTAACTGACAAGTACAGAACTAGTTCGTTTAATTAACTAATCTCATCTTTGCTGCAGTAGGGAGGTTGATTAGCCTCACCCAAGTCTGGAAGAAATTTAAAAGCAGTAAAAACATAAAGTTGCAAATTGCAAGTAAGCAGCACTAGATTTCATAAAAACAGACGACCTTTTAAATTTAGAAGTATGTTCTTTACTTGCCAAGCTTGCAGTATTTCTGCTTTGTCCCACTGCACTCCCACGGCTGATCTGCTCCCAAATTCCATTTACTAGCCTTAACAGAAAACTGTGGAGGCCAAGTCATCGAGTGTCTTCAAGACAGAGACAGGTAGATTTCTTGATTAGTAAGGGGATCAAGGATTACAGGGAAAAAGCAGGAGACTGGGTTTGAGAAACATATCACCCATAATCAAGTGGTGGAGCAGACTTGATGGGCTGAATGGCATAATTTTGCTCCTATATTTTGTGGTCTTATACTTCTTAACACCTTTTCCCAGCCAAGATTATTGATTCAACAGCTTGGATTGTTACGATCTGAAGTTTTAACTCTCTCCACTGATACTGTCAGACCTTCTGAGTATCTCCTGCCATTCCTAGTTTTACATTTCAAAATCTATTGATATCTGTTTTGGAATTTTCAGTTAACCAACATCTCCAATTTTTTGAAATTTACTTGTGGGATGTGGGCATCACTGCCTGGGCTAGTATTTATTGCACATCCCTAGTTGCCCCCTGAGAAGGTGATATTGAATTGCCTTCTTGAACAAATGCAGGTCAATTTAGGGGCTCTTGTGATGCAATGCTAGCGTCCCTTCCTTTGGGCCAAAAGGCCCAGTTTAAAATCCCACCTGCCCTGGAGGTGTGCCATAAAACATCTGAACAGGTTGATTAAAAATAACCTCAATTTAGATTAGTAACTAATCTTCCATATTTTAATAATATAAAGCCCAACCAGACATCCTACATAATTTTAACCCTTTTAACTCTGGTTGTCATACCAGCCTTGAATATAAACACAGGCAAGTCACTGAGGCTTTTAGAGTACCAGACTTGACTTTTAAAAATCCTTTAGAGATCTGGACTTCACTGATTAGGCCCGCATTTATTGCCCATCCCTAGTTATCCCTGAGAAGGTAGTGTTGAACTGTCTTCTCGAACTGCTGCAGTCTCTGGGGCATAGCACACTCACAGTGTTGTTAGGCAGGGAGTTGCAGGATTTTGACTGAATCTACAGGTGGATACTCCCTGGTGTCCTGGCCAGTAATTATCTCACAATCAGCAATATATAATAAAGTCTTGTCCGTTGTGGGAGCTCGCTGTCTGCAAATTGGCCGATATGTAACTGGAGGAGCAGGAGAAGGCCATTTACCCCTTGAGATGGCTCTGCCATTCAATTAGATCTTGCTGATGTGATTGTGGCCTGAACGCCACATTCCTGCCCTCACCTATGTTCCCCCCCACCATTAACCTTTGACTCCATTGTTAGTCAAGAATCTATCTCAACGTCTGCCCTTAAGGTATTAACAGCCCTATTTCCATTATTCTCTCAAGATGATGGTTTCTCATCTCATACATGACAATGCAACAAAATAACTGCAGTGTAATTTGGATTAAGTTGAGTGAGTGGGTAAGTGCGTGACAGATGCAATTTAATGTGGATAAATGTGAAGTTAATGCATCCTCTTTGATAACAAAAGCAGGAAGGCAGATTGTTATCTGCATGGTGATAGACTGGAGAAAGGGGAGGTCAACGAGAGCTTCCTGTCCTTGTACACCAGTCACTGAAAGTAAGCATCCAGGTTCAGCAGACATTGAAGAAGACAAATGGTATGTTGGCCTTCATAATGAGAGGAATCAAGTACAAGGGCAGGAATGTCTTGCTGTAGTTGTACATGACCTTGGTGAGACCACATCTGGAATATTGTGTGCAGTTTTGGTCTCCTTGTCTGAAAAAGAATGTTCTGGCTGTGGAGGGATTGCAATGAAGGATTGCCAGACTGATTCCTGGGATGGAAGGGCTGACCTTTGAAAAGAGGTTGGATCGGTTGTGACTACATTCATTGGAGTTTATAAGAAGTAGGTGGGATCTCATAGAATCTGATAAAATTCTTACAGGACTAGACAGGGTAAATGCAGGAAGGATGTTCCCAATGACCAGGGAGTCAAGAACCAGGGAACACAGTCTAAGGATATGCGGTAAGCCATTTAGGACTGAGATGAGAGTGGTGATCTTGTGGCATTCTCTACCACAGAAAACATTTGAGACCAAAACATTGAATGTTTTCAAAAAGGATTTACATATAGTTCCTAGGGGTAAAAGGATCAAAGGGTATGGAATGGGATACTGAGTTGGATGATCAGCTATGACCTTAATGAATGGTGGAGCAGGCTCAAAGGGCTTAATGGCCTATTCAGCTCCTGTTTCAATTGTTGGAATGCACTTTGGGGTGTTCTGAAGGTGTTGTGTAGGGCGCTAAGGGTTTTTGTGTTTCTGTCCTTCTGCTCACCTCTGAACAGTTCTGGTTCAAATCGAAAGGTGTAGTGGAATGAGAAGATGTGTCCACTAGAGGGTGCAATGATCAAGACAGTCGCTTGCCCAAAACAAACGTCTCCTTTCACCCGGACATTGAACCTCAGCAACAATCGACAAATTGAAACCTCCATTGCTAACAAGTCAAGACACTTCCAAAGAGCAAAATGAACAACGCCTCACACTAAAATATCAGTAACCCTTTACAAGTATGGCTGCTGTTTCTCCAGTTCAGGAAACCACTGACCTGTAAATTGCCTTTTTTTTCTCCCCTGCTCAGTTTTATTAAATGAAAACGTTACTGCAAAATTTACCTGCCTCAGGAGGGCTTAGCCACCTAAGCTGTGAATAGGAGTCAGGGGTGAGGACAGATTGATGTGTAGGCACAGACACCCATTATTTTGGAAGTTAATTTGTCCTTATTTTTTCTTTTGTAGTCAAACATTTCTTTCACGGCCCAAGCCAATTAAATGTCCCTTCTTATCCCTATAACCTCCTCCAACCTTCCTGACCTCCAAGCTCATGTGCTGTGTTAATGCTGCCTTCCGGAGCTTTAGAGTTTCAACTGCTGGAGGCTGTGCCTTCAGCTGCCCTGACCCTGAGCTCTGTAAGTTCCTTAAACTCTTCCACTTAAACTCTTTTTGCCTTTACACCATTCCATATCTTTCCACATAATGCGGCTTTGTGCCAAAAGTAGTTATGGTAATTGCTCCTGTGAAGTGAATTGTGACATTTTACTACATTAAAGCCGCAATATAAATGCAGGTAGTTGCTGTTGTTGCCTGAAAGCAATAGTTCCAGACACACCTGTTCCCCTGTGCTCACAGCGGTCAGCATTCACAAGCAAGCCTCAACAGTACTCCCAGCCAGCTGTTAAACTGCTGAAGGTAGCACAGTCAATTCTGCTCCTTTCTGACAATTCTGAAGAAGGGTCACTGGATTCAAAACTATAATGATTGTAATGAGGTCAGCAAGGTGGACCTCATAGAATATGAGTTCCCTGATTGGGGCTGCTAATCTGGTCCAATCAGGAAGGCTTGGCTGACAGATAACAAAGGGAATGTCAGACATCCTGTTCACTCTGAAAGTTGGCTCTGAGGGAGCTGGATCAGTCTCAAGGACTCTCAATGTGTAACTAAAGGGTGACTTGGTGGTGGGATACTAGCCTCCTGGAGTTATTTCAGTAGCAATGAGAGAAAAGCATGTGCCTGGAGAAATTTGCTTGCAAAATTGGTCTTTGAGTTGGTGTAAGCATTTTTGGCATCATGCTATTACTTGAAAAGCGGAAGACTGTGCCCAGTATGTGGAAAGAATGCCTTAATCTTTTCCAGGCAAATGACATTGGGGCAGATGAACATCAACGAGTAATTCTCCTGACAGCTTGTGGATCCGCAGCTTTTTCGGTTATTAGGAGCCTAACTTTGCCAGATGCACCAGATACTAAAACCTTTTAAGAATTGACAGATTTAGTCAAGGAATATTATGACACCATGTCTCCTTTAATTCTAAAATGCTATCAGTTTTACTTGGCAATTCAAGAACCAGGGAAATCCGTATCGGGATGTTTGAGTAGGTCAAGACAACTGGCAGAGGCATGTAACTTTGATTTAACCGTTAATGAGATGCTGAGAGACCATTTGGTTTGTGGGATTAAAGATATAACCATGCAAAAGCGCGTACTAACTGAAGCCTAACTAGACTTCAAATAGGCACTACAACTGGCTTTATCATTGGAAAATGCTGCAAGTGGAGCATATGAGTTGCAGAGTATTCCAATGGAAGTGGACACCCTCGCCGGTTTGACTGAGCTTGAGGAACACCACTCGAGTGGACGCAATTGCATAGCATCATTTAGGACATATTCTGAACAAAGGGACTCCAGGTCAGCCCTCAGCAAAACCCCAAAACAAAGCCAAGCCTCAGCCAAACAGTTAACATTTTCTTCAAGATCTGGGCTGGCAAGGCATCGTAGTTGCTTCCGATATGTGGACTTGAGACAGCAAAAGAGTCCCACTAGACCTAAATTGAGTAAGAAAATTCATAGGCCACTGTCCAGGAGAGTGCACACCCTGGAAAGTCCACCTACATTTGGTTTGGAACAGTTAAATTGCTTAGGAACATCCAAATCATAAACAATCAAAATAAACATTTGGTTAAATGGTTCTAATGGGTTTGATACCAGTGAGGCCGTTTTAGTGATTGCAAAACCAGTCTTTAACAAAACTCACTCTGGACTCCAACACTTAAGTTTGTGCAAGACCTCTGCTAGGCTGTGAACCTGTTTCGGAGAACCTTTACAGATTAAGGGTAGAACTTCAGTTTTGGCCTCTTATGAGAAGCAACTGGTTCAATTACCAATGATGGTAGTAAAATGCTTGGGCCCAAGCTTGATGGAGCGAAATTGGTTGAGAAAAATTCACCTAGATTGGCTCAACATTTTTCAATTAGAGAATGACTGCCTGAGTGAAGTCTTAATTAAGTACTTGGAAGTTTTTCAGGAAAGTCTAGGGACTATCAAAGGAGCCAAGACCACCTTGCGTGTTGACTAGGAAGCAATTCCATGATTCTGCAAGGCTGGCCCAGTGCTACTTGCCTTATGGGCAAAAGCAGAGGCAGAAATCAGAAGACTGGAAAGTGAAGGAACCATAAAACCAGTCCATTTTGTAGAATGGGCAGCTCATATGGGCACAATCAGTCATACTGATTGTGAAGCCCAATGTGTCAGTTCCCCTTTGTGGAGATTTTAATGGGAAACTGCTGTTTGCAGCTGGGTGAGTACCCAATCCTTCGCGTAGAGGATTCATGTGCAAAGCTGGCAGGGGGGCTGTCCTTCATGAAACTGGACATATGCTATGCATACTTGCAGTTGTGGATGGATGAGAATTCCCAGAGGTATGCTCCAGTTAATACCCATAAGGGATTGTACTATTATGTAATATTGCCATCTGGGGGATCATCAGCCTGTACCATTTTTCAGTGGATGATGGAGAACATTCTATAAGGTCTACGCCAGGTTGCCATTTATCTATATGACGTACTAATAACAGAGGGAAGACCAATAAGGAGCACTTAGAGAATTTGGACATATTCCTTAGATGTTTCTCCCAGGCGGGTGTAAGCCTTAGAAGGGAAAAATGTATGTATCAGGTACCCCAAGTAACCTACTTGGCCTACAGAGTCAGCAAGACCATTACACCCGTTGGATGATAAAGTGCGAGCAGTCAAGGGCGCCCTAACTCCCGTGTGTTTACCAGAGCTTAGGACTTTCCTTGGGCTAGTGAATTATAGCGGAAAGTTCATACATAACCTGGTGTTCATCCTGACACCTTTGCATCAACTCTTAAAAAAATGGTCAGTCTTGGAAGTGGTCGTGTAGCCAAGGCATAGCTTGAGGGAAGTGGAGAAATAGCTGTCATCCTTTAAGGTGTTGGCATACTGTGATCACAAGTGAGATCTGCTGTTGACATGTGATGCTTTCCCGTATGGCATGGGGGGAGTATTAGTTCCTCGGTGGTACAATGGAGAGGAACACCCAATAGCGTATGCATTTAGGACTGTGGCTAATATGGAGGGTAAATGTTCCCAAGGAGAGAAGGAAGGTTTGGCGGTCATATTTGGAGTCAGGACATTCCACCAATAGCTTCATGGATGTAATTTTGTAATAACCACGGAACATAAACCCCTATTAGGTCTCCTTGAAGAGAACAAGGCAGTGCCACCTGTAGCTTCAGGTTGAATTCAGGTGGGCTGTAATTCGAAGAGCATATAATTACAAGTTGGAGCACCATCCAGGAGGCCAAGCAACAAATGCGTTTGCACTGAGCTGCCTCCAGCTGGCAGATAAACTACTGGTGGTACTGCCAATGGAAGAGCCCGTAATGGTTTTATTTTTTCTGGACACTCTTCCAGTTGCAGCTGACAATATCAGACTTTGGACACAGAAAGATTCGATAATGGCAAAACTGAAACAGCTGGTAGTGATGGAGGAAACCAAAGGGCCATCACAACAAGAATTGAAACCTTTTTGGACCCAGAGAGACCAGATCACAGTAGAGGATGGCTATTATCATGGGGAGCATGAATGATTGTCCAAAGGAAAGGCTGCCGCCAGATACTGGCTGAACTCCACCAGGGTCATCCAGGGGTTGGTGAGAAGTTATTTCTGGTGGCCAGGATAGGATTCAGACATAGCTACATTTGTGGGGCAGTGCCCAGAGTGTCAACAAGCACAAAAATTACTGCTAGCAGCTCCCCCACATTTGTAGGAATGGCCAGGTAAACCAGTTACACATCAGCTGTGCAGATTCTTTCATGGGCTGAATGTTTTCAGTAATTTTGGCACCACTCAAAGTGGCTGGACGTACATAGAATTCATTTGTCAAATGCATGGACGACAATAGAAAACCTTCACACATCTTTTGCAATACATGGATTCCCAGAAATGATGGTCACAGATAACGGGCCATTGTTTACCAGCAGTAATTTGAGTATTTCCTAAAGTTGAATGATATTCAACATATAAGGAACCTCCATACCATCCATCAAGTGATGATCTGGCAGAAACAGCAGTCCAAACTCTGAAAGCAGGCTTAAAAAAAACACCTAGAGATAGTAGGAACTGCCGATGCTGGAGAATCTGAGATAACAAGGTGCAGAGCTGGATGAATACAGCAGGCCAGGCAGCATCAGAGGAGCAGGAAAGCTGATGTTTCGGGTCTGGACCCTTCTTCAGAAATGGGGGAGGGGAAGGGGACTCTGAAATAAATAGAGAGGAGGGGCAGGCGGATTGAAGGTGGATAGAGGAGCAGATAGTTGGAGAGGAGACGGACAGGTCAAGGAGGTGGGGACGGAGCCAGTAAAGGTGAGTGTAGGTAGGGAGTTCGGATGGGGTTGGTCAGTCAAGGAAAGACGGACCGGTCAAGGAGGCGGGGATAAGGCTGGTAAGTAGGAGGTGGGGGTGGGTGTTGGTCAGTGAGGTGGGATCAGCGGATAGGTGGGAGAAAAGATGGACAGGTCAAGGAAGCGAGGATGAGCTGGGCTGATTTTGGGTTGAGGTCGGGGGTGGGGAGATTTTGAAGCTTGTGAAGTCCACATTGAGACCATTGGGCTGCAGGGTTCCCAAGCGAAATATGAGGTGCTGTTCCTGCAGCCTTTGGTGGCATTGTTGCGGCACTGGAGGAGGCCTAGGATGGACATGTTGTCCAAGGAGTGAGAGGGGGAGTTGAAGTGGTTTGCGACTGGGAGGTGCAGTCACTTGTCATGAACTGAGCGTAGGTGTTCCACAAAGCGGTCTCCAAGCCGTCGCTTGGTTTCTCTGATGTAGAGGAGGCCACATCGGGAACAGCGGATACAATATACCACATTAGCAGATGTGCACATGAACATCTGTTTAATGTGGAAGGTTTTCTTGGGGCCTGGGATGGGGGTGAGGGGGGAGGTGTAGGGGCAGGTGTAGCACTTCCTGCGGTTGCAGGGAAAAGTGCCAGGGGTGGTGGAGAGTGTGGAGTGGACAAGGGAGTGGTCCCTCTGGAAGGCAGATAAGGGTGGGGAGGGAAAAATGTCCTTGGTAGTGGGGTCAGTTTGCAGGTGGCGGAAGTGGCCGGGGATGATGCGTTGAATCCAGAGGTTGGTGGGGTGTTATGTGAGGATGAGGGGGGTTCTGTCTTTGTTGTTATTTCAGGGAGGGGGTGTGAGGGATGAGTTGCGAGAAACGTGAGAGATGTGGTTGAGGGCGTTTTCGACCAATGTGGAGGGGAAGTTGCGGTCCTTGAAAAACAAGGACATCTGGGATGTCTGGGAGTGGAATGCTTCGTCTTGGGAGCAGATGCAGCGGAGGCAAAGGAATTGGGAATAGGGGATGGCATTCTTGCAGGAAGGAGGGTGAGAGGAGGTGTATTCTAGGTAGCTGTGGGAGTCGGTAGGCTTGAAATAGATATCGGTTTTCAGGTGGTTGCCAGAGATGGAAACAGAGAGGTCCAGGAAGGAGAGAGAGGTGTTGGAGATGGTCCAGGTGAAGTTAAGGTTGGGGTGGAAGGTGTTAGTAAAGTGGATGACCTGTTTGAGCTCCCCGTGGGCGCATGAGGCAGCGCCGATACTGTCATCGATATAACAGAGGAAGAGGTGGACGTTGGGGCCAGTGTAGCTGCGGAAGAGGGACTGTTCCACATAAGCTGCAAAGAGGCAGGCATAGCTGGATGACCCCTTCTCCCACCTCCAACACACCCCATCCTCCTGGACACCACCCCAAAGCCTCCTACCCTCCCTCGACCTCTTCATCTCCAACTGCCATTGAGACAGCAATCACTTCAACCTCTCCACCCCCTCACCCACTCCAACCTCTCCCGCACAGAACGTGCAGCCCTCTGCTCCCTCTGCTCCAGCCCTAACCTCACAATAAAACCTGCGGACAAGGGTGGCGCAGTTGTAGTATGGCGCTCTGACCTCTACATTGCCGAGGCCAGGCGCCAGCTCTCTGACACCTCCTCCTACCACCCCTTTGATCATGACCCCACCCCCGACCACCAAAACATCATCTCCCAGACCATCCACAACCTCATCACCTCAGGTGAGCTCCCACCCACAGCCTCCAAACTCATTGTTCCCCAACCCCACACCACCCGTTTCTATCTCCTTCCCAAAATTCACAAACCCGACTGCCCTGGTCGATCCATTGTCTCTGCCTGCTCCTGCCCCACCGAACTTATCTCCACTTATCTCGACTCCATTTTCTCCCCCCGGTCCAGGAACTCCCCACCTCTGTCCGTGACACTACCCACGCTCTCCACCTCCTCCAAAACTTCCGATTCCCTGGTCCTCAACACCTTATCTTCACCATGGTCGTCCAGTCCTTCTATACTTGCATTCCCCATGCAGATGGCCTAAAGGCCCTCCACTTCTTCCTCTCCCACAGGCCCGACCAGTCCCCCTCCACTGACACCCTTATCCGCTTAGCCAAACTCGTCCTCACCCTTAACAACTTCTCCTTCAACTGCTCCCACTTCCTACAAACAAAGGAGGTGGCCATGGGTACCCACATGGGCCCAAGCTATGCCTGCCTCTTTGTAGGATACGTGAAACAATCCCTCTTCAGCAGCTACACTGGCCCCATCTCCCACCTCTTCCTCTGTCATATCGATGACTGTATCAGCGCCGCCTCGTGCGCCCATGGGGAGCTCAAACAGGTCATCCACTTTACTAACACCTTCCACCCCAACCTTAAGTTCACCTGGACCATCTCTGATACCTCTCTCTCCTTCCAGGACCTCTCTGTTTCCATCTCTGACAACCACCTGAAAACCAATATCTATTTCAAGCCTACCGACTCCCACAGCTACCTAGAATACGCCTCCTCTCACCCACCTTCCTGCAAGAATGCCACCCCCATTCCCAACTCCTTTGCCTCCTCCGCATCTGCTCTCGAGATGAGGCATTCCACTCCCGGACATCCCAGATGTCCTTGTTTTTCAAGGACCGCAACTTCCCCTCCAAAATCGAAAATGCCCTCAACCGCAACTCATCCCTCACACCCCCTCCCCGAAATAACAACAAAGACAGAACCCCCCTCGTCCTCGCATACCACCCCACCAACCTCCGGATTCAATGCATCATCCTCCGCCACTTCTGCCACCTGCAATCTGACCCCACTGCCAAGGACATATTTCCCTCCGCACCCTTATCTGCCTTCCGGGCATCGTTGTCTCCATGACTCCCTTGTCCACACCACACTCCCCACCAGCCCCACCATCCCGGCACTTTTCCCTGCAACCACAGGAAGTGCTACACCTGCCCCTACACCTCACCCCTCACCCCCATCCCAGGCCCCAAGAAAACCTTCCACATTAAACAGATGTTCACCTGCACATCTGCTAATGTGGTATACTGTATCCGATGTGACCTCCTTTATATTGGGGAAACCAAGCGGAGGCTTGGAGACCGCTTTGTGGAACACCTACTCTCGGTTTGTGACAAACGACTGCACCTCCCAGTCGTGAACCACCTCAACTGCCCCTCCCACTCCTTGGACAACATGTTCATCCTGGGCCTCCTCCAGTGCGACAACGATGCCACCTGAGGGCTGCAGGAACAGCACCTCATATTCCGCTTGGGAACCCTGCAGCCCAATGGTCTCAATGTGGACTTCACAAGCTTCAAAATCTCCCCACTCCCGACCTCAACCCAAAATCAGCCCAGCCCGCCACCTTGACCTGTCCATCTTTTCTCCCACCTATCCGCTGATCCCACCTCACTGACCAACACCCACCCCCACCTCCTACCTACCAGCCTTATCCCCGCTTCCTTGACCGGTCTGTCTTTCCTTGACTGACCAACCCCCATCCTAACTCCCCACCTACACTCACCTTTACTGACTCCATCCCTGCCTCCTTGACCTGTCTGTCTCCTCTCCACCTATCTGCTCCTTTATCCACCTTCAATCCACCTCCCCCCCGCCCCCCCATCTGTGAAGAAGGGTCCAGATCTGAAGCGTCAGTTTTCCTGCTCCTCTGATGCTGCCTGGCCTGCTGTGTTCATCCAGCTCTACACCTTGTTATCTTAAAAAAACACCCTACAGCTTCACTAGATACCAAACTGTCTTGGTTCCTATTTGATTATCAGACCACCACTTATGCAACTACAGGAATAGCTCCAGCAGTGTTGGTAATGGGAAGAAGACTCCACACTGGGTTAAATCTGATTTTTTAAAATTCATTTTGTGGGATGTGGGCGTTGCTGGCTGGCCAGCATTTATTGCCCTTCCCTCGTTGCCCATGACAAGGTGGGTGAGCTGCTTTCTTGAACCACTGCAGTCCACCCATCAATGCCATTAGGGAAGGAATCCCAGGATCTGGATCCAGTGACACTGAAGGAATGGCGATATATTTCCAAGTCAGGATGGTGAGTTGCTGAGAGGAAACTTGTAAGTGATGGTGTTCCCATATATCTGCAGTCCTTGTCCTTCTAGATGGAAGTGGTCGTGGTTTTGGAAGGTGCTGTCTGAGGATCTTTGGTGAATTTCTGCAGTGCATCTTGTAGATAGTACGCACTGCTGCTATGGAGGGAATGGATGCTTGTGGATGCAGTGCCAATCAGGTGGGCAGCTTTGTCCTGGATGGTGTCAAGCTTCTTGAATGTTGTAGGGGCTGCACCCATCCAGGCAAGTGGGGAGTATTCCATCACACTCCTGACTTGTGCATAGTAGATGATGGACAGGCTTTCAGGAATCAGGAGGAGAGTTTCTCACGCAGTATTCCTAGCCTCTGACCTGCTCTGGTAGCCACTGCATTTAAGTGGTGAGTCCAGTTGAACTTCTGATCAACAATAACTCCCAGGATATTGATAGTGGGGGATTTAGTGATGGTGACACCATTGAATGTCATGGGGCAGTGGTTATATTGTCTCTTATTGGTGATGGTCATAGCCTGGCATTGGTGTGACACAAATGTTACTTGCCACTTGTCAGCCCAAATCTGGATATTGTCCAAATTTTGTTGCTTTTGGACACGGACTGCCTCAGTGTCTGAGGAGTCGTGAATGGTGCTGAACATTGTGCAATCATCGGTGAACATCCCCATTTCTGACCTTATGATGGAGGGAAGGTCATTGATGAAGCAGCTGAAAATGGTTGGGCCTCGGACACTATCCTGAGGAACTCCTGCAGAGTTCTAGAGCTGAGATGACTGACCTCCAATAACCACGACCAGCTTCCTATGTGTCAGGTATGACTAACCACTGGATAGTTTGACCCCGATACCCTTTTATTCCAGTTTTGCCAGGGCTCCTTGATGCCATACTCAGTCGAATATAGCCTTGATGTCAAGGGTTGTCACTCTCACCTCACTTCTGGAATTCAGCTCTTTTGTCCGTGTTTGAACCAAGGCAGTAATGGGGTCAAGAGCTGAGAGGCCCTGGCGGAACCCAACCTGGATGTCACTGAGCAAGTTATTGTTGAGTAGGTGCTGCTTGATTGCACTGTTGATTGCTGATCGAGAGTAGACTGATGGAACGGTAATTGGCCAGGTTGGATTTGTCTTGCTTTTTATCTCCACGATATACTTGGGCAATTTTCCACATTGTCAGGTAGATGCCAGTGTTGCAACTGTACTGGAACATCTTAGCTAGGGGAGTGGCAAATTCTGGAGCACAAGTTTTCAGTACTATTACCGGCATGTTGTCAGGGCTTGTAGCCTTTGCAGTATTCAGTGCCTCCAACCTTTTCTTGATATGACGTGGAGTGAATCAAATTGGCTGAAGACTGGTATCTGTAATGCTGGGGACCACTGGAAGATGCCGAGATGAATCAACCACTTGGCACTTCTGGCTGAAGATTGTTGCGAAAGCTTCAGCCTTATCTTTTGCACTAATATGCTGGGCTCTTCCATCATTGAGGATGGGGATATTTGTGGAGCCTCCTTCCCCAGTGAGTTGTTTAACCGCCCACCACCATTCATGACTGGATGTGGCAGGACTGCACAGCTTAGATCTCATCTGTTGGTTGTTGGATCGCTTAGCTTTGTCTATCACCTGCTGCATTTGCTGTTTGGCATACAAGTAGTCCTGTTTGGTAGCCTCACCAGGTTGACACCTCATTTTCAGGCATTCCTGGTGCTGTTCCTGGCATGCCCTCCTGCACTCTCTTTTGAACCGTGATTGATCCTCTGGCTTGGTGGTAATGGTTGAGTGGGGGATATGCTGGGCCATAAGTTTACAGATTGTGCTAGAGTGCAATTCTGCTGCTGTTGATGGCCCACAGTGCCTCATTGATGTCCAGTCTTGAGTTGCTTGATCCATTTGAAATCTGTCCCATTTAGCACGGTGATAGTGCCACACAACACGATGGAGGTTATTTTCAATGTGGAGGCGGGACTTTGTCTCCACAAGGACCGTGTGGTGGTCGCTTTGACCGGTACTGTCATGGACAAGTGCATCTGCAGCTGGCAGATTGGTAAGAATGAGGCCAAATATGTTTTGCCGTCTTGTTGGTTTCCTCACTACCTGCCACAGACCCAGTCTGGCAGTTTTGTCCTTTAGGACTTGACCAGCTTGATCAGTAGCAATGCTGCCGAGCCACTCTTGGTGGTGGATGTTGAAATCCCCCACCCAGAGCACATCCTCAGTGCCTCCTCTCAGTGTTGTTCAACATGGAGAAGTACTGATTCATCAGTTGAGGCAGGACGGTACGTGGTAATCAGCAGGAGGTTTCTTTGCCCATGTTTAACCTGAAGCCATGAGACTTGAGGACTCCTAGAGCAACACCCACTGTATACCACTGTGCCACCACCTCTGCTAGGTCTGTCCTGCCGGTGAGACAAGATATAGCCAGGGATGGTGATGGTGGTGTCTGGGATATTGTCTGTAAAGTATGATTCCCTGAGTATGACTATGTCAGGCTGTTGGTAGTCTGTGAAACAGCTCTCCCAATTTTGGCACTAGCTCCCAGATGTTAGTGGGGAGGAATTTGTAAGGTGGACAGGGCTGTTTCTGCTGTTGTCTTTTCCTAGGTTGATGCCAGGTGATCTGTTTGGTTTCATTTCTTTGAGACTTTGTAGCATTTGATACAACTGAATGGTTTGCTACGCCATTTCAGAGGACAATTGAAAGTCAACCATAAGCTGTGGATCTGGAATCACATGTAGGCCAGACCAGGTGAAGATGGCAGATTTCCTTCTCTGAAGGACATTAGTGAACCAGATGGGTTTTTCTGAGAATCGACAATGATTTCGCAATCATCAGTAGATTCTTAATTCCAGATTTTTTTTATTGAATTCAAATTTCACTGTCAGTTGTGGTGGGATTCAAACCTGGGTCACCAGAACATTATCTGCGTCTCTGGATAAATAGCCTAGCCATTATACCAAGAGGCCATCGCCTTCCCCAGCTTTCTGACTTTTCTGGAACCTGCCAGTTTCCCTCTCCATCAAGTGTTAAGGATACCTCAGAATTTGAGTTGGACACAGCGGATATCGCCGCCTTTGCGCCTGAAGAAGAAAATGAATTTCTTCCCAGATGCTCTGGGAACAAGAGGTGAGCAACTGTGCATTACATTACATGCCACCCATTTCAGAGACAGAGTTGGATGAACCACACCCAGTGCTAATACAACCCAGGAGAAGCTACAAAAAAAGAACTGGCCTGTGTCCTCGGACTCGGAGGTAAAAGAATGTGGTGATTGTAACAAGGTCAGCCACGTGGACCTCATAGAATTTGAGTTCCCAGATTGGGGCTGTTAACCTGATACAATGAGGAGGCCCTGGCTGACAGTTAAGAACAGGAGTGTCAGACATCCTGTTCACTCTGAGAGCCGGCTCTGAGGGAGCTGGATCAGTGTCAAGGACTCCATGTGTAAATAAAGGGTGACTTGGTGATGGGATACCAGCCTCTCTGGAGTTATTTCAGAAATGTTAACTCGGTTTTTCTCTTCACAGATGCTGCCAGACTTGCTGAGTTTCTCTAGCAGTTTCTCTTTTTTTTCAGATTCTCAGCATCTGCAGTTCTTTGGTCTTTGTTTTGTGATCATTTTCATATCATGTGCTGTTACAACCAGGTGGAGAGGGGAGATCCGGCTTCCCTACTTTCAACCTCCTGCTTTGGCCACAACGAAGATGCCAAAACATTTTTACCACAAAGCTATACCTCACCCAGTTAAACTGTGGATGACTAGAAACAAAGAAGAAGCCAATTACAAAGTTTCTTGAGTGATAGGAAAATTAATTTCCTTATTTGCCAGCCATAAGAAATACATTAAACACGGTATCAAACACACAGCTAAAAAGGAGGATCGAAGAATATGCAGTTTAAAATCTTTGGGATGTTCTCAACGTGGTAGATTTTAACCTGAGGCCAAGGTTGTTAAAGAATTAAAGGCTGCTGAGAATACTACATGTGTTTGCATTCTGTGTGATTGGTTGCTTTCTCCCGCTTGTGTTATCATCCAATGCTTTGTCTTTTGAGAAGCTAAGAGAAAGCAGGGAGAGGTGAGAGAAGATTTTCCAGTTCTAGTTACAAATCCACCTCACAGCTCCATCAAAAAATAGCTTCCTGAAATGCAGCTGGTTCATGCATTCTGTGTTTGAGTTCCATATCTGTAAGCTGGTTAATCACAGGTGATAGTATTTTATAAATCTCCAAAATGTGAACTTTCCATGAAGGTGTAAATCAAACAGGATATACAGATTTGGTGACTGGTTTCAGCCTCACTTTTTGATAAAAATGTGAATTTCAGATCAGATTGGTTCCTATTCGTTGACGGAGCTTGGCCCAACCTGTGACCACTGCGGCCTTTTTTAAGTCAGTGATTTTTTGTCATTGAAACCATTTTAGTCCCTGCAAATAAATCAGATGATGGAAGTCAACAGTTGATGGTGTATTTGTCACCACTATCCTGACCATGTCCACACAGCATGATTTCAAAGAACCTGCATTTATACAGTGCCTTTTGTGATCAGAGAACACCCCAAAATGCTTCATAGCTTAATAAAAAGCACTGTGGATTTGTAGGTTAGTATTAGGGTCAGAAACATAGCAGCTAATCCGTGCAGAGCGAGATCCCATAAACTAATAATAAAGACAACCAATCTGTTTTTAATGATATTGATGAAATGATATTGCCTATTAGTTACAGGCCACTGGGTAGAACTCTCTTGCTGTTCAAAGTAGTGCTGTGGTAATTTGTATATCCATTTGAAAGCATAGATAGGGCTTCTGTTTGCTCACTCATTCAAGAAACGGTGCTTCTAACAATGCAGCTCTCTTGCAGCTGCAGCAGTCAGTCCAATATTGTGGTTAAGACTCTGGATTGCAACTTAAATCCTATAACCTAGAAGTGATTCTTCTGCAAACTGTATAAGTCATGAATGATACACCAGTGTCTACATACTGACTGTTATTCTCCTCCAAGGGTGCAGAAGCCAATTGTAGATGCTCAGTACTGTCTCCTTCACCCAGGCCAGCATCCCCCACCTCCCCCCACGCACCCAACCCCACCCACCCTGATTTTGGATCAACTTACTGAGGCTCTGGGGCGAGTAGAGGCTGCAATATTCTTTTGCAAAGATGGACTTTACATACTATATCCAGCCAGATAACTTCCATTTTCCTGAACTGTCAATGGGAGAGATATCATTTATACTGAAGGAGAGTCTGGCTAATCATTGTTATTGATCATTCATTGCCAGCATCTCCTATCTTTGTGAAATAGAGTTCACCAGGAACTGTATTTTTCACCCATTAATGGAGATTGTGAACTGCGATTAGTTGTGTGAGACAACAGGTTTATTGCACCCAACTAATGAAGCGTTGTTGCAGTAGTAAATGGAAAACACAAATTGAAAATTTTCACCATATGTGTTTGACTGAGGTGTCAGTTGTGCAAAGCTGTGATCATGCTTATGGTTAAATGACATGTGGCCTCCCCTCCTCCCCAATCTGTAGAACCCCTATTGTCCTGCTCTTGGCGTTTGCGCCTTTGCCCAATTCTCTGATCCATAAAAGGGGCTAAATTGAATTCCTTGTCTCTACTCACTATGGCGATTTTGTCATTATCACATTGCTGTTTTTGGGAGCTTGCTGTGCTGTCAGTTTGTGCTACCCATATTATCACAATGACTTACACTTTAAGAACTACTATAATAGTGACAACAAGGTGCAGGGCTGGATGAACACAGCAGGCCAAGCAGCATC
>NC_063369.1:8009520-8140276 GCF_021869965.1 Rhincodon typus
GATGCTGCTTGGCCTGCTGTGTTCATCCAGCCCTGCACCTTGTTGTCTCGGATTCTCCAGCATCTGCAGTTCCTACTATCTCTACTATAATAGTGATGTGCTTTGAGGTGTATTGAAGTCACAAAAGGCACTATCTTTAATGGAAGGTGATGGTGGTGTAGTAGTAACATCACTAAAAGTCTAAAACACCAGGCTAATGACTTCCACTGTGGTGGAAATTGAATTCAACTTCTTTTAAAAAAAATTTTGGGAGCTAAAAGCCAACCTAATGGTAATCATGTCACTACTGTCCATTGTTATTGAAAACTAATCTGCTTCACTAGCTTCCTTTAGGGAAGGAAATCTCCTGTCCTAATCCAGCCTAGCCAGCAATGTTAAAATTCCATGAATAAATTTTAAGAAGATTCCAGGGCAGAATCTATTTGGGGTCTCTGAGCAACATAGTTGCGAAGATTGTCCATTATGACTTTCTCAAAGGCAACTAGGGATGATCAATAGATGCCCACCTTGCCCACCTCCCATGAACAAAAATTAAGTTTACTTTTAAATAAACAATTCCACTGGGGATCGAAGAGTGGATAGAGCTTGAGTGTGTGAGTGTGACTAAGTAAGCGTGTAAGGGACTGAGTGAGGGTGAGTACCGAGGGAGTGAGTGAAGGTGAAACAGTACCGCTATCCTGGAATGAGTCTGGTGAAATTTCGTTGCACTTCCTTTACAGAAAGAGTATCTTTTCCTGAGATAAGGAGACTAAAACAACATAGATAAAAAGAAGGGTGAGGTCCCGCGGATTGAGTACAGCGAGTTAGGAAAGAGACTGAAAAGCAGGAGACCTCGAGAGTAGTAATTTCTGGGTTACTACCAGTGCCACATGCTAGTGAGTTAAGAAGGAAAAAGATAGGACAGATGAATGTGTGGCTAAGTAGCTGGTGGAGGGGGCAGGGTTTCAGGTTCTTAGATCATTGGGACCTCTTCTGGGGCAGGGGTGACCTGTACAAGAGGGACGGGTTGCACCTAAACAGGTGGGGAACCAATATCCTCACAGGGAGGTTTGCTAGCGCTAATTGGGAGGGTTTAAACTAGAATGGCAGAGGGCTCGGAGTGGAAGGTGGATGTTAGGACCAGTAAGTCAGAAAGGAAGGACAGGCAGAGTTAGGTATATGAACACGATGGTACTAATGACTGCAGTGTGTTTATTTCAAAGCAAGGAAAGGCAGATGAGCTTAGAGCTTGGATCAGCACATGGAACCATGATGTTGTGGCCATTACAGAGACTTGGTTGAGAGAGGGACAGGACTGGTTGCTCAACTTTCCAGGGTTTTGTTGTTTTAGAAGAAATAGAGAGGAAGGGGTGGAGGAATTGCATTACTAATCAGGGAGAAAGTCACATCTGTACTCAGAGAGGACATACTGGAGGGCTCATCCACTGAGGCAATGTGGGTAGAGCTGAAAAATAAGATGAGTGCAATCACTCTGAAAAGATTATATTATAGCCTCCCCCACCAACCACCCCCAACAGCAACCAAGACATTGAGGAACAAACATGTAGGCAGATTATGGAAAAATGCAATTACTACAGGGTTGTCATAGAGGTAATATTGACTGGGACTCCCTTAGAGCAAGAGGCTTAGATGGGGCAGAATTTGTTAAGTGCATTCAAGAAGGTTTCTTACACAGTAAGTGGTTAGTCCAACTGGAGGAGGGGCCGTACTCAACCTTGTATTGGCTGATGAACCTGGCCAGATGACAGACCTTTCAGTAGGAGAGCATTTTGGAAACAGTGATCACAACTCCTTAAATTTTAAGATAGCTATGAATAAGGATAAGCCAGGAGCTTGTAGGAAGGTGCCAAATTGGGGGAGGGCAAATTACATCAGTATTTGGCAGGAACTGGGCAGTGTTAATTGGGAGGACTGTTATTAGGTATTTGACATGTGGGAGTTGTTTAAAGACCTACTGATCAGAGTTCAGGACCGACATGTTCCAGTAAGGCAGAGGGACAAAGATGGCAAGGTAAGGGACCCTTGCATAGTAAGGGAGGTTGTGAATTTAGTCAAAAGGAAAAAGAAGCGTGTATAAGGTTTAGGAAGCTAAAATCAGACAGGGCCCATAAGGAATATAAAGGAAGCAGGAAAGAACTCAAACAGGGAATTAGGAGAGGAAGAAGAGGCCATGAAATGATCATGGCAAGTAGGGTTAAAGAGAATCCCAAGGATATATATACATTAAAAACAAGTGAATGACTAGGAGAAGGTGGGACCACTCAAGGATGAAGGAGGGCACTTGTGGTTGGAGACAGAGGATGTGGGTGAGATCCTAAATGAGTACTTTGCACTGGTATTTACCCAGGAGCAGGATATGGAGGAAAGTGAGATTGGTGTGGAGCTTGCCAATATGCTAGGGCATTTTGAGATCAAAAAAGAAGTGGTTTTCGGTCTCTTGAAGAGCATTAAGCTGGATGAGTCCCCAGGGCCCAATGGTATCTAGATATCCAGATACCCAGATTATTGAGAGAAACAAAAGAGGAGATTGCTGGGCCCTTGACAAAGATCTTTGTATCGTTGCTAGCCACTGGAACAGTCCCAGAGGAGTGTAGCTAATGTTGTTCTCTGTTCAGGAAGGGAAATAAGAATAATCCAGGAAACTATAAACAGGTGAATCTCATATTGGTGGAAGGGAAGCTATTGGAGAGAATTAGGCATGGCCTAATTAGGGACAGTCAGCATGATTTTATGTGGGGCAGGTCATGTCTTACTAACTTGATTGAAATTTTTAAAGGAGCTGACAAGGTGATTGGTGAGGGTAGAGCAGTGAATGTCGCCTACATGGATTTTAGTAGGGCTTTTGACTTGGTCCCTCAAGGTAGACTCATCCAGAAGATTAAGATGCATGGGATCCGTGGTGATTTGGCTGCTTAGATTCAGAATTTGCTTCCCCATAGAAGGTAGAGATGGAAGGGTGTTTTTCTGGCTGGAGGTCAGTAACTAGTGGTGTTCCACAAGGATCTGTACTAGGACCTCTGCTATTTGTGATATATATAAATGACTTGGATGAAAATGTAGATGGTGGGTTAGTAAATTTACAGATGATACAAAGATTAGTGGAGTTGTGGATAGTGTAGAAGATTGTCAAATGATACAGCAGGGTATAGATCAGTTGCAGATATGAGGGGAGAAATGACAGATGGAGTTTAATCCAGGTAAGTGTGAGGTGCTGCACTTTGAGAGATCAAATGTTAAGAAAAAGTATACAGTTAATGGCAGGTCCCTGAACAGCATTGATGTACAGAGGGATCTTGAGATTCAAGTCCATAGCTCCCTGAAAGTGGCCACACAAGTAGATGGGGTGGTAAAGAAGGCATATGGCATGCTTACCTTTATTAGTTGGAGAATTGAGTAAAAGAGTCAGGATGTTATGTTGCAGCTTTATAAGACTTTGGTTAGGCCATACATAGTGTATTGCATTCAGTTCTGGTTGCCACATTGCAGAAAGAATGTGGAGGCTTTGGAGAGGGTGCAGAAGAGGTTTATCAGGATGCTGCCTGGATTAGAGGGTATGAGCTATGAGGAGAGGCTAGAAAAACTCAATTTGTTTTCTCTGGAGCCATCGAGGCTGAGGGGAGACTTGATAGAAGTCTATAAAATTATGAGATGCATAGATAGGGTTGATGGTCAGAACCTTTCTCCCAGAGTTGAAATGTCTAATACTAGGGGGCATACATTTAAAGTGAGAGGGGTAAAGTTCACAGGAGATGTGAGGGGAAAGTTTTTCACATAGCGAGTGGTAGGAGTCCGGAATGCACTGCCTGAGGGGGTGGTGGAGGCAAATACAATAGGGCATTTAAGGAACTTTTAGATAAGCACATGAATATGCAAGGAATGGAGGGATATTGACCAAGGGCTGGCGGAAAGGATTAGTTTAATTTGGTGTCATGTTTGGCACAACATCATGGGCCGAAGGGCCCGTTCCTGTGTCGTACTGTTCTATGCCCTAAAACTGCACACAGTACTCCATTACTTAATTACTCCTGTACTGAAATTTTCTCATGATAAAGGCTAACATTCCATTTGCCTTCCTAACAGCTTGCTGCACCTGCAAGTTATCCTACAGTGACTTATTGACAAGGATGTCTAGGTCCCTTTGCACATCTGCACTTTCCAACCTTTCACTATTTAAGAAATACTCTTCACATCTATTCTTCCTACCAAAGTAGATATAATCACATTTTCCACATTATATTCCATGTGCCATGTTATTGCCTAATCACTAAATCTGTCCAAATCCTCCTAAAAATATTTATATCTTCCTCACAACACACATTCCTGCTTAGTTTTATATCATCTTGCAAATTTGGAAATATTACATTTAGTCCCCACATCTGTATAACTGATATTTTGTGAATACCTGGGGCTCAAGTACTGGTCCTTGCAGTAACCCACTAGACATAGTCTACCAACATGAGAATATCAATATGCAGGAATTGTTCCAGAATCTATGGAGTTTTGGAAGATGATTACCAGTGCATTGACTATCTCTCTAGTCACCTCCTAGAAATGGGAGTAGGCTATTCAGTTTGTCAAGCCTTTTCCACCATTCAGTGAGATCATGGATCTGTGGCCTAAATCCATATAACTGCCTTTTGCCCATATTGCTTAATGTCTTTGCCTAATAAAAATTGATTTATCTCAGATTTAAAATTAACAACAAATCCTGCACCCACTGCCATTTATGGAAGCGTTTCAAACCTCTCCTATACTTTTTTGAATAGAAATACTTCCTAACATCTCTCCTGAATGATTTGGCCCTCATTCTCAGACTATGCCCTCTAGTTCTTGAATTCTCAACAAGTGGAAGTAGTTTATCTACCCTGTCTTTTCCTGTTAATATCTTGAAGACTTCGATTAGGCCACCCCTTAACCTAAATTCTCAAGAAAACCGGCCTAATGTATATAATATCTCAATTTAACCTCTGAAGTCCAGGCATCATTCTTTTAAACCTATGTTTGTATTCTCTCCAAGGTTAATATGTGCACCCTAAGGTGTGATGCCCAAATCTGCTCATAGTACCCGAGTGAGGTTTAACCAAGGTTTTGTAAAACTACACCGTAACATCTGCATCCTTGTGCTCCAGTTCTCGTTCAACACTCTTGGGATGTAGGCTATCAGATCCCAATGACTTATAAACTTTAAGCCCCACTGGTTTTTCCAGTGTAACCTTCTCACTAATATTAATTTCCCTTAATTTCTCATTCTCCTTAGTCAATTTAATCTCTGATTCTGGGACCTTTCTTGTATCTTCCTCTGTGAAAACAGATACCAAATAATCATCTAGCTCCTCTGCCATTTCTCTATTTCCCATTATAAATTCTCCATATTCTGCTTTTAATGGACTCACATTTGTCTTAGCCAAATGTCACTTTTTTATATATCTGTAGGAGCTTCTACAGTCCATTTTTATGTTGTATTTTGCTATATTTCACTTGCATTCTATTCTTACTTTCCTTATCAATTTCTTGCTTCTCCTTTGCTATATCATAAAAACTTCCAAACCAGCAGATTTATTTTTATTTCTGGCCACTTTTAAAGCCTTTTCTTTTAATCTTTTATAAAATTACAAAAGAACAAAAGAGGAGTACAGCACAGGAACAGGCCCTTTGGCCCCCCCAAGTCTGTGCTGATCATCATGCTCTAACTAATCTGAAAAACCAATCTTCTGCCCTTATTCAGTCTGTATCTCTCTATTCCCTCCGTATTCATGTACCATCCAGTTGCCTCTTAATTGTTGCCAGCGTGTCTGCTCCCACCACCTCTTCTGGCAGTGTGTTCCAGGCTCCTACCACTCTCTGGTGATAAATTTCCCTCGCACATCTCCCTTAAACTTTTGCCCTCTCACCTTGAACCTGTTCCCCCTTATGATTGAAACTTCAACCCTGGGAAAAAGCCTTTGACTTTCCACCCTATCTATGTCTCTCATAAATTTGCAGACCTCTATCAGGTCTCCTCTCAACTGCTGTCTTTGCAGTGAAAACAATCCTTGTCTTTTTAACCTTTCCTCATAGCCAATGCCCTTGAGACGAGGCAACATCCTGGTGAACCTTCTATGCACTCTCTCCAAAACCTCCACGTCCTTCTGGTAGTGTGGCAACCAAAAGTGCACACAATATTCCAAATGTGGCCTAACAAAGGTTTTATATACAGGTGGTTCTCCTATAACACAATAATTGTGTTCTTGTGTGACCTTGTGCTTTAGAAAATCGTATTATAGGGAAATCACTATAGAAAATCGCTATACTTGTATATGAGAAAGTTCACGTTATCCAACAGCGTCCACTTCTTATCAATTGCATTACAGCCAATTTGTGTTAACAAAACACGCATTATAGTAGAACTACCTACAGCTACAACATGGTTTGCCAACTCCTGTCCTCCATGCCCCAGCCGATGAAGGCAAACATGCCATATGCCTTCTTAATGATCTTGACCACCTGTGTTGCCACTTTTCGGGAACTGTCGACCTGCATGCCCAGATCCATCTGTATGTTATTGTTTTGAAGGGTTCTGCCATTTACAGTATAATTCACACCTAAATTTGATCCTTCAAAATGCATCACCTTGCATTTGTCTGGATTAAACTCCATCCGCCATTTCTGTGCCCAAGTCACCAATCTATCTATATCCTGTTGTATCCTTTTGTGTCATCTGCAAACTTATTAATCAGACCAACCACATTTTCTTCCAGATCATTTATATATACTACAAACAACAGAGGACCTAAGACTGATTCCTGTGGAACACCACTAGATACCGGTCTCCATTCTGAAACACACCCTTCCACCGTTACCCTCTGTCTCCTATGACCAAGCCAGTTTAGTATCCATCTAGACAGCCCTGCCCAGATTCCATGTGATTTTAATTTTTGTGCCAATCTGCTATGTAGGACTTTATCAAATACCTTCTAAAGACCATATAAACTACAACCACAGCTGCTCCCTCATCAATTATCTTTGTCACCTCTTCAAAAAATTCAATCAAGTTGGTGAGATATGACCTTCCCGTTACAAAACTATGCTGCTTGTCACTAACTAGTTCATTTTCTCCCAAATATGCATGTATCTTGTCCCTCAGTATCTTTTCCAAGAGTTTCCCCACCAGAAATGTTAGGCTCATCGGCCTATGATTTCCTGGATTATCCCTGCTTCCTTTCTTAAGCAAGGGAACAACATTGGCTAACCTACAGTCTTCCGGAACTTTGCCTGTGGCCAAAGAGGATGTGAAGACATCTGCTAATGCCCTAGTTTCTTTTCCCTTGCCTCTCCCAGCAACCTGGGATGGATCCCATTTGGCCCTGGGGACTTGTCTACCTTAATGCAATTCAGGATACCCAAAACTTTCTCCTTCAAAATATTGACATTCTCTAGATTAATCACACAGTCATTCCTGACCTCAACATTAGTTATGTCTTTCTCCTTGGTGAATTCCAATACAAAGTACTCATTAAGGATCTCCCCCACTTCCTATGGTTCCATGCATAACTTCTCTCTTTTGTCCTTGAGTGGGCCTATTGTTTTCCTTGCTACCCTCTTTCTTCTTATATATGCATAAAAAGCCTTGGGATTCTCCTTGACCTTGTTTGCTAAAGACATTTCATGGCCCCTTTTAGCATTCCTAATTCTGCATTTAAGTTCTTTCCTAATTTCTCTATACCCCTCAAGAGCTTCATCAGTTTGTAGCTGCCTAGACTTATCATATGCTTCCTTTTTCCTTTTGACTAAGCTTACAATTTCCCTTGTCATCCATGGTTCCTGAATCCTGCCATTCCTGAGCTTCAGTTTTGGAGGGACATGCATGTCCTTCACTTTAATCAACTGGTCTTTAAAAGCCTCCCACCATGCCAGACATAGATTTGCCCTCAAATAACTAATCCCAATCCACATTCCTCTGATCCTGTCTAATTTGGATGTAATTGGCTCTTGCCTAATTAAGCACCCTCACTCGAGGGCCACTCTTGTCCTTGTCCATGACTACTCAAACTCTTATGGAGTTATGGTCACTAAGTCCAAAATGCTTTCCTATTGAAACATCAATCACCTGTCCTGGCTCATTCCCTAATACCAAGTCTAGTATGGCCTCCTCTCTGGTTGGATTGTCAACATACTGTCTCAAAAAGCCCTCCTGGACACATCTAACAAATTGCTCTCCAACCGAGCCCCTGGCTCTAAGGCAGATCCAGTCAATAAGAGGAAAGTTGAAGTCACCCACCACAACTACCTTTTTTTTTCCACACCTTTCCAGTATCTGACTACATATCTGCTCCTCTGTCTCCTGTGGGCTGTTGGGAGATCTATCGAAAACTCCCAACATTGTGATTTCACCCTTCCTATTCCTGAGCTCCACCTAATGCCTCACTGCAAGATCCCTCTGATGTGTCCTCCCCCAACACAGCTGATCCCTAATCAGCAATGCAACTCCCACCCCTTTTGTTTCTCTTTCTGTCCCATCTAAAACAGCAATTTCCTGGAATGTTAAGCTACCAGTCCTGTCCCTCCTTTAACTATGTCTCCGTAATGACAATAACGTCATAATTCCATGCAATAATCCATGCTGTTAGTTCATCTGTCTTACCTGTTATACTTCTTGCATTGAAGTAAGTGCACTCCAGACCTCCAGTCCTCTGTCTGCTCTTACTATGTGTAATACATATCTCAGTCTCACTTTTGTCCCCAGTCCCAGCACTTACTGATCTGGAGTCCCAATGATCCATTTATCTAAAGCCCTCCCTCCTACACCAACTCTGTAGCCACATGTTCAGCTCTACTGTCTCTCTGTTCCTAGCCTCACTAGCCTGTGGCTACTACCCTGGTAGTCCTGCTTCTTAGCTCCCTACCTAAATCCCTGAATTGTCTTTGCAGGACCTCTTCCTTCTTCCTACCTATGTCATTTGTGCCAATGTGGACAATGGTTCTGTCTGTTTTCCCTCACATTTCAGGATGTCCTGTATCTGCTCAGAGACATCCAGGACCCTGGCACCAGGGAGGCAACACACCATCCTAGAGTCTCATTCATGGCCACAGAAACGCCTGTCTGTGCCCCGACTGTCAAGTCACCTACTACTATCGCTTGCTTGGACTTTGCCCAACCCTGCTCTATTGCAGAACCAGTTGTGGTGCCACACGCCTGGCTGCTGATTGTACTATCTCCTGAGAGGCTATTCCCTCCAGCAGTGTCCAAAACGGTATACTTGTTTGAGAGGGGAATGGCTACAGGAGACTCCTGCACTACCTGCCTGCCTCTCTTGGCGGTCAATCATCTATCTGTCTGGACCTATGGTATGACCACCTCCCTAAAGCTAGTACCTATCACTCTCTCTGCCCCCTGTATGTATCGCAATACGTCCATCTGCTTCTCTAACTAAACCACACAGTTTGTGAGGAGCTTGTCACACTCCCAGCAGATGTCACGGACACTAGACTGCTCCCTGATTTCCCACATCTGGCAGAAGGAGCATACCACTGCCCTAACTGCCATTTTTGCCCTGTACACCTAAAAAAAAGGTAAGAGCCTTACCCTGCCTGTCCTTCTCACAATGCCTTGTTTTTTGGTTCGAGGAGGAGAAACACTGTAGTGTCTTAGGTTTAGCCACTGCTTGATACCAGTTCCTCTGCAATGTTTAGACCAGTCGTGGTGACTGTAGTGCCGCCTCTCAGAATTCCTCTCAGTGACGTTGCTGCCGCCTTCTGATTCAATGCTCTTCCTCGTGTCAATCACTGAGGGTATCCTGTCGCGATCCGCTCCCCAGTCATGGTGGCTGCAGTGCTGTCTCCCAAAATTCCTCTCAGTGGCATCTCTGCCGCCCTCTGATTCGATCAATATTCCTCAACTTCCTTTGTCAGGCATGGTTGACTGACCTTTTTGAGATTTTGCACCTTGAAGGAATGCATAATTGCTGTAAGCCATGTAATCATTTTTTAAACACCATCTGTTGCCTGTTTACAGTCAACACCTTGGTAGTTACTGCAAGACATTAATTGAGGCTAGAGTGATCTCCTTAACTAGCTTCAGTTGCTAAATGAATTGGAGACAGGTGCCCACCTTTCCCATCTGCTTTTCCACCTCAGGGTTTTGCGTGAGGTGTGGAGTTCTATTTTTAAATTTTTCCTTACTGGGACATGGATATTGCTGGCTAAGCCAATGTTTGTTCATCTGAAGAAGGGTCACTGGACCCGAACGGTTAACTCTGCTTTCTGTCTACACATGCTGCCAGACATGCTGAGATTTTCCAGCAATTTCTGATTTTGTATTTGTTATCCATTTCCTTTGATAGTTGTTGCTGAGCTGCCTCCTTGAATCACTGAAGTCCTTGGGGTGTAGGGATACCCACAGTGTTGTTAAGTAGGGAGATGCATAATTTTGACCCAATGACAATGAAGGATCAGCGATATATATCCAAAGCAGGATAGCAAGTGGCTTGGAGGGGAATTTGCAGGTGGTAGTGTTCCCAAGTAACTGCTGCCCTTGTCCTTCAAAGTGGAAGAGGTTGCAGGTTTGGAAGGTGCTGGCAAAGGAGCCTTGGTAAGTTGCTGCAGTTCATCTGTAAATTGTATTACATTGCTGCCACTGGCATTGGTGATAAAGAGAATGAACTTTGAAAGGGTTACTTGGGGTGCCATCAAGCAAGTTGCTTTATCCTGAATGGTGTTGAGCTTCATGAGTGTTGTTGTAGCTGCACTCATTCAGGCAAGTGGACAGTATTCCATCACACACCTGAGTTGTGCCTTGGTAGATGATGGACAGGCTTTGGGGAGTCAGAAAATGAGCTCCTTGCTGAAGGATTCTCAACCTCTGACCTGCTCTTGCAGCCACTGTATTTGTATGTTCATTTTCTAGTCAATGGTAATGCAGGATGTTGATTGTGGGGTATTCAATGATGGTAAGGCCATTGAATGTAAGTAGGCAATAGGTTGAATCTCTCTAGCTGGAGATGGTCATTGCCTGACCACTTGTGTGGTGTGAATGCTACTTGCCACTAATTACTCTAAGCATTGGTGGAGACACTTTGGGAGGTCAGAGGTAAATAGTGATCCAACATTTTAGTTGTCTTAGAAAGTCTGGCTGGACCAAAGAATCCTTTATCATGCCTTATTGTTCATATGAATCAGGACACATTTTTATTTCAACTTTACATTATTGCATAATGATGTTGGTTTAGCTCAGTTGGCTAGACAGTTAGTTTGTGATGCAGTGATACCAACAGTGTGAATTCAATTCCTGCTACCAGCTGAGGTTATCACAAATGACTCTCTTTCTCAACTCATATCACCTGAGATGTGGTGATCCTCAGCTAAAACCACCACCAATCATCTGTTTAATGAGAGAGCAGCTGTATAGTCTGGTAAGGCAGTGGTGACCTTACCTTATTATTGCATGTCCCTCTTTCTCTCCCCCTCTTCTCCCCTGTCTCTCCTCTTCCTTTCTGCTCATTTTGGTGATGGTGTGTTGTTTAAGGAAGGGTAAGAATTAAAAGCCGCTGGTAGCATTTTATTTCTTGCCGTGTGGTTGATGTCCTTGAAAAGCAAATGGCACTTGTTTTAATAAGACAGGACATTCTAAAGAAAGAAAATCAGGGGAGGTGATGGTGTAGTGGTATTATCGCTGTACTGTTAATCCAGAGACCGAGATAATGTTCTGGGGACCAAATACTGCCATGGCAGATGGTGGAGTTCGAATTCAATAAAATATCTGGAATTAAGAGTCTAACGATGACCATGAATCCATTGCTGATTGTTGGAAAAACCCATCTGGTTCACTAATGTCCTTTAGGGAAGGAAACTGCCATCCTTACCTGGTCTGGCCTACATGTGACTTCAGACCCACAGCAATGTAGTTGACTCTGAACTGCCCTCTGGGGCAATTAGAGATGGGCAATAAATGCTGTCAAGCCAGAGATGCCCTCATCCTGTGAATGAATAAAGAAAAAAAAGTCTCTGGAAAACTTTGTCAACCAGGATCTTGAGTTTCACCGGTCAGGGCACCTCTTTTCCTTCCCCCTTCGCCCCATGCTATGCCCATGCCAGTACCAAGATCATAAGCTCAATCCATTGGGCCCTTACCCCATCCAGGTCCTGAACTGTCATTGGCCAACTTGCAGCCCATCACCTCTGACTCAGTGAGGGACAGAGTGCCCCAATGAACTATGTTTGACAACACTTCTAACTTAAAGGTAGCACCAGGCAGATACTCCAGAGGGTAGCTTTACCAGTTTGGATTATTGGCTTCTGTTTCAGATAGGACTGGAGTGGCTCAGAGCCTTTGATGGTTAAGAGTGTTGAGGAACATGGAATAAATGGAACAGATCAGCCTGGATCGGCCACATCTGGAGTATTGTGTCCAGTTCTGGTCGCCTCATTACAGGAAAGATGTGGCGGCGTTGGAAAAGGTGCAGAGGAGATTTACCAGGATGTTGCCCGGAATGGAGAGAATATCTTACGAGGAAAGGTTGAGAGAGCTAGGCTTTTCTCTTTAGAACGACGAAGGATGAGAGGTGACTTGATAGAGGTGTACAAAATGATCAGAGGTACAGATAGAGTGGACAGCCAGAGACTTTTTCCTAGGGTGGAGGTAGCTATTACGAGGAGGCATAGTTTTAAAGTGAGTGGAGGTAGATACAGGGGAGACGCCAGAGGTAGGTTCTTTACTCAGAGAGTGGTAGGGGCGTGGAATGCATTGCCGGAGAGGGTAGTGGAGTCGGCCTCATTAGGGGCATTTAAGCGGCTGTTAGATAGGCATATGGATGATAGTATAAGGTAGGGGTGGAGGTTAGATAGACCTTAGGATTAGGTTAAAAGTTCAGCACAACATCGTGGGCCGAAGGGCCTGTACTGTGCTGTAGTGTTTTATGTTCTATGTTCTATGTTCTGATTTTTAAAATCTCATTCATTGGATGTGTGTGTCACTGGCTAGGTTAGCATTTATTTTCCAGAGGACAGTGGTAAAAAATGGTAAGCGTGCAACAGGAATACCAAAAGAACAGTTATTAATTGAAAACTTTTCAGAGCCCGTATATGTCTCAAAGTGCTTTGAAGCCAATGAATACTTCACTGGTGCGGCCACTATTGAGGAAAATGTCAGCCGAAGTTTTTTGATGAGAAGTTGTTGTCACTGAGAAAGCCAGAACTTGTTCCCATCCCTAATTACCCTGCTTAGCCATTTCAAAAGGACATTAAGGGTCAACCCTATTGCATGGAGTCTGGAGTCTCATGTAGGCCAGAACAGTTAGGGATGGTAGATTTCCATCCATAAAGGGCATCAGTGAACCAGATGGCTTTTACAATAATTGCTATTAGACTAGACTTTAATTGAATTCACATTTCAAATTTCACCATCTGCCATGGTAGGGTTTGAACACATGTCCCTAGACCAACTGGGGCTTTTGATTATTGTTCTAACTGACATTATCACTATACTACCATCTCCCCCGTTGAATGATGGATCAGGTGTGAGGGGCTGAATGGCTTCTTTCTTCCTATGAATGGACGACACAGAGAGGAGAGTCCAACCAACAAGATTATTCCTGCAAGGATATCAGCCAACAGGCCGGAACTAAATGAGAGTCAGCTCCAGGTGCTTTACCCTGGCACAGCCGATGTGTCTCTTCAACAACCCGCATTAGAAAGAGAAAGAAAAATCCCTACAACCATTCAAAACAAACTTCCTTTCGATATGAAACCTGCTGGTGCCAACCTTCACACTTGCAGTCTCAGTCTGGCCCAGCAGGAGATGGGGGTCAGTGTGTTCGCCAGTGTCACGGAAAAAATGAGTTAACAGCTCGTCAGCACTTGGCTGTAAACCCTGTCTCTTCTTTTTGTATTTCGTTCTTGCCTAAATGAACTTCTCACACACCAAGAATTTTAATCAGAGAAAATTAATCCTGCAAGTTATTAAATGTTCCTTTGGTGCAGATGCGAAGCTAGGCAGTGGTGCAAGCAAAACTACAACAGGCCCCAAAGGGCATCAGAAAGACTGAAGTGTAAACCTGTTTCATTTTCCACAAGCTGCTTTATTTCCTCAGCCTTGTTGGGAAAATCAGTTCCCCCAGACTCCTTAACTGGTAAGTGAGTGTGATGTTCCTGAATCTTGATGTGATTGTGTTTTCAGGACAGATGATTACAACACTTTAAAGGTTAGGCACAGGAATTACAGGCCATTCAGCCCATTGAGTCTGTTCTGTCATTCAGTGAGGTCATGGTTGATTGACTTGTAATCTTCAAATCACTGCCCTGCCTGTCCCCATAACATTTAAGCTGGGATAGAAAGATTCTTGGTCAGGAGGGAAATCAAAAGTTATGGGGAAAGGACAGGAAAGTGGACGTCAATATTGCTAGATCAGCCATGATTCTATTGAATGGTAGAGCAATCTTGAAGGGCTGAACAGCCTGCTCCTGTTCCTGTTGTCTTATAGTCTTATGGGCTTTGAACTCCTGGCTCCTTTGGAGACCAAACTCTTGACTGTGTTCCATGAACTAGCCCCCACTCCTGTCTGGGGTGGGGAATTCCAAAGATCCTTTGAGAGAAGAAATTCCTCCTCATCTCTGTTTTAAAAGGGAGACCCCTTATTTATAAACTATATCCCATAGTTATAAATTCACCCAAGAGTGGAAACACCCTTTCAGCAAATACCCCATCAAGCCCCCGTCAGCTTCTGGCAAGTGCAAATGAGCCCTGTTATAAACTCCACTGATTACCTTGAATTGGTTGTTAATGTAGCTGTTTGCGCACTTGGGTTTGTTGAGCAATCAGAGAATCACATCTAACAGTAGGCATTTTATTTTGAGTGTTGCAGGTGCCATTGGTTGGGAACGATCTGTCCTCTCCTTGCTATGAACAACTGAAGCCACATGTTTGGCTGATTCAATCAGCCAGTCACTGTGACATGCTGCCTGAAATTCAAAAATGATGATGCTCGATTGTGGGGGTTAGGCAGATCATCCTTTAACACCGATTGCAGCAGCCTGCTGATGGAAAGCACCACTCATATAGCTCCATGACACTGAGTTTCCATTTGCAATCTCTCAGATGCATTTATTCTGACTATGTACCACCAGTAGTACCAGCAGCAGCATTATAAAAAAGTTAAATGAGTTAAATTATGAGGACAACTTGCATAGACTAGCTTTCCTTTTAAGAATAGATGACTGAGAGAAAATTCACCTACTGTCAGATGACCAGGGTAAATTGATACAATATTAAACTTAGAACTAGGATGGTTTTTATTTTAATGATGGGTGTGGCCTAAAGGACAGACCTTTGAAGTTTGACTGCTGCTGCAGAAAATATTTCATGTGGAAAGGGATGGTTTTTTTGAAAAGAGCCACGCAGTTCAAACACTTACTAGCAGATGAAATCTCACTTAGCCAATGACGAACGAGCTGCAAAGTTGTAAATTCTAATCCAAACAATGCCAGGGTGTGAAATTAGGTTTTATGAGCCTGCTAGTTTTCAAATGTCAGTTAAATGACCACGGGAAATGTCAAATTGCTGTCCAAAGTAACCCAACTGGTTTAGTAACAAAAACAAAGTTGCTGGAAAAGCTCAGCAGGTCTGGCAGCATCTGTGAAGGAATAAACAGGTTTACTTTGGTTTTAGTTTAAACCAACTGGTTTAGTAATGGACTTCAGGGCAATTCCGTTTTCTGTAATTCATGGATAATAACTATTGACTCTTCAATGTGACCCTTGTCCTAAGAACAGATAAACCCCTCATTTAGTCAAATGCAGCTTGAGAGGAACATGGAATTTAATTGGCACCAGGGACAGAATCCAATAAGGCGCTCAGTGACGTGAGATTTGGAGAAATGTGTGGCAGAATTAGCTAAGTTCAGCAATGTCCATCTTGACTTCATGCGTAACTCACACTATTTTTTATGCATTTGACAAATGACATGATTAATTTCTTGCTCGGCAGCAGCGAGTTGCTAATTAAGGGGATTATACTTTGTTAAATGCCTTATTAATGGCCCAACTCACCTCATTGATATTCAGCTTCATATCTTACTAACTGCGTTAGGCAATTTAAAGGTTGGGAAATCTTGAGATGAAGATCAGAGTGGGTGCCTAGTGGTTTCAGCTCATCCCTTACTTGAAAGGACCTGCATGTTAGACACCACGCATCAACATCTTGGGGCTCACTCTTTGAGCACCAGCCACACACAACAACATCCAACATGCCTTGATGAACCCTCGTGGCACATCTCCAATCTGCTAACAGTACACTTCTGCACTTCAATGCCGCACCTCAAACTTTATTGGCAACATTTTTTAAAAATTCACTTTTGGAATGTGGACATTGCTAGCCGGCCAACATTTATTGCCCATCCCTAGTTGCTGTTGACAACTTGGTGGTGAGTTGCCTTTTGAACATATTGTGGACAACTCTCATTGTAATGCTGTTGCAGGGGCTTTGTGCACTCGGGGATGCACATCCAGTTCATGGACTGGACCAGGCTGCATCTCTGGGCTCTTCGCTCCCAGTCACAGTGCTGTCTCACTCTGAGCCTACCTGAAGGCTTAATATTGCTGCCTTTCCATTGTATGTTTTGTCCCCTCAGCCAGAGATGCCAGGCTCTCATCACCTTGCCATTTAGTGTAGACACAAAGCTTTGTTAGGGTTGTTAGCAGATCTCAGTCAAGTCAAGGAATATAGCCTTCACTTAGGTAGTTCCAGCACAGTAAGTGCATGGAAGACTCTGATACCATTCTGGAGGATTGACAGTCAACTGCTTGAGCGGACAAAGTCAGGATCTTTTTCTTATAAGGACCTAAACATTGTTGGGGGATGAGGGGGAATTGGTGACAGCGGGTGAGGGAAGATGTTGCAGGCAATAGTGTAAGTGGTAGAACATGAGTCTTGTTGGGAGGTGGGCACTGGGGCAGAGAACGGAGAATATGGTGGCATTTAAGGTGGCAGAGTCAAGAAGAACAATGACCTTCTTTCCACATTGCTGGGCATTTCCCTAGATGGCTGAGATGGCACTGACTCAGGGACAACCTCGGACCAGACTGGCATGGTCTGGTGTCGTGACCTCCATTGCTGGTCCTGGGAGAGGTGGATGTCTCACATCGGCATGACCCTTTACAGCAGGACCTCCTGACCCTACTTGCAAAGTAGGGTACAGATTTGCACCAGTCTGCCATGTCTGGGGCAAATGTCAAGATAGTGATTATCTGAGAACACAATGGGCTATTAAGGATGGCACGGCCACGAAGAATGTTGGTCATTTGGTAGATATCCGGTGAGTGGTGAGTTGTTCTGGAAACAGTGAATGATTAGATGGTGTCAGACCTGAACACATATCGGGGAGTTGGGAGGGGGCACCATAGGAATGAGGTAGATAGTTTGGTAAGGTATAGCAAGACCTCTTGTTAGGTCTCATGGTGAGAATCACTCCAAAAATCTCAACAGAACTTGGACTTAGCTAAAAAACATAAGATTCAGCTCATAGATATCCAAGTGAATTTGATACTGAGCTGGTTATTGAACACCCCTCCCCAAAAAGCCAGGGCTATTACTTTTCATTTAAATGTCAAATGTTTAGTTGTGTCATTTCCAATAATCCATTCTGTGTTGAGAAGCCAATGCAGGCTGCGTGGTGGTAGAGCCTGTTTGTCTCAGGAGATTGTTGTAAAATTTATTCTTGGTGCTGGAGGCAGTTGTATTTCTAAAACTGCTCCTAACCAACTTATGGGATACATCAGACTGGAATAATAGTGTACAAAACTGTTGGTAATGTTGGGAATCATATCCTCATTAATGTTCAAAACACAGGAAGATGCAGCAATGGATGAGAATGTGAGCCTGTTGGAGTGTTCTATCACCAACCAAATATCAATTTACAAATGCATTTACAGAGCACCTCTAATTTAGGGTAAAATCAGATGCTGAGGTTGCAAAACATTTTGATTAGCCTGTGACATTGTCTGACATTGGCACTCTGCCTGGGCTTTGTGTTAGAATGGAGCAAACTTTCCTCAGTGTTCGGGTGACAATTGTGCAAAAACTGGCAATCTGGAGGCAAGAGACAGTTTGTATTGTGAAATGTTGTGGATGCTGGAAATCTGAAATCAAAGCAGAAATTGCTGGAGAAACCCAGCAGGTCTGACAGCATCTGCAGGGAGAGAAACAGAGTTAATATTACAGGTCGAAAAATTTACATCTGAATTGGGAAATATGATGGGCTTAAAACAAGGGTGTCAATGCAGAGCATGCTGGAGAAATTCCCCATAGATGCTGAGATTCCCCAGCATTCTCTATGTTTATATCAGATTTCCAGCATCCGCAATGTTTTGCTTTTTGTTTTACTAAAGCAAGGGAAAGTAGATGGTGGGTGGAGGAAGGCAGAGAAAGAACCAAAGTAGACTTGTGTGATAGGGTGAAAGGTGGAATAAATTAAATGACAAAAGGGAGCCATTATGGGACGAGTAAGAGCAAAAGTAGAGTCGAAAGGAGGTATGAATGGCAGGATAACTGCACACCAATTAAGGAAATAAGGAAGAAACGAGACAAAGCTAAACTAGCAATGAAGAAAAT
Organism: Rhincodon typus; assembly: GCF_021869965.1. Taxonomy (NCBI): domain Eukaryota; kingdom Metazoa; phylum Chordata; class Chondrichthyes; order Orectolobiformes; family Rhincodontidae; genus Rhincodon; species Rhincodon typus. The sequence goes on from NC_063369.1 coordinate 8,028,098, forward strand.
TCAATGGAATAGGTTTGAGCTCAAGATCTAAAATTGTTGAACTTGGTGAGTTCACAAAAATGTAAAGTACATCATTGTGCTGTTCCTCAAATTTACATTGATTTTTCGAAGGAATGCTCTGACAGGCCAAGGACAGAGAAGTCCAAGTAAAAGTAACATGGAGAATCGAAATGACAGAAACCATGGGGTCACACCCTGAGACTGAACAGAGTTAACCTGAAGAGCGGTCACTCTGTTCTCCCAATGTAGAGAAGATCCCATTGTGAATGTAGTTGCTGGTGTACTGACAGCTACATTCGGTTTTAATTTTCTTCCTGCCTCTATTCCTGTACTGTAGGCTTCTGGCTTGAAGGCTATAGGTCCAGGGATTTTTTTAAATTCCAAGTGACCAGTCTTCATCTGTGCTGCACAGGGAATGTCAGAAATATGTTCCACAGTCTGAGCCACCAGAATACAGCCATATCTTTTTGTAGTCCAAACACTCAACTTTCTAACATGGGTGGAGAGGAGAGGGAACATAGGTGATTTTTCTCTTTTAGAAATTGTTTTCAGTGTTCCAAATCAATCGTGAAGTCATGCTATGATGCCTTATTAGCACAGCTTCTAAACATCTAACACAGCAGAGAGTTGATCCAAATTGGGGAATGCCGTGTGCTGTTTGGAAAGGCCAGAGAAATTGGGATTGTACTCAGAGCAGAGAGGTTCAGGGGGAAATTTAATATAAGGTGAACATGATGAGGGGTTTTGATAGAGTAAATAAAGAGAAAGTATTTTCACTGGCACCAAAGTCTGTAACCAGAGGGCACAGATTTAATATAGCTGACTAAAAAACCAGAGTGGAAATGACACAAAAGTTGAACTTACACAGTGAGCTGTTATGATCAGGAGTGCACTGCCTGAAAGAGCAGTGGAAGCAGATTTAACAGTAATGGAGTCGGATAAATGCTTGAAGGCAAGAACACTGGAGAACCCTAAAAGAAGGACAGAGAAGCGGGATTAAATTGCATAACTTGTTCAAAGTGGCAGCACCAATACAATGGGCTGAAAGGCCTCCTTTTGTACTGTGAAATTGGCTGATAACTTGATACCACTGAGAGATTAAATTGTTTCACCTATACAGAAATTATTTGAACAGGAAGGAGCCCTTTAATTGCCACACTACAATAGCACATAGGTGCAGCAATTTATAAGTTTATAACAAACCTGAATGTTTACAATTGAATGCTCCAACCATCAATGTGAGTTCTAGAAGATAGAATTATTAACCTAGAGGGGCTATGCAACACGGACTGTTTACGGAGATGGCTCAGTATGCGACTTGAGTCAGGGAGAAAAATAAAACTCAAAGCAGATGGTGGATTTGGCTGGTATCCCACTTGGAAGATCGTCCAAGCATGCTGAACTGACTGCTTGCTCTTCCGCAATGCATGACTGCTGTACACCAACATCCACAGCCCTTGTTTCACCTCCCCACATTGAACCCCCTACCCCAGGCTCTCAAAATATCCAGCCCTCCCATCAACATGAACCATCTGAGGCCTGGAAATGTGTTATTTGCTGTTTATACTTCAGTCCTTTATTCAGAGTGGGGTGTGGGTGTAAGTGGGAGGTTGGGATTGAAGTGAGGGTATAATGGGGTAAAATAAAGGCTTTGAAATTCCAATGGGCCGTCAATTTGGAATTTATTTATTGGGAAAGCTGTCAAAGAGTCTCCTCAAACTAAAATCAGAATGAATTGGGAGACAACTCCACTCTCACTTCACTGTCCAATTGGAGTCCAAGTTATTCTTTATGTGCATCTGGGACATTTCTGGCTGGGCCTGCATTTATTGTCATCCCTAATTTTTCTGTGGAAGGTGGTGGGAGCTGCCTTCTTCAACCACTGCCATCCTTAGGATTCAGGATTTAGAGTTAGAGGAAAATGGGTACACTCTCAGTGCCGTTAGGGATGGAGTTCCAGGATTTTGACCGCGTGACAATGAAGGAACGGCGAAATATTTTCAAGTCAGGATGGGTGAGTGGGTTGGAGGGAGATTTGGAGTAGTGTTACCCCCACTGCCCTTGTCCTTCTATATGGTAGAGGTTGCATGTTTGATATATATTGTTGAAGTTGCTGCAGTGCCTCTTGTTTGGATGACCACACAGCAGCTTTTCCCATTCAATATACACTCTCTCTTTCTCAAATGAACTTATTTTCATGCATTTTCTTCAGTTGACTGTGCTAATTGCTTGAAGGTGTTGTGGTTGGGGTGTGGATGGGTTGTCTGCATTTGCGGTGTTGCACATTCTGGTGACATTTGACTCCTGTCAAAAGTCACCCCTTTTGGATTCCAGCCAAGATGGAACTCAATAAAAATTCCAGATCATTGACCACAAGGGCAGCTCTTTGTGGGATATTGCCTGTCATACTGTTTTATGGGGCAGCCGTCACTGCATGTTATAGTAACTCAACGAGTTTAACTTGATGCTGTTTCAGTGCAGTGCTAATATGTGGTGGTAATGTGAGTTTTGTATTCGCTGCTCACTCAGGCAAGGTTCAAGAGGGCTGGCAGCCACTCTGAAACTGCATAAGTCACTACATACATTGCGAAAATTAACAAGACCTCATGGACTTCAAAGTGGGTTCTTTCCCAGTTTACTCAACGGGTAACTGAGTCCAGGGTCTTCACATGCTTAGCGGTCCAGATCCTGCTCAGTGCCAGGTTGGTGCTTGGCTGGTGGCACCAGTGGGCACAATTGACCTCTTGGTTTCTCCAGGGTTCCTGCTTCTAATCAACCTCAACCAAACCGTCCTGGAAGTGCACCTCCTTGGAAGAACGGCGACAGAATGTAAAGATGAAAAGGTCCTGGGGAGTGTTGCTGAACAAAGAGACCTTGGAATGCAGATTCATAGATCCTTGAAAGTGGAGTTACAGGTAGATAGGATAGTGAAGAAGGCGTTTGGTATGCTTGCCTTTATTGGTCAGTGTATTGAGTATAGGAGTTGGGAGGTCGTTTTGTGGCTGTACAGGATATTGGATCAGCCACTTTTGGAGTATTGCGTGCAATTCTGGTCTCCCTCCTTTAGGAAGGATGTTGTGAAACTAGAAAAGATTCAGAAAAGATTTACGAGGATGTTGCCAGGGTTGGAGGGTTTGATTTATAGGGAGAGTCCGAATAGGCTGGGGCTATTTTCCCTGGGGTGTTGGATGCTGAGGAGTGACCTTATAGAGGTTTATAAAATTGTGAGGGACATGGATAGGCTAAATAGGCAAGGTCTTTTCCCCGGGGTGGTGAAGTCCAAAACAAGAGGGCATAGGTTTGAGGTGAGAGGGGAAAGATTTAAAAGGGACTTAAGGGGCAACTTTTTCATGCAGAGGGTGGTGGGTATATGGAATGAGCTGCCAGAGGAAGTGGTGGAGGCTGGTATGATTACAACATTTAAAGGGCACCTGGATGGGTATATTAATAGAAAGGGTTTAGAGAGATATTAGCCAAATGCTGACAAATGGGACTAGGTTTATTTAGGATATCTGGTCAGCATGAACGAGTTGGACCAAAGGATCTGTTTCTGTGCTGTATGACTCTATGACTATATGACAACCATGATACTAGGATCTTCAATGGTCTCTGTAAAAAGATCACAAAAACAAAAGCAGTAAATTGAGATGATCTGGTTTTTAATCACCTTGATGTGATAGAGTGGAACCCTTCTTTGTGCTGTCCTTGGAGAGATGACTATAGACCATTGGAAACGTCATGTTAGCTTCTTAAATAAAAACTGAAAGAACTGCGGAAGCTGTAAATCAGGAACAAAAACAAAGTTGCTGGAAAAGCTCAGCAGGTCTGGCAGCATCTGTGAAGGAAAAAACAGAGTTAACGTTTCGGGTCCAGTGAACCTTCCTCAGAACTGGGTTCTGAGGAAAAAACAGTGTTAACGTTTTGGGTCCAGTGACCCTTCCTCATAACTGGGTTCTGAGGAAGGGTCACCGGACCCGAAACGTTAACTCTGTTTTTTCCTTCACAGATGCTGCCAGACCTGCTGAGCTTTTCCAGCAACTTTGTTTTTGTTAGCTTCATAAATAATTGCTTTCCACTTTGAATTATCAACCAAAAGGACAGGCCATCTCTGGATTGTCGCTTTCCCCCCAACCCTAGTCTCATTTCAAAATGGAACAATTCATAATGTGGTAGCCTGGTATAGTCCTCCTCTATATGTCTTCTCTGGGAAAAGGAGCACAGTGTTTATGTTCACTGGACTAAAAATCCTAAATTCAAATTACAAATGGCAGATGCGAGAATTTAAATTAAGTTAATGATATTAGTTCCACATGAATCCTAATTTCAGATACGCAGATAGAGTAGTGAAAACCATTAGTGTTCCACTTGGAAGAGGAGGAAACTGAGAAGGGATTTGATTGAGGAGTAGATCTGGGCAGAGTAGATGAAGAAGCTGTTCTCATTGGTGGAAGGATCAAGAACAAGGGGGCACATTTGAAGGTAATTTGCAAAAGAAGCTAAATGAAGGAGAAATTTACTGACACAGCGAGTGGTTAGGATCTAGAATGAACCACCTGAGAGCATGATTCGGTAGGTTTAATCAAAGGTTCAAGAAGGTATCAAGTTATTGCCTGAAGAGGAAGAGTGTGCAGTGTTATGCGGAGACTAGCACCCTGAGAATTGTCCCTTCAGAGAGGTGGCAAAGGTGTGACAGGCTGAATGGCCTCCTTCTATGCTGCAATGGTTCTGCAATGCTGGCAAATTAACTTAGAATGGCAACAAGGAGGAAACCTTTTATAACAAACACAAAAAATTCTGGAGAAACTGCTGCACATATGACAGCATCAGTGGAGAGAGAAAACAGAGTTAACATTTCAAGTCCGGCGATCCTTCTTCAGTCATGGACTTCCAACATTAATTCTTTTCTCACTCCACAGATCCTGTTGAGCCATACTTGAACTGCTACGGTATGGAGGCATCCACAGTGATACATAGAAACAAAGAAGATAGGAACTGGAGGAGGCCATTTGCCCCTTTGAGCCTACTCCGCCATTCTTCACGATCATGGCTGATCATGTAACTCAATAACCTAATCCTGCTTTCTCCTCATAACCTTTGATCCCATTTGCCTCAAGTGCTATATCTAGTCGCCTCTTGAATACATTCAATGTTTTGGCATCAGCTACTTCCTGTTGTAATGAATTCCACGGGCTCACCCTTTGGGTGAAGAAATGTCTCCTCATCTTCGTCCTAAATCGTCTACCCTGAATTCTTGTACTGTGACCCCTGGTTCTGGGCACACCCACCATCAGGAACATCCTCGCTGCATCTACCCTGTCCAGGCCTGTTAGAATTTTATAAGTCTCTATGAGATCTCCCCTCATTTGTCTGAACTCTAGGAAAAACAATCCCAACCTAGTCAATCTCTGCTCATATGTCAAACCTGCCATTCCCGGAATCAGCCTGGTAAACCTTCGCTGCATTTCCTTGAGAGCAAGAGCATCCTTCCTCAGAAAAGGAGACGAAAACTGCGCACAATATTCTAGGTGTGGCTTCACCAAGGCCTTGTACAACTGCAACAACACATCTCTGCTCCTGTACTCGAAACCTCTTGCAATGAAGGCTAACATACCATTTGCCTTCTTTACTGCCTGCTGCACCTGCATGCGTAGTTTCAGTAACTGGTGCGCAAGGATGCCCAGGTCCCGCTGCGAACTCCCCTCTCCCAATTTAGCCATTCAGATAATAATCTGCCTTCTTGTTTTTGCTTCTGAAGTGAATAACCTCACATTTATCCAATTATACTGTATCTGCCATTGATTTGCTCACTCACCCAACCTGTCCAGATCTTGCTGAAGGATCTCTGCATCCTCGTCACAGTTCACCCTCCCACCCAACTTGGTATCACCTGCAAACTTGGGAATGTTATGTTTTTCCATTCATGGCTGACCTTATCCTGAAATTTATTAATCTGCCTTGGTTCCATACCCCTTAATACCCTCGCTGCATTTTAAAAAATCTACCAATCTGCAATTTGACCTTAGCCACAACACCTCTCTGGTTTTGTGAGAATGACAGGTCCAGATTCCTTTGTGTATCCTTTGTGTAAAGAACTGTTTCCCCTGGTCTCTTCCCAGCAGAGCAAATCTTCACCTGCCCTTTTTAAACCCTTTGCTCAAACATCTCAACCTGCTCATCTCAACAAAAGGGAATACAAGGTCTGTCTATGCAAGCTGTCCTCATAATTTAAGAGTCTGGAGTTAACTGTAACACATTAACTGGATTTCCATCCTTTTGATAGGTAACAGCTGATTACACTAATAGATTATGACCAGGTTCCAGCTATGACTTTGTGACCCCTAAATAATGAATACTGCGGTAAAGATGTTCCTGATGAACCCTGCCTGTACTGATTCATGGAATGGGAATTGGAGTTTCCAATGGACATGTCAAACAGATACAGTTGGACATGTGAACCCTGACTGCAATTGGAAACAAGCAAAGCAGGGAACATTAGTACTCAGTGAAAATTTGGATTAACTGAGGTATGCAATGTGGTGAAGATTCGTTACAGTGGTGGATTTTAGTCTATCCCTGAATATCTGGACAGGGTAGTACTCACAATCTACAATCCTAACCAGACCCTGGTGAATATAGAAGCACAGTTTATGGGTCAACCAGTGGTATGCAAAAGAAAAGACTTGCGTTTATGTAGAGCCTTACACTGCCTCCTAGGCCCTTGTACTGCCAACACAGCACTTTTTGAAGCATTGTCACTGTTATAATATAGGGAGTGTGACAGACAGTTTGTGTCCAGCAATCGTCCAAGGAAAGCAATGTGGTAATGACCAGATAATCTGTTGTAGTGTGTGAATCTGAAATAGCGCCAGGGGATCTTTCTCATCCACTCACACAGGCAGTTAGGGGTCTCAGTTTAACATCTCAACTAAAGAAACGACACCTCTGACAGTGCAGCACTCCTCCAGCATGTCACTGTCTGTACTTGTGCTCAAGCCCTGGACTGGGACTTTGGTACCCAAAACCTTGGCAGGTGGGATCTGGCAGTTAGTTCAAGGCCTCAAATCAGATGGCATGGTCAGGGCATTGTGCCTTTCATCTACTCACCTCCATGTGTTTTGTCCCCTGTAGGACAGTTGTGAAGTTTCTTGCCTGATTTTACGCCAACTGAACCCCTTAAGAGGGGTTCCCTCACCTACCTCCATTGCAATCTTACCAGCTAAACTCTTATGGCCTCCCTTTCTTCTTAATTGTTTCCTTGGCCCCACCCACCCCACACCAACTAGCCTTGGCAACTGGCCCACTCACCTTGAATTTCTGCCCCCTCACCTTGAATTTCTGCCCCCCAGCATTAATGCCGGACAGCAGGCACTGCTCTTGGTACCAGCTCTCTAATTCCTGACAGCCTTAGAGTTGGGACCTCTTCCCTGATGCAGGGAAAGGCCATGGCCTGATGCGGTTGACAGCTGTAAAATCAGGTTGGGGATTTCCTGGCAATGTGGGCAAGGGGAATGGGAGAGGACGCTCATCTCAGTTTTTCACGGGGTGAAGTGCAGGGTGGGATACTATGGGATGCAGCCACTTTCTGAAACATTCATTTCCTTGTGGCTCCCTTAGGTATTGCCACTGTAGCTTGGGAGGCTGGCTGACGCAGCTTGGTGCCTGTACCTGGGGGTTCGATCTCTGTTACTGCTGAGCAAGATTTGGGGCCTACCTTTTTGTGCCTACCCATGTCAGTTGCCATGGCTTTGTGGGTTGCAATTCCCCTCAGGCAATGAAATGAAGAAGAAGTCCGTCTCTTTGGAGTCCAGATGACCCTTTGACCAAATTCCTTTTTGTGGGATTTGTGTAGGCTTCTAATTCCTGTTTGCTCCCTCCCCCTCTCATGTTACCCTCCTGGATTTGGGATAGTGAGACTGTTACTGCTTCTAGTATCTATAACTGTATGCTTTCTGGAAGTGTTGCTATGACAATATAGCAATTGAACGGCAGCAAATTATGGAAATATGACTTGGGCCTCTGAAAGGTAAAGGTGGAAATATATCTCTCGAGTTGAATTTTTTTGTCTCTCTGGAAGATCGCTTGCCTCCTTTCTCTGCCCGTCTCAGTCATCTAGTTGTTTCTGTTGGCTGTAGTCAGATGGAGGATTGTGTCCCACATGTGTACATTTGCAAAAGTGGGTCTATGCCCTTGCAAATGAAACGTGGATGTTCGATTTGAGAATGCTCCCCCAGGGTCACATGTTTTCATGCCTTTGTGTGACTGACCAGGTGATCTTGACCCATGGATCTTTGGCCACATGGATCAGGACTTCCCTCAAATGGGTGGGATCCAGAGAGCAGGATGTGGCTATTATAGGGAAAGGCTAGACAGGCTAGGCCTGCATCCTCTGGAGTTTAGAACAGTCAGAGGTGACTTATTTGTAACATAAAAGATCCTGAGGGGACTTGACTAGATGGATGCTGAAAGGATGGTCCCTCTTGTGGGAGAATCTAGAACTATAGGTCATAGTTTTAAAAGAGGGTGCCCATTTAAAACAGAGATGAGGAAAGACTTTCTCTGAAGATTCGAGAGCCTTTGGAATTCCCTTCCTCATAAAGCAATGGATGCAGAATCTTTAATATTTTTGCAACAGAGGTAGATAAATTCTTGATGACAAAGAAGAAGAAAGGTTATCAAGGACATGCAGGAGTGTAGAGTTGAGGTTAAAATAAGATCAGCCATGATCTTATTGAATGGTGAAGCAGGGCTTGAGGGCTGTGTAGCCTACTGTTGTTTCTTGTTCACAAATGAATGAAATTATGCTGTTTCTGCACCCACCTTCACATCACTTGGAATCTTTGATCTCCATGTGCTATTAAACACTTCAGACCTTGATGTTAATATCATTGCAATTATGATAGATATTTCCAGTGTGTCTTGTGTTGAAGTTGGGGGAGTAAGAGCCTTTTGAAATGCCAAATGTGGCTGAGTGCCTTATTTCAATGAAGTAACCTGCTGATGCATCCTTCCAAAGTGACTTCAAACTGTTGTTTGGTACTAAACTTAGGTGAAGTCGGGTAATGGAGTGTGGGAAATTGTCGGTTACTTTCCTTTGTGGCTAGAAGGGATATTTCACTCATCCTGTCCTAGGCCACTACCCAAAAGTTGCTGTTCATCTTCACTCTAAGACTACAAGTCTTCTTTAGAATGATAGTGGGCTGTCAAAGTTAGCCATCTTGTACACTGTTTTGTTTTCTGCCTTGGGGCTATGTGGAGATAAGGCAGCCGTTTCCATGTCTAAACAGGAGCTTTATGAACAGCGTTTTTAAAAATTCGTACGCTTACCTACTTCTAGCTTCTCAGACACCTCACCTAGGTGTGATTTTTAAAAAATTTATTCATAGGATGTGGTGTTACTGACTGTACCTTCTGTTGCCCAGAGGCCAGTTAAAAATTGACCACTATGAATCTGAAGTCACATGTAGGCCAGACTGAGTAGAGACAGCAGATTTCCTTCCCTAAAGGACATTAGTGAACCAGGTGAGTTTTTCCCCTGACAATCTACAATTTCAGATTTTTTTGCTTTCATTTGCTATGGTGGAGATTTTAACCTGGGTCCCCAGAGAACATTACCTGGGTCTCTGGATTAATCGTCTAGCAATCGTACCACTAGTCTATCATTATAGCACACACTTACAGTCAAATATTAAACAATTGAGTACTACTTCAGGTTTCCTCTCAGTTGCCTCCCTAAAACACTTTCCTCTCAAGTCACTCTCCTCCTTTTATGACACTTTCTTAAAACCTACGTCTTTAACCAAGATTTGATGAATTGTCCTAATGTCCCCTTCTTCGAATCATTATCAATCTTGGGAAGCATCTTAAAATGCACTATTACATTAAAGACCCTATAACGAGTGTACTGTTACATTAAAGGCACTTTAAGGAAAGTTTTAAAGTATAGCATCAATGGTGAATATCTGATAAATCAGCTTATTTTGTTTATATTTTGTATAGAGGCTTTTACAGTCAGAACGCTGTTCATAGTGAATGGCCTTATCATTAAAGAGTCATTTTCTGGTGAGTCCCACTAAACACATGTGTTATGTTTGTTTATCTGACTTTTTCTACTATTGCCATGACAACAGCATTCTTATTTTGGCTCATATAAAAGTTTATTTAACCTTGATAATTAAACTAATTGCCAACGGAATGTAAACTGATAGGGATTTTGCCAGACCTCTGATTACTCAAAGGTGCAGGGAGCATACAGTCTTTGCGTTGTGCCCATTTGATACTAGAGCACAGCAAGTTTTCAGAAGACAAAGAACTCATTTACCTACCCACAGCCCCCTGACTTCCCCCCCCTCCCCACCTCAACCCCGCATGCCTACCCTCAAAGATTTAGTGAATAAGTGCCACTGAGCCCAGTGGAACAGAAGGATCCCTGGTTCTTGAGGATCAAATGCATGTTGACAATTGATTGGCGTTAGGTGAGGAACAGGAAGCTCTCAATGTGTCAGGCAGAGAATTGATCATACAACTGCCCTCACCAAGAACATTTGTCTTGAACTATTGCACTTGCTGTTTGTGGGATCTTGCTGAGTTAAACATGTCTGCTATACTTGCCCACTTGTAGCCACTGCAAGTTCAAGTGAGTCATCATATGTGAAGCACTTTGAGATGCTTCTGAGGGAGCTGCAGTGTGCTGCATTATACAGAATGTACAAATTGTACACACAGGTGAGTCACAAATGTTAGGGATTGGTATGCCTTGCTTGACTTATGCCTTGGCTGGTCAAGGAGTGAGAGCATAAATGGAATTAGAAATTAAAAGGGAGAAAGTCTTGAACCATCTCCATCTGCAGCAGATGTAAGATCTAATCAGCATCACCTGTGAAAGGAGAACAATAATCTGCTTTCTCCAAATTAAAATTCTATAAAAAAATCCAGATATTGATCTACCTTGATACAGCAAGCATTTTATTAACCGGCACCCGTGGGACCGGGATTGTGCCAGCTGATCAAATATTCCGGATAACCAAGAGGTACGCATAACTGCAGTAAACCCTGACCAAATGAAGTTTTGAGACATCAGCATCCCTCAAAATATTTATGTAAAAACATCAACACACTTCTTAAAATGAAAACAAAAATGCACAGTAAGTAATAGAAACGTAATGCGGGGCCGTACATATCATTGTTACACTTTACAGCATCAAAACTGGACATCACAGTGGATTGTGGAAGATTTGCATGTTTATCAAGAGTGTCAGTTTGATGAGGTGCTGGTTAAAACAAAGTTTGCTGTAATGAATTTGGACCTGCGTCCCATTTCTCTCCACCCCACCCTAATCACCCACACCCTAAACCTACGACTGATAATCATAGAACGATACAATACCGAAGAAGGACTTTGGCCCATCTAGTCTGCAACCATTTTCAATTCACAGCGTGGCATTTAGGAATTGAGAGATCATAGATGACAATGTTATGCACTGTCCACCCAGGCCTCACTTGCTCATCAGGAGCAATCACCTCACCAAAAAAATCTGAACTTTCAAGCCTTTTTCTACCTTGCCACTCTGTGAATAGCACCTCTCTACTGAGTCCCCAAATGTTCCCACCTACCACCTGGAGTTACGACTGCTACTCTCATCCTCACCCCCCCAAGATCCAACTCACGGTTCAGTCTTAAATGCCACCCCCTACCCCTTGAAGCCACGGTAGTAGTGACTCCCTATAAACCCCTTCCCACAGCATCCCATCTCCTCCCATGACCTATCGCCTACACTCCTTATTTGTCAAGCATCCCACGTCACTGTCCTTGTCCCATCAACACCCAAGGATGCTGCACCCAATCTCCAGCATTGATGCCTCCCACTTCACTACCACAACAGTGCTTCCTGATATCCCTACCTGCAGGACTCACTATGGTGTAGCCCATGACTGAACTGTATAGACAGTCCTGGCTAAGCAGCTGAAGAGACTCCATGTAGACTCTTGAGTCCCTTGACTGCTTGCACTCGACCTTCTGGACTGACTGTGGCTTACACCCTAGGCTGTTGTGAGATGGAGCCTCTGACCCTGTTCGCCCAGAGTGGATGACTGACAGTGCCCAAATGTCTGTGAGGGGATACTGCCCTTGATAGACTGTACCAACGCTCCCTGAATTCTCCGCAGCCCTCCGCAGCTGCCCCCCCAACCTTGCCTTGACTGGGGACTATTCCCTATCAACTTTGAGTCATGGCCAGTTGGTTGAAACACATGCAGTGTTTTTACCATATGGGCTGCTGGCATATGCTGTGGCTGTGAGATTGACACAGCAATGTGCCATATAGCAACATGTCCAATCCCCTTGACTGATGACTGCTGACAAGCACATCAAGCTGTCTGGTTTTGTGGTTAGAGCTAAATAGCAAGGGTAAAAGTGCTGAAAATGATTAGAATAATCTGTTCTGGTGAAGAGTCACCAGACTTGAAAGGTTTACTCCGCTTTCTTCCCGCAGATACTGTCAGAGTTGCTGAGTTTCTCCAGCAATTTCTGTTTTCGTTTTAAAATAATTAAGTGCTTGTTTTTGTCCGGCACAATTGCTGGGCCAAGGTGCCTTTTTCTAGAGTGCAGACCTCTATGACTCTAAGTAATATGAACGTATAAAGTCTGGCAGAAGGGTCAAAGTGAAAAATGTAGTCAAAGGTGCAATAAACAGCCTGTCAGGTACAAATTGAGTACGCACTGAGAGAGTGAAAGAGCAGCCTTGCAAAGTAGCCTGGTCTAGTCTATGAGCTGGGTGCCTGTCAAAGAGTCATACAGCTGGAAGCAAACCCTTCGGTCCAATCTGTCCATGCCGACCATATTCCCAAACTAAACTAGTTCCACCTGCCTGTGTTTGGCCCATATCCCTCCAAACAGTTCTTAATCATGCACTTATCCAAATGTCTTTTATGTATTGTAACTGTACCCGTATCCACCACTTCCTCTGGAAGTTCATTCCACATACGGAACACTCACTGTATAAAAAAAATGCCCCCATGTCTTTTATAAATTTTTTCCTCCTGCCTTAAAAATATGTCCCCTAGTCTTGAAATCCCCTGCCTTGGGGAAGAGGCACCTGCCATTCACCTTATCTATACCCCTCATGATTTTATAAACCTCTATAAGGTCACCCTTCAACCTCCTACACTCCAGTGAAAAAGTCCCAGCCTATTGAGCCTCTCCTTATAAATCAAACACTCAATTCCCGGCAACATCCTAGTAAATCTCTTCTGAATCCTCTCCAGCTTCATAATATCTTTCCTATATGCCCCTGTGCACAAATTGTCCTTGCAGCAGCATTGCAATAAAAGGTGCTGGTGCACTCCAAGTGTAGTATTAAAATGCAGGTGAATTGCAGATGTGTCATAATGGTGCAGTAAAGCTGGTATATGTTGGATGCTCATGTCCCTGGTTGTGGAATATTTGTGACTGTTGTTGCTGGGTGTCCAAGATGGAGGTCCAGAGCAGTAAGCATCAATTTGGATTCACCAGGTGCTTGCTGTGACTTTCATGTCAGGAGGTCTTGACGTCTAGTTTCTTCCTCAGGTGAGAGAATGGGACCCTGCATGTTAATGGCGTGAGATTGACCAGCAATGAGGGCAATAATGAGAAATAATCCCTGTTAATAGACCTCCTGCCAGTCACTACCAAGAATCTCATCTCAACATCTGGGATTTGGTTAGAAAGTGCGACTGTTTGGTCTTGATCTCTCACCCAATTTTCTCAAATTTCTCACCATAACTCACGTTCAGAGCCTGGAAGATTCCACCCTGTTAACATTCTGTCTCTCTCTCTTTCTCTCCCTCTCTCTCTCTCATTCTGTCTCTCTACAGATGCTGCCTGACCTACCAAGCATTTTCTGCTTTTATTAGCATTGAATTCATTTTATTTTGAAGTCTGCCTTCGAAACTCCAGTTGTAAATGGGCAGTTTCCCAGGGATAATGAGACAAAAGGGACACTTCCAGTGATGCTGACCTGTTCCTATTGAAAGAGACGTATATGTGTGCGTGTATTTGAAGCAGATCTAGCCCTGAAAGTGCCAAGTTTACGTGCTGCAACAGTGGATAGGAGGGAGTACGTGAATAGGACCACGAAAGGACAAAGCCCTCGTGCTAAGGCCTTAAACAGGCTGCTTTGGCACATATCTTCCCCACATATATTAGGTAAGCACAGGGGGCAGTTAGTTTCTTTGTCCTGTCTCCTGGTAGACAGTTTGGCAGCTCTGTTTAGAGTCTGTGTGTAGAAATGTAACTAAACGACAAGAGAGAGTGAAATGGTGAACAATGCTTTGATTCATCAAGCACTGTGTAGTCGCCTAGCAACAAGAGAGCTATATAGCAGTATCACAACGTGCCAAGGTACACCATGGTTTCGAAGGAGGCTTCCTCAGAAACTGAAAATGTGGCCAGTTTAAAGGGAGAATTGCTTTTTTCTTGCCCTCTCAGTCTTTCAGAAATCATGTCTGTTTTTATTACGATGGCTTCCTTTTAGTTTTAAAAATTCAATTGATGTGTTCTTCAAAAAATGAACTTTTTTAAAGATTTAGTCAAATATTTCAACGCCTTGACAACCATGTTGAGGTGGGCAGCTGTGCTCCAGCAATGGAAGTAGCACAATAGGAGAGACAATATAAACATTCATGGCAAACCTTACTCAAAGTTCGGTCTCAGATCAAACATTTGTAACAAAACATCAGAATGTTTGCATGAGTTGCAACGACTTGAAAATAAATTTTGCAGCTTAAATCCTTGGACTCCAGCCACCTTTCATTGGCTGAAATGAAAACAGGACCCAGTATGGAGCAACAGTAGGAGTTCTTTGCTCCAGTGGTTTCAGTCCAAAATATCCTCTGTGGTTCCCCGAGCTTAACAGAGCAGTGAAACATTTGTCGTGACTCTGAGAGCCAGCAAACAAGTTATGGGACTGTGACTTTTTTCAATGCAGACTGGAGTAGTCAACCATCCTGATGTAGGTCCCAATGTTTTATCCATCTCAGCCACATACAAACCCCCTCAACTTCCCATCCGCAACCCCCATAATTCCTTGCCAGAAGATTGTTGTTCTCAGTGAACTTGTCTTATATCTCATTCCATATGTCTCAAGAGAAGACATGATTTTTATACTGCCTCCCACACCAATACTATATCTTTGTAGTTGTTATAATAGATGAAACATAGCAACCAGTTTGCACACAGCAAACTCCCACAAAAGAAAATGTGATAAATGACCATGTCTCTTGTCTTCAACCAAGAACTAAACATCAGCTTAGATGCCAGAGAGAACTATCCTGCCTTTGAAATAATGGTGTGGGATCTTTTGTAATGACCTGAGTAAACAGTTTAATGTCTAATCCGAAAGACAATGAACTGCCTCAGTACTGCACTGGAAGTGTTAGCCTGGAATTTTGTACCCAAGTCCTGGGTAGTGGGAATTGAACTGTGAGGATGAGGATACAGCTAATCAAGAAAGGCAAGCCTAAATAGTTCAGATTTAGAATGTCACTTAGTTGTGAGGTGGGAGGAGAGCTCTTATCTATCGATTGCAATCTTTCCAGCAAGTGTCAAAAACTATTTCCCTGTTGACTGCTAACATCTACATTCAAAAGAAGATTGCCACCTAATGCTTCCTGATACATGGCACTGTTCCCCAGAAATGCTTGTTTTAAACAAGTAAAGTCACCCTAGGACTATTGTCCCCTTAGAGAGAGATGACTGATGGTGAGTTTAACCCGAGGGTCGCCATACCTCAGGCGAGCAATGAGGTTGAAAAAGTAAGATGTTCATGGTGACCTCAGCTTATGCAGCTGTTGAACCCTTGCTGTTGGCAACACTCTACATTACAGCCATCCAGACAACCCCATAAGTTCCCATTCCCCGACTGGGAATCAAACCCGGACTGCAGTGGTGAAAATGCCAAATCCTAACTATTATACCACCGATTTTAAATAGCCACCACACAATATACATTTTCCCTTCATCATCTTCTCGATAAATTGTCATTTACGCTATCAATGCAAAACCAGCTGAGGAATCTTTCATCCTGACGTGATGACAGAGATTTCGTGGGATTTGGGCATCACTGGTGAAGTCAGCATTTGTTTCTTATCCCTAATTGACCTTTAGCTGAGTGACTTGCACAGTCATTTCAGAAGGCACTTAACAGTCAACCACATTGCTGTGGGTCTGGAGTCAGGTGTAGGCCAGATAAGGACAACACATTTCCTTCATAAACAGGCATAAGTCAACCATTAGTGTGTTTCATGTCAAATGACAGTAGTTGTCATCATTTGTTTGCAATTCTGGACTTAATTAATACTACTTAAATTCCACCCGCTGTTGTGCTGTATTTTGAACGTATTTTCCCTCAACAATAGCCTAGGCCTCTGGATTATTAGTCTAGTGACATTACCACAAGATCATTGTTGAACTGCCACCGTAGTGTGGGTTTGCCTCCAACAGGGTATTTGTACTTGATGTTGCAATGCTTATTTTATCTCCTATAACATTGAAACTATATGTGGTATTAAAGGATTCAACGACGTTCATCATGATATACACATATATTACAGTCACAGATACTTCAGCGTCTGGGCTATTATTAAGCTATTCAGTTACAAATAGCAGTATACTTCTGATGAGAGCATGTTATGCTTCATGTGACCAAATTAAGATAGAGTTCAAGACTTCTGTACTATCAGATCACATGCTATGCTGCAGTGATGATATCATGAACATACCCTTTAAAGAGATACTGTATACTAACTGTGAAACATAACATAACAATTGTCTCAGCATACAAATGCATGATATTGATGTGCTAGGGTGGAATTGCTAAAAGAAAAATGAAAGAACTTAGATACCTATAGTATTTTGCCTTTAGAAATTTAAATACCTCCACTGGATCACCCTCAACCCTCTAAAGCCGAGGTAATCTAACCCAAACATATCCATCCAGCCTTTGTTGATTAAATCTTTCAGCCCTATTTCTTTTCAACCTTCTTTCCAAATCCAATGGCAAACAAACCGAGTTTAGGCAGCTTCTCATCAGTATTTTACCCTTGAAACTGAGTATAATTGCTGTCGAATCTGCACCAACTCACGTCCTAAGCCAATACTTCCCTCCTGAGGTTACCTAAAACTGGACCCAATTCCTCAGGTAAGTTCTTTGCAATTGTTCCTCTGCCTTTGCGTTCGAGTCCCCTTGAGGTAAAAGGCAGCATTTCATCTTGTTTTTTCTCTTGCTTTTTTTTTTGTAAGGTGGAACTTCATATGCCTCAATTATGTAAATAGTTGACCAAGGAAGCGCATATGCATATTATTTACATGAAGGTAAATTGCAGTATTCTTGGACAAAGCAATCTGTGATGGTTCCATTATTTCATACAGGATTTTCTGTATCCTTCATCGGAGGTAGGTGGAAATATGGAAGAATCAGATCAGCTATGATCTAATTGAATGGCAGAGCAGACTCGAGGGGTGAATGGACTAGTGCCACTCTTAATTCATATATGTGTATTGAACAAGCAAACATTCATCTCCTCAATGGGCTAGTTTCAAAGGCTGGCCTCAATAGGAAAGGTCAAATATTTATATCTATTCTCTAAAATCTTTACAGATGTATTTTGTGACAATCAGCTTTTCTCAGTGTGATGAAAGCTGTGCAAAATATATTATTATCATTTTTGCAACTTGGGTTGTTTAAAAAAAAACATAAGTATGGGGATTAATGACTGAAAAATGGTCAGAAAGTAATTCTGGAGCAGTGATATAAATGTACCAGTTTTAAGAATACATGTGACTGAAATCAAAGGCCTGAAAGAACCCTCAGAGCTGAAAAGATGTTTATTCATTGGTCTTTATGACAGGCAGTGTAAACCCATTAAACTATTTGTTTTGTTTCTGGTTCACTTCAGAAAATGCTAGAGTTTTAACTGGGAACAATTAAGAATTGAGTTAAGAAGCAAGTTTTAGTTTCTCTCCTAGAAGGTTTTAGTTTAATTCAGTCTATTTCAGATGAAGCCAGTCACTGCAGTCATGGTGGTTCTTTTCCTAATTTATGAAATTTCTAAGCTAGGAGATTTTAAGACGAAAATCTTCAAATTGTTAGAATTGAAGCGATTTAGGCCATTGGAATTGTGAAAGGTTTATGCAATAGCTTTGGAGAGGAATTATAAAATTATCTCAACAGGCCAAGAAAGAGAAACTGAAAGAAGTCAGTTAAGTAGAACTTAAGGTAAGAACATAAATAGCACAACTTGAAGACTTGTGATAGGAATATACTTTCTCTGGGCTTCAGTATCTGTAATGGATAGTGTTGGGGAGAAACATTAAACTATATTTTAATGTTGTTAAATCTTTCTGTTTTATACAGGTTCATTTGTTTCTGCTATGTAATAAATGTGTGTTCTGTTGATGAAGAACATCCACAGCCTCATGTAAATATGTTTCAGTGACTAACTACCACATTCACTAACAAAACAAAAAAATTCCTGATCTGTCAAATCACATTTCATTCAGGGATTGATAAGTTCGATGTAACCATCAGCTAGAATCATAACATCAGAGAGATCAGGATGGAAAAAGTCAATAGATTTGTTGTCATTGAGAAACAGAAAATATAGTGAAGGGGCATGAAAGTGAAGTTAAAGTAAAAGATTGGCCATGATCTTCTTGTATGGTGGAAAAAAATGTAAGGGGCTTCAGTCTTGCTCCTGTTCTTTTTATGCTTATGCCTGAGGTTGTGGGGAAAAAAAGTGCAGATGAGAGAATAGGAATGAGTGCTAGTATGAAAGTAGATAAGAGAAATGGGATGAGAGAAGTGGGGAAATTGGAAGCACTGATGGGAGTAACAGAGATAGCTAGCCACATATTTATTCCAGTCCATTTTCCCAGTGGAAGTTAGAACCTGAAGAATCATCCTGATATAACGAAAGGAATAACTTTACATGTTAAAGATTACGACATTCAGTTCTCTGGTGTCATAGTGGGGCCCTGGCACAATCAAGTCTAAAGAAGTAAATAGAAATATTGAAGATACTAATGGGGTGCATTTGCAATGGAAAGGAAGTTGATCCCAGAAAATTTGAGAAAGAAAGAGATACTAACCCTTTTTTGTAGGTGGGTGGGGGGAGGGGCGGTGGAATTGGTGGTGGCTATTTCTATACGTCAGAATTGATTGTGGGATCTTGCTGTGCAACACTGCTGCTGCATTTGCTTTAAGTCATTGATTGTCATAGGTGCTGATTAGGCACTCTAAGCTGCAATGAGATGAATGCAGTTTATCTTTATGATTTGCTTTGCCTGTTTTTTATCATGCACTATTTTCACTTGCCCTGCATTTGTCTGTTCCCTTTCTCACTCTTCTCCCCCACCCTTTTTCTGTCTCTCCTTCTTTCTCTCAATTTGCAAGAGCAATTATCCACCTTCATTTGTAGTTGGAGTACTATCTGTGACCTCTATCTCTGGCCTGAAATTCAGTCGTACATTCTTGAAAAATGACTAACTGGAATTGGACGATGGTTGTCCAATTGGTTTTCAATTATATACAAACCACAAATAAGATGCAGGCAGCAATCTCGAGGCCAAACTAACTGGAGCTTTGCATTTTCTGACAAGGCTAAAAAAATCCCAGATTATTGCACATATGTTTTGCTACTCAGATACCATCTCTGTAAACCATTATTTAGAAAACACTTGCGTTTTGGATGTCAAAAGTACCAGCAATAGCGTTTTTTTTTATTGTCTCATTACATATTGAGTTGTGTCTGTGCTATCCTTTGTTAACTGTGCCTCAGTTGGCAGTACTTTGTTATCTGAGTCAAAGTTTGAGGGTTTCAGCCCTGTTCCAACATACGAACAAGGGACAAGAGTAGGCCACTTGGTCCTTCAACCTGACTGGCCATTCGATAAGATCATGGTTGATCTGGTTTTAATCTCAATTCTATATTCCTGTACACCCCTAATAATCTTTAAAAGTTCTGCTTCCACTGCCTTTTGAGGAACGGAATTCAAAAGATTCACAACTGTCTGAGAGAAAGAATGTTGTCATCTCTGTTTTAAATGGGTGCCTCCCCTCCCTTATTTGTAAGCTATGATCCCGAGTTCTAGACTCTCCCACAAGAGAAAAAATGTTTTCAACATCTGCCTGGTCAAGTCCCCTCAGGATCTTAGAGGATACAGGTTTAGCCTGTTTAGCCTTTCCAGAGATTTGATCACAAAATCTAGATTGACACTTGAATGCTGTACCGAGGGAATGCCATCATACCGACACTTTAAACCAAGACCCTATCTGACTTTTTACCTGAATCCCATGGTGATTTTCCAATGGAAAACAGGGAAGCCCTGGTCCAAAACCACTCCTTAACCGGCATTGCCTAAAATTGAGGACTTGAAGGAACATAGGAACAGGAGTGAGACATTCAGCCCCTTGAGTCTGTTCCATCATTCAGTGATGTCATGGTTGATCTGTGGCCTAACTCCATATTCCTGCTTTGGCCCATATGCCATAATACCTATGTATCTCAGATTTAAAATTAACAACAAATCTTGCACCAACTGCCATTTGTAGAGGAGAGTTCCAAACATCTACCACTCTTTGTGTTTAGTAGTGCTTTCTAACGTCACGCTTGGTCACTATCACACCGTTGTTTGTGCACAAATTGGCTGCTGTGTTTCCCACATTACAGTAAATACTACACCTCGAAAATAATTGGCTTTAAAACGCTTTGTGATGTTGTGAAATGTTCTGTACACATGGAAGTTCTTAATTTTCTTCCAGTTCAGCCATAGTTCACTGCATCTGTGACATTAATCCTAATTTGTTTTCGAGTGTTTCAGCTTGTTTCTATTGTCCTTCTTCCACAGCTACAGGGATCACTCTTAATTAAATCTTAGCCCTTGGCAGCAAGATGGCTGATTAAGGTTTTCTCCTTGTCCTCCCGTCTAATATTTGTTGTGGCATGTGGAAGTCACAATGAGGGGCTGGTCAAGGCACGTGCTGCATTGAGTAAACCCCAACCCCAGGCACAATGCACCCTTAGAGACCTGTAAACACCAAACTAAGACCCCAATGCTCAAGAAGTTGGACTGAGAGTGCAGTGGAAGATAGGATTGTCATAACAAGGTGCTTGCCTATGTATCATTTTGATGGGGTTTTTATAGGGTAGGGGAAGGAAACACTCAAAAGGACTTTTAGCAACAGTGATGGATTTAGAAACAACTGACAGGAGTCTGAGCATTGAAAGACTTTAATGTATTGGGACTGTGTGTTCACAATGCAGGAGAGAGGGCCTCACCGCCAAAAATAGCCACTATGTTCAATCTGTTGCATTGGCAACAGCAAGCAAAGCAGGAAGAGAGTTGTGACGAAAACGTTAACGTGCAAACTCTTGATGTGAATCCAGAACGATGCCATCCATGACAGCATCAAGTAACAGGTGTTAAACAAAAGCTGGGGCACTGTTAAGTTATTAAATGCAATTAAAAATAGTAGGACAGAATGACAGCCCCTGAAGGGAAATCAGAGCTGGGTGAAAAACGGTAGAGTGCATAGGGTCCATTAAAGCACAGCACAATTCCAAATACAGCCAGCACTCTGAAGGCTACTCCAAATATATGTGTGTTTCTCTGGTCCTAGTGACCTCTATATTCCATGGCACATTGCTGCAGTATGCAAATATAAAAGCAATATTCCAATTTTGTGCCTATGTTGCACTGTGCTCCACCTGATGATGGCATTGGCCAGCAATGCTGCCTTAATCTATTTGCTGGGAATTGAGGCAGTTGAGGTTCAGAGTGCATGTTCTACCATTGCCCCAGAAATGTAGATTTTCCGTAAGCTTTGACCAAATCGTAATTCTGCAATTCAAAACTCAGAACCTCTTTCTCTAGAAAGAACAAATATTTAAAGCATGAAAACAGAGACAGTTCTCAGGTTTGAATCCAATGGTACAGGGGTCGGTTCCTTTTGTTGGAAATCTAACTGCTAGAAGATGATCTGGTTTTGTGAATTGAAACCTTCTTACAGCACGCTGCTTACAATAACAGCATTAAATGCAGTACTGGAAGAGTGCAGCAGTGTTAGGGTGCTACCTTTTGGATGAGTTAAACCAACGCCCTAACTGCCTTCTTGGGGACCAAGGTAAAAGATCCCTTTGTACCGTTTGGAGAAGAGCAGGTGTCACATCCCTGATGTCCTGGTCAATATTTATCCCATAATTAACATTCGCTAAATGTCCAATTTGACTCATATTCAGTGAAATACATTCTGAGGAAGAGTTGTGTTGACTTTTTCTCTCTCCACAGATGTTATTGCCAGAGCTGCTGTGTTTCTCCAGCACTTTGTTTTATTTCAGCTTTCCATGTTGCTGGTGTATATTTTAGCAAATTCCCAAAGATGGGAAACTATTATTGATATAAATGAAATGAAATGTGATTCACCATAGACCTGTATCTCTCCTCGAACTGGAGCCAACTCCATAAGTTGGTGTTCAAACCAAGTCAGTTAAAGAATTCACTCCAATTATCAGAGACCAGTGAAGACTCTCGATGAAGGATAGCTCAAGCTTAGATGGACATCGAGGCAGCCTGAAGACATTTTTAAAATTCATTGTTGGGATGTGAGCTTCTCTGGCTGGGCCAGAATCTACTGCCAATCCCTAATTACTCTTGAGAAGGAAGTAAGCCAGTTTATAGAATCCCTACACTGTGGAAGCAGGCCACTAAGCCCATCTGAATATACAGCAACCCTTCAAAGAGTCCAGACCCACCCTCCCTACCTTAATCCCTGTAACCTTTCCATTTCTCACAGTTAACCCACCTAGCCTGCATTTCCCTGAACACTATAGGCAATTTTTCATGGCCAGTCCACCTAACCTGCATGCCTTTGGACTGGGAGGAAACCGGAGCACCAGGAGGAATATACAAACTCCACCGGAGACTGGAATTGAGCCCAGGTCCCTGGTGCTGTGAGGCAGTAGTGCTAACCACTGTGCTGCCCCAAAACTGCTTGAATCACTGTGGACCATATGGTACACTCTCAGTCCTGTTTAGAAGTTCCAGGATTTTGATGTAAAGGCTGTGAAAGAATGGTGATATATTTCCAAGTCAGGGTGGTGTGTTGTTTAGGGGTGGGCTTGCAAGTGTTGGTGTTCCCAAGCACCAGCTGCCCTTGTCATTTTAGGTGATGGAATTCATGAGTTTCGAAGGTGCTGTTGAAGGAACATTGGCACATTGTTGGAGTGCATCTTGTTGATGACGCACACTTCTGTCACTATGCATTGATGGTGAATGTTTCTGTCAAGGTGGTAGATGGATGATGGTTGAGTTTCTTGACTGTTGTTGGCACTGACTTGTACCTTGTGGATAGTGGACAGAATCTGTGGAGTGAGGAGGTGCATTCATATGGCTCGTCCAGTTCAGTTTGGTAACCTCTGGCTGTTTGATGGTAGGACATTCAACAAAGGCCATGCCATTGAATGTTAAGGGGAAATGGTTAGAGTCTGTTTTGTTGGCCACAATGCTTGGCGCTTGTGAAATATGAACACTACTTGCCACTTAGCAGTTGAAGCCTAAATGTTAGCTAAGTTTAGCTGTGTACGAGCAAGGAATGCTTTGGTATCAGAGAAGTTAGAAATAATATTATACACTGTCTAGAGTCTATATATTTCTCCTGTTTTTCAATGGAAGCAAACAGTAAATAACTTTTGGAATCATTATTTCTTTGCATTCCTCTACTTTAATATGGCAATGATAAATAATGTAACGATATGATGATATTTCATCTGTAATTCATTAATTCTGTTAGTTTCCAGCCGCGTCCCACATTCCCTACCATCCAACCACATCTCGCAACTCATTTGGTTGATATGAATTTCTGCAATTCTTTAGAAGCTTGTGGAATTCTAACAAATGGCTTTTGGCTTGTAAGGTGCTGTTGGCAAAGCCACTGGCTTTCAATGGTTAAGCAAAATGCTTTCATTTATGTAGCGACCTCCGTGTTCTCAGAGCTATTGCAAATCACCTCATGGCAGTGAAGATACTTTTGAGGTGTACTAACTGCCGTAAGTAGGCTTGGCATCCCACCTGCATGCAACAATCTCCCACAAACAGTATTGAGATTAGCGACCAGGCACTGTCATGGTTGAGGGATAAATATAGTTCCTTAGGTACCTGCAGAGCTTCACTGCTCTTGTTTGATTATTTTTAATGCCATCCTGGCTAAAGGATGCTTTCATTTAGCAGCCTGTCGAAACCTCCAACAGAAAAATGCTGAAGTATCAGTCTCGTTTAGGTGCTCAGATCTCGGAAATGGATCTTGTGCCTATGACGAAACTGTGTAGAGGTGAGAATGCAACAACTGAGCCAAGTTATATTCCATCAATCAAATAACATTTTAGCAGCATTTGATTCTGAGATATTTGCAGAACCCTTCTATTACAGTGGAAAAGAAAAATCCAAGAGCCCCTGATGATGCCAAGTACCAGTGCACAATCCATTTGTGTTGTAGTAAGCATTGGAAATCAGCAGTGTAGTTTGTAAATTTAAAATTCTCATCCTTGTTATCAAGCTGTCCATGGCCTCCACAATGCCTGGTTATGTAACCTCCTCCAGTCTTATAATCCTCTGAGATCTCCTTGCTGCTCAAATTCTGCCATTTTCCATATCATGGATTTTCTTCACTCCAACATTGGTGAAGATGCTTATAGCTCCCGAGTGCCTGAGCTCTGGAATTCCCTTTGTATAAGCAGCTCTGCATCTCTTACCTGCTGTTTGAGACCCTCCTTACAAGCGAATTCTTTGGCCAAGCATTAGATTGCTTGCCCTAATCCCTCCTTAAGTGAAACAAATGATAACAGAAATTGCTGGAGAAACTCAGCAGGTCTGGCAGCATTCGTGGAGGAAGGAGGCAGAGTTAATGTAACAAGTTCAGTGACCTACCTTAAGTGGTTCCGTGTCAAAATTGTCACTTCACGCTCCTGCAAGCCACCCTTGGGATGTTTTACTATGTTAAAGGCTCTACCTAAATGCACGTTTTCATTGCCATGCACTTTGATTTGCATGGCATGTTACTGAGAACTTGCCTGGAGCTTAATATAATCTGTTGGACCATTGAGGAAGGCACCAGTTGGGTTGGCTGCAGAACATGGCTGGCAGAGACTTTGTACCAGGCTGTTTGCCTGTCTCCCTCTCTCTGTTGTGCGAAATAAGATATGGCTTGGAGACAGAAAGGAAGGGAACAAAACAACTAGAAAATCATGGATAGAAAAAAATAATTGATTTCTCAAAAGCAAAATTTCGTGCATATCACAAAGCTCCTAACAGGAGGATATTCGCTCAGAGGTGATCATCCTTCATTTGCTAAATTGGAATGCACAGACAAATCTATTTCTCCTTTCATAGCTTAGCTACCAGTTGGTCAGTGCTTTTGCAATCTGCCCTTGAGGGGTGATGGTATGGGGAAGAGACCAACATCCACCTCCTTGCAAAGTCTAGAGAGAGGTCAGTGTTTTTTCTTGTCAAGTTTCAGCCCGGGCGGCTTTATGGTGCAGGACTCTGTTGCTCTACATGCTGTTCCCAGGGACACACACGGAGACTAATGTGTCTGTGGAAGGCCATCAACTTAATGAAAGACTGTTTAGTCTGCCTGAAACATTCTGGCCTTCTATTATCAAGAGCTCTCCATGGCCGGTGTGGCAGATGGGCACATTCCAAGGCCCAGGACTACATGCTGAGGAATGCAATTAAGCTGGGGTCAACTGCTGCAAAGACTTATATGGGGAAGGGCACAGTGCAACACCCTCTCGCCGTCGACCATCAGGGAGCTCGGATCCATGTGAAACCTCTTGAGCAGTTTGTACCAGAGAATGTCTGCCATGAAATGTAATTTTACGTTGTAACTGCAATTGCAGTTAAGGGGTTGGTTAGCTCAGCTGACTGGATGGTTGGTTTGTAAATACAGAATGATGCTGACAATGAGGGTTTATTTCTTCCACCAACTGAGATTACCATGAAGGTTTCTCCTTCACAGCCTCTCCCCTAGCCTGCGGTAGGGTGACCCTCAGGTGAAATGACCATGAGTCAACTCTAATCAGCGAGCAACCCTATGGTCTAGTATGACCATGGTGACTTTAACCTTTATCTCAGGGTGCCATATCCTGTGCTGTATGTTGAAGCTCTTATTTAAAAGAAAGAATGCCAGTGTGGGTTCAGATGATTGTTGAGGAGGATAACCACTCCTGTCCGAATCCTTACTGACCAATCCAGGACGAGCACAGGACCTGGCATTGGAATCAGCGGCTGCTACATTGGCAAAGGTGACTTCAATGAGATCGGCCCAACAATGAAAGATGGCACCTAAGCGTCGGCAACTTTGTTATTGGTTGGGTTCAGCACTGGTGGCAGTGAAGCATTGACAAAAGGCAATCACAACGACATTGACGAGGTGGGCCCAGCGCAAGAGATGAGCCTCCAACGTTGGTTGGTTCAGCGCAGGCAGCGACGAGGCAGTGGTGGAGGAGTATCTGTTCAGCAGGGAAAGATGGCACCTGAGGATTAGTGACTTTGATGTTGGTTGAGTGCAATGTAGATGGTGATGAAGCGCTAGATAAGGGATGCGACGCAGGTGTCATTGATGGTGATAAGCTGGCTGAGGACTGATGGACTCTCCTTAAGCTGTATCTTTTCTTTCTTTTTCTTTCTTTTACGTTATTCTTGAATAATTCAAAATGGTGCCGATTTGTGGCCACAAGTGATAACTTTTCACTGTATTTTATTGTATTTTACTGTAAAATATGTGATAATAAAATCATTCATTCATTCATTGAAATCCATCCATCTGGAGTGATGTTTAATCTTTGCATGTCAGTATCAAATTGCATTTTCAAGAATTACAATCCACTTTGCTTGGTCTGGGAATGTATTCCATACATTCATTGCATGTTGTATTATAAAGAATTTCCTTGCCTGTTTTAAATTCAGCTTTGTATTCATTTGAACCTATGGTGGAAGCTGACAAGTGCTGTTCCAGAATTACTTGTTTGGTTCCCTCTATCAGCTTGGACTTCTCCACAAGATCACCTCTAGGACACAGTCTTGCACAGTAAGGCTTGTGGCACACATCCCACCTGATATTTGGTGCAGGGTTTCCAAGCCTCCTGAATTGTCCTGAAGTCTCCAGGAATTAGAGATTGA
Organism: Rhincodon typus; assembly: GCF_021869965.1. Taxonomy (NCBI): domain Eukaryota; kingdom Metazoa; phylum Chordata; class Chondrichthyes; order Orectolobiformes; family Rhincodontidae; genus Rhincodon; species Rhincodon typus. The sequence goes on from NC_063369.1 coordinate 8,055,303, forward strand.
ACTCCTGAAAAATGTGGGGAGGTGGGGGCTCAAGTCAAATTGGAAACAATAGCCTGATTTAAATATGTGTTGAAGTTCATTGTAAAAAAAAAATTGAACTGATTCAAGCCCATCGGACATGTGGTAAAACCTCCAGGCATATGTCCAACCAAGTTGGCAACCAAATTCAAACCACAATAGAACGGGTTATTGGGCCTTTGTCAGTGGACATAGAGGATCCCATCACCCTATTCCAAAGAGACAGTTCTGACTGCCATCTTGGCGAATATTTATCCTTCAATGCTGGATTGGCTCTCTGGAATACCTAGCTGCACTTACAATTACAGTGTATATTTACATTTCAGGTCAGTCATTCTCAGGTATGTACAACTAGGGTTTTATACACATTCTAGCTCCTCAATGTACAGTGCAGGAGGGCCTTAGACTGTGACTTATCCCCGCGGAGCCTTCGTGACAGCTGCCCCAAGCTATAGTGCATCTGTCTGCATTTAGTCCTGGCCCTTGGATTGTGCCAGTCTGCATTTCTCATTTGTGGAGGACACTTACCACTGAAAGACCAACAAGTGTTGGGGCAAGAATCTTCGTTTATCCTGCCCTGCTCAAATTTGAAACCGAGAAATGCCCTATACCGACAGGCAAAATCAACAGCACCAAACAAATAGGGATTATCTGACCTTAACACCATAAGAAATCAGAACAGGAGTAGGCTATTTGGCTTCTTGAGCAAGATCTGTTCTGGTCACTAACACAGTGCAGCACCTGGGATCTTGCTGTGTGAAGTTTGGTTGCCCACATTACAACAAAGAGCTCACTTCAACGAGTACTTCAATGGCTGTAAAGATCTTCAGGGTGGCCTGAAGTGGTGAGAAGCTCTTGTGAGCAGAAGCATAATAAGTGACCCCATTGGAAACACTTCCACTCAACAGCGAGATACTGCAGACCCTGGACTTCTGAAATAAGAACAATGAAAAAGCTGAAGAAACTCAGCCAGTCACGTAGCATCTGTGGAGAGAGAGAGAGACTGAGCATTTCAGCTGGCATCAGAACTGCGGAAAGATAAGAGATTTTAAGCTGTGGTGTGGAGGGGGGAGGGGGAGCAGGAAGAATGAACGAGAAGAACTTTGGGCTGGGTCAAGACCAGGGGAGATTCAATAACAAAATATTTCATCAGGATGCGGTGAGAGCAGCTTTGAACATCGTGGAGATACCTGTGATCCTGGGTGGATTCAAAGCACGAGGGATGAAACATGACTTGGAATCCACGTGGGCTGAGTCTGAGCTGAGGCAGTCAGTGAGAAATGTGATGTGGCTGTGGAAACGAGTTTTAGCAAACACTTGGTCAAATGCCAGGAATGACAGTGAAATTAATGATGGCGCGGACAAGGAAAAAGATTGGAACGGAAATTGGATATCAGAAAGAGGAATCCCATTCTGAGGAAGGGTCACCGGACCCAAAACATTAACTCTGATTTCTCTCCACAGAAGCTGCCAGACCTGCTGAGCTTTTCCAGCAATTTCTGTTTTTGTTTCTGATTTACAGCATCCACAGTTCTTTCAGCTTTTATAAAATATTTCATGGTGTAAGAGCCATAAAAGAGTAGGAACGCATAGAGTGGAGATTGTGTCCAAATGAAGTATGAATTTCTACATTGAAAAAGATTGGAATGAACCTCTAAGGGACATAGAAAGAGAAGACCTACCCAGCAAAACAAAGAAAAATATGCAGAGCAAAATGGAGACAGTGGTAACGATCTAAACCTGTTGAACACATTGTTGAGTCCAGAGGCTACAGAGTATATGAAGCTGAGTTTATATTGAGCTTCAGAAACTACATGTTCTTTTCCTCTTTGCAAAGGGAATTTTTAATATCCCTCAACTAAGTTTCTCTAACTCAGCTTTCGGCTTCTCCACAGCAGTGTCTTGATTATCCTTCCTTGCTCCAATCGGAGTGCCTTACCCTGATGTGCCCCTGCAGCCACACTTAGACAACGCATGGTCAACTCCATCCCTGACTGTTATAGTAGGGCAGCCAGGATTAGTCTTGTAATGGATGGGACTAAAGGGAGAAATCTCATTCAGAATAATGAGGCTGCTTTCAATACTGGGTGAATAGAGGGAAGCTTTACCTTAATAGTTTTTGTTGATAATTAGAGGCAGATTTCAAAAAAATTGGTCAAAGGTCTAGAGCAGGGGAATCACTTTCAGAGGGCTTGTAAAATCTGGAACACACTACCTGAAAGGCTGCTGAAATCAGTTCCCAAAGGAAGTTTGAAGAGGCAACTGAAAATGTGGACTCACCTGCAGAGTTATTGAAGACAAAAATAGGGTGTGGAATTAAATTGGATGATTTTCGCAATAAACTGTAACAGGCCTGGCAGGTTAAATGTCCTTCTTGTTAAGATTCAATCCAGTGCAAATGAGAACTCCTGCATTTTCTCAACACTTGAAAGTTGTAAAGCAAACAGAGGTCCCGGTGACATATTTGACCACTTTTTGAACCTGGTATGAGACAGTGCTGGAGTTAATGCTGTTAACCCACAGGGTGTGAGACTGCCTCTCCTGGGCCAGCAGAGGATCAGTTCTGTGTGAAGATTAACCTCCTCACATAGCAACTAAGGCCAATTGGATGAGGCATCAGTGGGGCTGACGATGCCAATGGAAGTGCCTCATTGGAGTGTCAACGTCCTCAGGAGTGGAAGGGGGGTGGTGGGCAGATCCTGCAACAGCGTCATGGGAGAGGTGACACCCAAAAATCTCCTTGAGCATGGACCATGAGAATCTTTGTGCAGAACACTTATTGATCGCCGTATTATTTTAATAACCAGACTTCACTCTACACCACAATAGGCTCTTGATACCACAGTGTTATTTTGGTTGGAAGTGTGCTGTTACTGTGGGTACTCCATATGTTTGGCATGTAGTTGGTGTTCTCTGCCCAGCATGTGTGCTCTGTTGGACAGCGTCACTGCTGCTCTGTTTACTTCAGAACTGTCTCTTATGTTGCATCATTTTTTTTCCAATTCTGTTCAGCAGCCAGGAAGCCGTTCTGTCAGTTATTGGTTACTGAAATGCCTGGTTAATGGTTGCTAGTCAGTAACCTCATTTATTAAGTGTGGTTAGGGGGCTTGCTAGCTGCTGGAACGTAGGGTCTGACTGTAGAATGTGGGCAATAGAAAGCTTGCTTAAGCAGGATCAGTTAGTTAGTGCAATGAAGTTATTAGGCAGCTATACTTTCTAGTTAACAACAACAACTGACATTTATATTGCTCCTTTCAATGTAGTAAAATGCCCCAAGTTTTGTCAAACAATGGTGGTATCACCGCCCATAACGAGATATATGGTCAGACAGTTGGCCAGATAGGTAAATTTAAAGAGATGAGGCAAGGCAGAGAAATAGAGAGATGTACGGATGGAATTCCTGAAGTTGGCGCCCAGGCAGTTTAAGATGTGGGCTCCAATAGTGGCGTGATTAAAATCAGGGGTGTCCAAGAGGCCAAAATGAGGGAAGTGCATTGTGTCGAAAGTATATGATACTGGAGGAGATTACAGAGATAAGGAGGGGGGTAATGAAGCAATTGATTGCGGATTTTTAAATCAACTCACTGAAGTCATTCGCTTGATATGATCACCAGTAAATTGGTTAATTAGGTAATTCTGCCATAGGTTGATGCAGTTATTAAATTTGACGATTAATCTGATCATCCCTCACCTTTGGTGTTGTACTACCCTTAACGGACTCCGCATGTAAATTGGTTATTAATTAGAAACACGGGTGAGGGGTGATGGATAAAGGTACGAAGTAAGATGAGTGATTTGGTGGTGGGAGAAAATCATTCAGTTGTAAATTAATAGAGGCAAAGAAAGAGGAAAAATTAAGTTGATCAATATGAACCAGGGTTGTTGTGACTGCTAGTTGTCTAATTATTATGTTAAGCAGATTGGTTAGAACAGTGAGCGTCTGGTTGGAGTCTGTTAACTTTATGTACACTCAAGGCGTTTGCTTTCTCACATGGGCTCTGTTAATACAGGCATCTCAACAATGTATAATGTATAAAAATACATTGGCTAAGTCAGTGTTTTGCAAGTTGCTGAGTGATTTGTATTCAAAGGATATTAAAATGCACAGCACCTTGGTTTCATTGTCTCCGTGTTGGGGGGTGGGGGGACGGGAGGAGGAGAATCAGCCAGGAACGCTTATTTTTGCTCACTATCCAGTGATCTCTCATAGAAGGTGTGTGTGTGTGTGTGAAAGATTGGGGCCAGGCCTGACTGCACCACAGTGCTTTGTTTACATTTCTTTCCTGAATTTCTTCATTGTTTTGTGGGACATAGGCATCATTGGTGAGGCCAATGTTCAATGTCCATCCCTAATTGTTCCTTGAGCCAATCGGCCATTTCAGTGCCCACTTAAAAGTCAACGACATTGGAGTGGGTCTGATTCATATGTTGGCCAGACCAAGTAAGGACAGCAGATTTCTTTCCCTAACAGGGAAGAGTGAACAGGATGGGTGGTAAAAGGATCAATGATAGCTACCATCATTGAGATGAGCTTGCCTATTCCAGCTTTATTGAAACCCCATGGTGGGATTTGAACACTAACCTGGGCTTCAGTTTTAACAGTTCAGTGACATTGTCACAACATACCATCTCTCCGTGGCTTTGTTAGTCTGTGTCACTATCGTTTTTTAATGATTTGTGAATCTGTGCCTCCATGATCCATTGGCTCCTCTGTCCCACTTGGACTCTTCTCATCCAAGGAGGGGAATTTCCTCCTGAGGACCCACCACCACCAACTTACACTAGCCTGTGTTGAAAATCGTTTGCCACTCACCAGTTCTCTCCAAGTTGCAAACCTCCCATTTGCATTCTGTCGCAGTCTCAGTATACGGAAACTGTTGGGTGATTTGATGGTGCAGCATGTTTGAGAACTTGCCCACAGCCTAGCTCCATCTCATTTGGCCATTGGTTTGGCACCAAAGTTGGGCTGGCGCAGAGTGGCATTGGCAGGGATCTCAGAGCAGGCTGTATGCCCATCCTTTGTCTGGGTTTTGCAGCAAGCGTTGTGGGGAAGGAGAAATGGGAGAGAATGCAGGGAAGAGGCTGACCAACATAAAAGGTGGAAAAGAGTATAAAATGGTATGTGCAAAATGAATCCTTACTGTCAACTTGGTCATATATAATACCTGCAAGAGTTTACTGGAATAAACATACTTAAAACCTCTAATGAAAGGAGGTGGATAATAAAAATCCCTTTAGTTCATTCATTCATAAATGTGCAATAACAATTTTTTACATATTTTCATGATAATTCTTTGAAGGTATTTAATTAAATAAATGCTACAATTCCACTTAGCATAATGACAGATTTTATTTTGATATTTAACTTTATATAACCAGGTGATATCTTGGTAAATCGTGGGTTGTAAAAATTATTTCAGAAACCTCTTTTTCTTCTGCCACAAAGAGGTTCGATAGTGTTAATGAATTATACCAACTCTACAGCAAATCTTGTTTGGCAGTGTGTTCTTAATGATGAAAAAGGTAAAGGCTAACTCTCTAATCACTTCATCTAACCCCCTAGTCGCTCAAACTAACTCTCTAGTCACTCAATCTAATTTTCTGGTCGCTTGGTTTCTTTCCTGTCTTCCACCCTATGGCAGACCTTTTTTTGTCTCTTGTTCCTTGCAGAAAACCTATTACATTTCTAGTTTTTCTCAGTTTTGAGGGAGTGTCACCAACCTTAAATGTTGACTCTGTTTATCTTTGCAGAGATGCTGCCTGACCTGCTGAGTATTTCTGGCCTTTTCTCTTTTTATTTTAGATTTTCAGCATCTGTGATACTCTTGTTTCTAACAGATCTAGCTACAGTAGTAGAATCCTGGAGTAATACAGTGCAAAAGATGGCTATTCTGCCCATTATATCTGGACTGACTCTTTTGAAGAACAAACCAGATAGTTCCATATCTCCTGTTTTCCCATATTCTTGTAATTTTTCTCCCTTGAAATATTTATCCAATTACTTTTTGAAGGCTACCATTTAATCTGTATCGACCATCCTACCTGATAGTATACTCCAAATCCTGACCACCTAGATAATAGATTTTTCCTCATGTTGCCTATTTCATTTGCCGATCATCTTTGTTTGGTGCCCTCTATTTATCACAGTTTCAACCATTTGGAAATAGTTTCTCTTTATTTACATGACTTAAGCCCTTTTATAACTTTAAAGACTTCTATCATATCTCTTACCATTCCTTGCTTTAAGGAGAATGATCGCAGTTCTCCAGTGTACCAACTTAACTATTCTCCCTCATCCCTGGACCTAATTCAAATCCTCTGTCCAAAGCCTTCATGTTCTTCCTTAAGGGTGATTGCCAGAATTGGACTCAATACTCTAGCTGTCGATAAACTAGTATTTTATAAGGTTTTGGTGTACCTCTCAGGATTTTATGAACATAAAATATACATCTTGTACTCAATGTCGCTATTTATAAAGCCCAGGATCTCAGAAGCTTTATTAACTGCGATTTTAACCAATTTTGCCATCTAGAAAGACTTGTACACAAGCACCTGAAGATTTCTTGTTCTTGCACACCCTTGAATATTTTATTGTTGCTCCTCAATTTTCTGACCAAGATATATCATTTCATAATACTTGAATTTCATTTGCCATGTGTCTGTTCACTCTTCAAGCTTGATCCTTGAAGTCTGTTCTTCATTTTGTCTCTTTATTTCCACATTTCATGTCATCAGGAAAATTTCAAAGAAATCTTCTTACCGCCAAGTCCAGGTTATGAATGTACGTCAAAAACAGGAGTGAACATATTCTTGAGCCTTGGGGAATCTCCACGGTACACCTCCTCCTGTCTGCAAACAGTCATTCACAACTCTTTTTTTAGTCTCTTGTCAATTTTGTATAAATACTGTCATTGCCCCTTTTAACCAATGGTCATCCACTTTGCTAGTTCAGTTGTCCAATGTGCTACAACAATCAATACCTTCATAGATTTTATAAATTGCTATGTAAATCAGCATTTCACCTCCAAAATGATAAACCAGTGCCAATTGCTTTTTTGAATGGCTGGTGACATTGAGGTCCGAATTGGGTGTAAATGTAATTATTGTGTGATCATGACTTTTCTGATGAGAAAACATGCTTGTAATCCAGAGCCCTAGGCCAATATCCCACCATGGCAGACGTGAAACTTGAATTCAATAAAATCTGGAGTTATAAGAAAAACTTGTCTAATGGTGCCCAGTTAACCATTGCAGGTTGTCATAAAGATGCATCTGCTTCACTAATGTCCTTTACGGAAGGATCTCTGCCATTCTTACCTGGTATGGCCTACATGCGCCTCCAGACACACAGCAATGTGGTTGACTCTGAATTACTCTATGAAATGGCTGAACAAACCACACAGTCCAAGGGCAGTTAGGGATGAGCCACTTCCCAAGAAAGAATGACAAAGAAATCACAAATTGGCTTTCTATTTCAAGACAGACTTGTATCTTAACTCCATGTCTCAAGAAGTTTATCTGACAATTACTACAAACCTCATTGCCCTCAATTCAATGAACCTTACCAAAAATACTTAATCGGGGCAGGCACAACATATCAAACAGTAAGAGTCTGGGGTATATATTCTGAGGAGAATTTCAAAGGTGGCAAGAAAATTAGGGTGATGAAGAGGTTGAGGGAGAATGTTCCACAGAGTGGAACTGCAGCATCTGCTTTAACACTGGGAGGGAACTGTACTTAAGAGTTAAAGACAGCCAGTGGCCTAGTCATTAGCAGATAGGTGACAGCCTTCCATTCAGATTGACAGAGATTTGAGTAGGTAGGGTTCATCCCTCTGTTGTGGAGGATAGTACATATTTGTAAGAGGAAAGGAATGTGCAAGGAGAGAACTTTTCTTTTCTGGTGCCTCAACTGGGCTAATAATTACACACGAGTGCCATTGAGAAGTCCAGCTGAAGTGGAATGGGGCCTGAAAATAAGAGGAGAGACACCTCAAAGTAGACAGACCAGGAGAAGCAGTAAAATATCCTGCAAACAATCTGAAGATATGTAAATGGAGAAGCAAAATTGTAAAGGAAATATAAATTATTTAATGGAGTTTTATCTTTCAATGACAGAAATACCAAAGCAAAATTCTTATTTGAAATGTAAAATTAATTGAGGTATTCAGTTGTTGGGAATGAGGGATGGGTTAAATGTATATAGATATGTTTTTGCAGGTGCTGAGAGTTAGTGTTTCTCAACTCAAAAGGTTTATGCTGGTTACTTGCTCCATTGGCTTCAATGTGTACTGACCAACTTCCAGAGCTTTCTTGGGTAGGAGAGGGAGAGTGTACCCTTTGGTTATTTTCAGATGCATTTTGTACATGTTATTTAAAAGAAATTAGACACCGTTCTGGCCCTGAAGTCAAAGCACAGAAATCAGTGCATGCAAGGCTAAACACTTCCATCCTTGTTGTATCCTTTATTGATGTTCTTACAAAACTAACTCTGGACATTTATTGTTCCCTGGCAGCAAATAGTACAAACTTCATGTTCCCTGAAGTATTTGGTTGTAGCTGTTTCCTTTAAATCTGTGACTTTTTCTTGTAATGTTTTACCTGATGTGCTGCGATGACTTACTTCCTTCTTGTGTGTGTGTGTGTGTGTGTGTGTGTGTGTGTGTGTGTGTGTTTGAGTGAGTGAGTGAGCTGCGCTGTCAAAGGTTCTGTGCCCGAGGACCCACATGCCACCGACTAATCTATACATGGTCCAACATGGCAGATGTACACTTGTCTGGCCCATTGAGTGTCACCTATCCTTCACCCTCACTCCCTTTGTCTCCTGCACTCTATTTTGATTTCTCCCCTCTCTCTCTCTTTCTTTCTCTTGTGGAGCCAAATGTTGAATTACTGGCAGAATGATGCTAAAGAAAACCTTGTATGAAGTGAAAGCTCTGTAATGACATTTTGGCGAGAGCATGTTGGATGACAAGTCTATGGCTTCTGGTGAATATTTTCCTTCCTATTTTCTTCTTTGTTTTTTTTATTCTTTCAAGACAAAAATAGACAATGAATCGGAATATGTGAATGTTTTGCGGAAAGCAAATCACAGAAACAGAACACTTTTAACCCATGCGCTGCTGAATAATCTGGAGCTACAGAGCTGAAGGAGTCAGGGTTAGGTGAGGTATGTACTGTTGTTCATTCCATGCTTATTTATTTGAAACAGATTTCTGGAGTTGGAAAGATGCCTAACCTGACTTTAAAAATATGTAGATTTGAAATTGAGTCCGTGCAATCCCAGTTATGAATTTAATGAGCCTGAAAGATTTATTATTTAGTCAGGAGTGAACTGTAAGGGATACTTGGAGACAATGAATGATACCTGTGTGGCTGGGGGCTGTTAGCTCAGTTGGCTGGCTGGCTGGTTTGTGATGCTGAGTGACCCTAACAGTGTGAGTTCAGTTCCCACTGAGGTTGCCGTGAAGGTCCTGCTTCCTCAATCTTCCCGTCAGTTGATGTGTGATGACCCTCAGGTTGTGCTTACCACCAGTTTTGTCTTTCTCTCTCTCTCTCTAGTGCAAAGCTAGCTCTCTAGAACTATGTGATATTTTCACTTGCTTTTCCCTTAGATCATAAGTCCAGACTGAAAAAGAAAGCTACTATTTGCGGAGATGAGCAAAACCAGTGGCCCCCAATGTAATATGAATTAGAGAATTCAGAAGGAACCTCTTTGCCCAGCAGTGAGTATGTTTCATCACCATCTTTAGGGGGAGCAATATAGAAGTGTATAAAAAGGAGTTAGATCAGGAATCAATGAAGGAAGCTTTGAGTACAGTATGAAAGCTGGTATGGACCAGTTGGACTGAGTGGCATTTTATCCTATGTATCTCAGGAATATTTAACTTCTTTGCTCATCTTATTCCACTTTCTTCCATTTTGCCCCCTGGCCCATTCAAGGTTCCTGAGGTTCTGCCGTGCTCCATGCCCAAGTAGGAGGTAAATGGCAGCTATTCATGTTTCCTATCCCCTTGGAGATTTGACCTGGCTATTATCATCCTTGACACAACTCAGAGATTCATGACAATGAATATTGGAGTGTGGATTACAGGAAGAACTCACAACTTTCAGAATTTCTGATTCTTGATCCAAGTACTTTTTAAAGGTTGAGAAGATTTTTTTTTGCTTCAACTACACTTCCAGTTGGTGCTTTCAGACACCCACCACCCTCTGGGTGAAAAAGGTTGAAAACATTTTACCTCAAATATATATTGGCCAGGACACCACAGACAAGTTCCCTGTTCTTCTTTGAAAGAACGCACTGGGATTTTTTTTTTACATTCACCTGAAAGGCTAAATCAGACTTTAATGCCTCATCCAGAAAAGATGACAATCCAGATGCACTCAACTGGACTTTTCAATTTTGATCTTTGTACTTAAATTCTGAAGGGGGATTTGAACCCATAACATCTGAGTCTGAGATAAGAATGCTTACGTTTTCGGCCCAGCTGATTCATGTCAGCCCTCTTCTTTTCATCCTTGTGGAGGTTTTGATGTGGACAGGACTGATTGAATATAACTGCTTATGTCTGAACAGTTCCTTGCAAAAGAACGCTTATCAGCTCATGTAGCTTCAATTTAGACTGTGTGGAATTGATGTACCAAGGGATGAGATGCTTCCTCAAATGTGCATACTCGACAGTGATACAGGAAGAGAACATTGTGCTCAATTGTGGGGGATTCCATATGTCGAGTAAGTGTTGGTAATATCCAGTGTGTAAGCAGCTGACAGCCACAAGGTTTTTCCGTTTAAATTGCAAAATATTTTCTTGGCACCTCACACACCTTCCAGCAGGGAAGAAGGCCATTCAGTTGTCTCCTTGGAGCCTATTTCATCTTTATCCTGGTACATCCTTCTAATGAATCGTCATTGACAGTTACCTCCATTTCTCTCTCCATGGAAGCTGCCAGACCTGCTGAGTTTCTCCATCACCTTTTGTTTATGTTACAGATCTCCAGCATTAGTAACATATTATTTATATGTCAGCATATCCTTATATTCCGTTCTTCCTTTGTCTAACTTCTTGATTGTTTCAAAATAATTTGGCTTGCTTACCTTCAGGAAATAAATTGCCACAAGTTGGGTTTGTCGCAATGAATGAACGAACAGCTGGACATGTCATTTGTATTTTGTAGCTGGTTCCCTCCAAGTATCTCATCTGCCATCCTATGCACCGTTTGTCTATCCACATCTGTTGAAGTCAATACTCTCACCCCTCTAAATGTGGACCTCCTATACTTCCCCGGTCCTTTTTTTATTCTTTTGTGGTATGTGAGCATCATTGACGAGACTTGTAATATATATCCATAGTTGCCCTGGAGAAGTTAGCATAAGACCATAAGACCATAAGACATAGGAGCAGAAATTAGGCCTTTCGGCCTATTGAGTCTGTTCCACCGTTCAATCATGGCTGATAAGTTCCTCAACCCCATTCTCCTGCTTTCTCCCCGTAACCCTTGATCCCCTTGATAATCAAGAACCTATCTACCTCAGTTGGTGATTAGCTGCCCCATAAGCCACTTTGGTCAGTGGGGTGTAGGTACCACAATGTCCTTAGGAACAGAGTTCTAGAATTTTGACCCAATGATGTTGAAGAAACAACAATATATTTTAAAGTTAGAATGGTCAGTAGCTTGGAGGAAAACTTGCTGATAGTGGTGTTCCCAATGTGTCTGCTGCCCTTGTCCTTATAGATGGAAGTGGACATGGGTTCGGAAAGTGCTGTTGAAGGATGTATATAGGCCTCTTTTTCTACTTCTGTGGTTTGCTGCTAATTTTTGTGTAGTCACTGTGCAAAAAAATCACAGCAACCAATTTATATGCAGCAAGGCCTCACAAAGGAGTTAAACAATAGTCAGTCTGCTATCATGTGGGGGCTCTTGGCCTTAGGGTATCACCTGGCCATTCTTCAAATCATGCCAACTTAAGGGATCTCTCTACATCCACCTGATCAAGTAGTCACAGCTTCAGTTTTACATGTAACCTGATGCAGCACCCATCAGCACTGGCATATATGCAGCGGTTGCAGATTGGAGCATTAACTCTCAGGTTTTCTGTTCCATGAGGGAGAGACAAGGTGACCACAGCTGAATGTCATCAAGTACTCTCCTTAGTTGTTTCTTTTTTATCCCCCCCTTTATTCTTTCATGAGATGTAAGATCACTGGCAAGTCTGCATTTGTTGCCCAACCGTAATTGACTTTCAAATGAACAGCTTGCAAGGGCCATTTCAGAGTCAACCACATTGCTGTGGCTGCGGAGCCATGTGTAGGCCAGACCAGGTAAGGATAGCTGATTTTCTTCCCTAAAGAGCATTAGTGAACCAGATGGGGGTTTTCTCCCCTTCCCTCTCCTCCCTTCCCCTCAAACCACCATCACTGAAGCTAACTTCCAAATCCAGATTTATTAGTTGAACTTAAATGCTACCATCTGGCATGGTGGGATTTGAGCCCCTATGTCCAGAGTGTTAGCCTGGGCTTCTGGATTATTAGTCTAACAACATTACCACTATGTAACCACCTCCCCATAAAACGCAGCAGGCATGACTAGTATTCTATTAATGCATGTTTCTTTGAGAGAGTAATGTTTTTTACTATTAACCTGTTGTATAAATCTTATAAAAACTTGACCACATTAACTAGGTTGGGTGGGGTGGCGGTCTTGTGGTGCAGTCAAGCCCCATGAACCACAGAGGTGTGTCATAACTTATCTGGACAATTTGATTAAAAAAATTTCCCAGGCCAGGGGTAGAAATGATAGGTCATTGTTGTTAATCCCATCCTCAGTTTTACATTCAGCAACCTTTATTTAAAAAAAAGTTTCATTAAATATTAAATGATTTGACTGATGCATTTGAAGACAGTGGTCTGGAAGCTTTGGTTGCGGGATTCACAGCCTCTCGTCTCAAGGACACCGTTTGTCAGCTATGCTAAAAACATGCTCATGCAGGAGGAGGAGTGATCCACAAGGTGTTGTGGGATGTGGCAGCCCACTCCCCTCCTAGACGTTGTTTGTGTCCCAACAGCTGGCTAGCCATTTGTTACACTAAGTGTTACTTCAGTCAAGGAGCTGGGATGAATATTCATAACCCAATACCACTTGCTACACCAGTGCAGCAGCTGCCCTGTTCATTTGACAGTGATAATAACACATGTTGTGGGACTAAAATTAACAAAATACTCCCAGTTGTTGATGCTTATTTAGTGATTAACCAATGCATCTCTCTTTTTTTCACTCCCGTATAAACCTTGACATCGACATCCTTTGTTATGTGGTATTTTCTCGAGTTTTTTCTTGTCTTTTGTCAGACATTACACATTGAAAGGAACTTTGTGCTAACATTATATTAATTAGCAACGCTAATCAAATGATATCGCGTCTGCTTCTGATTACAACAGCTCAGTCTGTCCTTATGAAGCCCAGATTGCACACTGACTTCAGTCTGAATCTGACTGGCTGTCTAATTGCAATAGCATGCACTGGTGATGTGGAAATATCTTTTAATTTTCAAACTCAAACCTGTTATAATTATTTTGGAGAGAGAGAGAGACAGGGGGAGAAAGAAAGAAGACTTTGATGACATTGAACCTGTCTGTGCTGAAATGTTGGTACTTGCATTTCTATACTGCCTTTGCACAACCTCAGAATATCCTCAAATAATCCACAGCCATTGAAGTACTTTCTGAAGTGCAGGCACTGTTGTAATGCAGGAAACCAGGCAGCTAATTTGTGCACAAGCTTTCACAAAGAGGAATATGAGAATAGCCAAATAATTGGTTTTCTTAGTGATATTTCTGCTCATGATTGACTACTGATCCATTGAAAAGTCTTTCCCTCTTTCACTCTGTCTCTTTTGTGATCTCTTTCATTTTTTCTCTCATTCTCTCTTTCAATCTGTTTCTCCCTCTTTCTGTTGTTCACATTCTTTTTCTTCCACTGTGCCTTTCTCTTATACTGTCTCCTTCGTTCTCTTTTTCACTCTCTGCTTCACTCTTGCTCTCTCTCTCTCGCTCATACTTTCTCCATCTCTTTTCCCTCTGATGTACAGCTTCATGGCATTGTCATAACCTCGAAAAGCTTGTTCTCATCAGTTGGTTTGGACACTGAATTATTCAACCATGGTAACTAATAGAATTGAGTTCATTGTTGATTTTGTTTTTTAATGTACCATCATGCTAAGTAATGCCAAACTGTGATCATTAGTTACACCTTGAACCACCATTTTCCTCCTTTCCTCCAACAAATCCCACCCCACCCCACCACCACCATTAAGCCCACCATGTGACGCGATATCATTTGATTAGCGTTGCTAATTAATATAATGTTAGCACAAAGTTCATTTCAATGTGTAATGTCTGACAAAAGACAAGAAAAAAACTCGAGAAAATACCACATAACAAAGGATGTCGCTGTCAAGGTTTATACGGGAGTGAAAAAAAGAGAGATGCATTGGTTAATCACTAAATAAGCATCAACAACTGGGAGTATTTTGTTAATTTTAGTCCCACAACATGTGTTATAATCACTGAGAATACAAAATCCAAATGCAACTCCCATATCTAAGATTGGCTGCATCTGCATGGACCAGACACCGAACCTGGAACATCTTTGGTCACTTGTGAAACCTAGATAAACACATAAGGGAGATAGTTATAGATGGTTATGATGACGCTGGAGGTTGAAACTGACCAGGGGTTAGGTTGTCTGGATCGTTGAGACTAGCACAAACTGTGCCACTAGTACCTGCATGGGCTATAAACTTGTGTCAGGCAATATCGAACTGATTCGGCACAGACTCTGATAACAGTATGGAGATAGTAATAGGCCATTCATCCCATCAAGCCTGCTCTTCTATCAACTAGATCATGGCTAATCTTGTGGTTCAACACCATTTTCTATGCTATCCTTTGGTGTCTTTCACATCAGAAATCTACTCCTCTTTATCTTAAACGTACTCAGCGAATGAATCTTCCACAACCCGCTGGGGTGGAGAATTCTAAAGGCAAGTTTAGTTCCTCTGATGACTGCAAACATCGTTCACAAATAAATATAAAAACATTGAGAGAATGCTGTGTTGTTGAGTTCAGTGATCCTTGATAATCCTTTAGACAGCTGGAAAACATCTGCACTCAACAGAGCATGGAATGGTAGTGGCTTACTAACTTGCAGAATGCCATTCCTATTCAAATGTTGGTGAAACAGATTTGAAAATAACTCCATAGAGGCTGGTATCCCATCACCAAGTCACCCTTTATTTGCAAGTCAAAAGTCCTTGACACTGGTCCAGCTCCCTCAGAGCCAGCTCTCAGCATGTCAGAATGTCTAATAATCTTCCTTTTATCTGTCAGCCAGGGCTCCCTGATTGGACTAAATTAACAGCCCCAATCAGGGAAGTCATATTCAACAAAGTCTACCTGGCTGACCTCATTACAATCACTACATCCCTGGTATCTTTTCTTCCTCCTATGACATTTTATCAGCGGGTCAGGTCCCTCCAACTCTGCACAGATATGGGTGGCATGTAATGCACAAGAGCTCACCTCCTGTGCCCGGAGGATCTCGGGAGAAATTCACTGTCTTTTCAGCAGCAAAGGGATGGCTGCAGCAAGATCCGCCATGTTCATTTCAGATTCAGAGGTCCGTGCAATGCTTAATGGAAAGGAGATCTCACAGGTTTTGACAGCCTTTCCGACTGTTGCGAGGAGCAAGGCTCCCGCATGTTTGCGAGTTTGTGGCTTTAGTATGGTCCATGCACTTACTCATGATCATTGAACCTACCCGAACTTCACACATCACTGGTTTTGACCTTGCACCAACCAAGCCTCTTCCCCATGGAGGGCAATTTCCTTGGTTCCTACACCAAACTTTGTCCCCTGTAGTAAACTAAGATCTGCTGGAACTACCGCAGAAGCTGCATGAGGGGTGGTCCTATATTCGAAGGGAACCGGGACAGTTTGTTATCTAGCAAAGCTGTAGGCTGTTTCTTCAAGCCTGGCTTCAAAGTTTGGACTGTTCTTTCTGCCAGGCGATTGGATGATGGATGATGCGGAACCGCCCTTATATATCGAATACCATTCAACTTGAGGAAATATTTAAATTCTTAGCTGGTAAACAATGATCCATTATCTGTGACCAACTCTTCCAGGAGTCCATGTTTTGCAAATGATGTAAGCAGTTTTTCTATCATCGATCCTGTGTTTGACGAATGAACTCTATGCACATCCAACCACTTTGAATGGGCGTAAACAATGACTAACAACAATGAGTCCATGAAAGGACCTGCATAGTGACATGTAAATGAGTCCTGGATTTATCCACTATTGCTATGAATGTGGGGAACTGCTGGTGATAATTTTTGTCCTTGTTGGCGCTCTGGGCACTGCCCCACCAATGCGGCTATGTCTGCATCCAAACGTGGCCACCAGGCATAACTTCTCATCAGCATCTTCATTTTGGAGATCCCTGAATAACCCTGGTGAAGTTGAGCCAGTATCTGCCAGCAACCGTTGATTGAGATAATCATTCTTTCTCCCCATAATAATATACCTTCCTCTATTGTGATCTGGTTTCTCTGGGTCCAAAAAGGTTTCATTTCTGGTGATGGCACTTTGGATTCTCCTGTCACTACCAGCTGTTTCAATTTTACCAGGATCAGATCTTTCTGTGTCTGATATTGTCATCTGTGACTGGAAGTGTGTCCAGAAAATATAAAGTCATTATGGACTCTTCTAGTGGCAATTCTACTGATGATGTATCTGCCAGTGGGAGGCAGCTCAATTCATTTGCATTTGTTACATGGCCTCCTGGATGGTGTTACAACTTGTAATTATATGCACTCAGTATGAGAGTCCACCGCTGAATTTGGCCTGAAGGTATGGGTGGCACTGCCTTGTCCTCTTTAAGTAGACCTAGCAGGGGTTTGTGGTCTGTTATTATTGCAAATTTACATTCATAAAGGTACTGGTGGAACTTGCTGACTACAAGTATGACCACCAAACCTTCCTTCTCTATCTGTGCGTATTTATTTTCTGCATTAGCCAAAGTCCTGGATGTATATGCTATGTTCCTCTCCACTGTGCAACCTATGAGCTAATACCAACCCAGTGCTGTGCAGGGAGGTATCACATGTCATTACCAGATCTCGCTTGGGGTCATAGTATACCAACACCTTAGAGATGATAGCTGTTTCATTATTTCTCTGAAAGTTATTGCTTGGCTACACAACCATTTCCAAAGCTGACCCTTGTTTAGGAGTTGATACAAAGGTGCCAGGATGGAGTCCAATTATGTATGGACTTTCCATAATAACTCACCAGCCCAAGGAACGACCTAAGCTCCAGTACAGACGTAGAAGGCTGGGTCATTTTTGAATGCTCTCGCTTTATCTTCCCATGGTGTTACCCAGTCTTGTCGACTCTGTAGCCCAAGTACAGTTGGTTCTGATAAAATGCGATCTTGCATTATAAGAAAGTCACGCAATAACCACACCGTTTAAAGTGATGGGGACAGAATCATGTTATAGCCAACACAGATAGGGAAAGTTCATGTTCTACAAAGAGCGTTCTATAATTCTTCAATCGCGACGCTTAACTGCCCTCTGGGCAATTAAGGATGGGCAATAAATGCTGCTTGGTCAGCAATGCCTCGTCCCATTAATGAATAAAGCAAAAAAATGCCTGGAGCACATATTTTTTCCTTCTAAGGCATATGTCTGCTTGGGAGAAACATCTGATGACTATGTCTAAGTTTTCTAAGTGTTCTTTATTGGTTTTCTCTCTTATTTCCACATTATCTAGATAAATGGCAACCTGGGGTAAACTTTGCAAGATGTTCTCCATTGTCCACTGAAAAATTTCACAGGCTGAAGATACTCCAAGTGGCAGTCTAGCATATTGGTACAAATCCTTATGGGTATTAATTGTGGCATACTTCTTGGAATCCTCATTGAACTGCAATTGCAAGTACACATGGCTCATGTCATCTTTGTAAAGGACAGCTCCCCCCCAGCCAGCTTTACACATAAATCCTCGCCGGTGGAGATCAAAAGCTTTGAAAAGAACGAGGTTTTAAGCAGCATCTTAAAGGAAGAGAAAGAGGTACAGAGAGCCAAGGGCTTTACCAACTGTAAGCATGACCTCCAATAGTGGAGCAATTAAAATGCAAGATGTGTAAAAGGCCAGATTAGGGGAATGTAAAGATCTTCTTTATTCTTTGAAGGATCTGGGGGAGGGGGGAGCATTTTAGTCCATCTGTAATTGCCCTTGATTGTATAGCTTGCTTGCCCTTTCAGAGGGCAATTGGAAGTCAACTGTATTGCTGTGGATCTGGAGTCACGGTTAGGCCAGAGTAGGTAAAGACAGCAGATTTCTTGCCCTAAGGACATTAGCAAATTAGATGGGTCTTTACTACATTGGTGATGGTTTTCTAGCACTATTACAGCAGTGAGCTTTCTCAATTCCAGATATTTTTGATTTGAATTCAAATTCCAACAGATGCCATGATGGAATTTGAACCTGTGATCACGGGGTATTAGGCTGGCCTCGTGATTGTTGCTCCTGAATTGAGACCACACAGACAAATATTAAGAGACAAATCTCTCAATTATCAGGCATTCATGGTAAGATTGCCCATGAGATAAAAGCGACTTGTTAGTGCTCAGTGTCAAAACATTTCATTCTGCTGTATTTCTTTGGTCAGAAATAAAACAACTGATCCACCAACATTCATATTTCCGGATCTCTGCATTTTTCTTTCATAGCTGACAGTTTCTTGAGTCAAAAACTGTTACCAGTATGATATGGTCTGAGTGCTTTCCCATATATTAGCCCATGTAACATATAGTGTAAAGGCTGGGTTCTTATTGAGACAGAAGGCATGGTGGCTCAGTGGTTAGCACTGCTGCCTCACAGCACCAGGGACCTGGGTTTGATTCCAATTTGGCAACTGTGTGGAATTTGCATGTTCTCTCTGTATCTGTGTGGGTTTCCTCCAGGTGCTCTGGTTTCCTCCCACAGTCCAAAGACGTGCGAGTTAGGTGGATTGGACGTGCTAAATTCCCCATAGTGTCCAAGGACGTGCGGGCTAGATGGATTTCAGGGAAAGTGTCGGTCTGTGTGGAAGAGTCAGTATGGACTTTATGGGCTGAATGTCTTACTTCCATACTGTAAGGATTCTATGGCTTCATGTTAATTAACAACAGCAAGTACTTATATTGTTAGAAGATCGCAGACTTCCACATAGTCCAGATCCTGTACTTGCTGACTACATAAAGCAAATTTACAGCAACTGCAATAACAACATTTAGTAATGGTACAAGTTACTGAAGGTGAGGGTTTTATACTGGAATGTCATATCTTATGATTATCAAATGACTGTCTTAAAGATACACTGCCTGTCTGGTCTAGAACCTATGCAATAACACAATATCCCCCTTTCCCCTTTAAAGAATGGGAGTCCTTTTCCAATGAACATGAACAACGTGTTGTCTCTACACATTAAGATAATGCTTTCGTGGCCGTATGACAGAGCCATATCTCATTCTTAGACTAGTTGTGTAGATCCACTCTGTGGTATACAATCTGTTATTCTATATGGATGGGCATTACTTGTCATAGATGTCTGGTTTTTTTCTTGAAGTGGTGGTGCTGGTGTTATGGTTATGACAGAGTTATGCAACAGTTATGACAGACAAGCATTTACAGACATTACTGTCCAGTTACATTTGTTTCCAGCCCTGTCCTTCTAGCAATCAGCCAATGGAATATTATTTGGGATTGTCCAG
This sequence comes from Rhincodon typus, assembly GCF_021869965.1. Lineage (NCBI taxonomy): Eukaryota > Metazoa > Chordata > Chondrichthyes > Orectolobiformes > Rhincodontidae > Rhincodon > Rhincodon typus. The sequence goes on from NC_063369.1 coordinate 8,075,143, forward strand.
AAAAATTAATAGGTGTGGAGGCAATAATCAGTTCCATAACTCTTTCAGCTAAATTTGTTTTGGTGAAATCACATTCCTTATCTTTCATTGGCACCTGGCTATCAAATGGTCAATTATTTCATCTGGCTGTTTCTGACACAACAACATGTACTGAAACCTGTGTATCCTGAAGTTGATTAAAACTTTAAGTTGATTTTCTAGTAACTGGAAAATTTTATCAGGATCTTGCTGCAATCATTAGAAATACTGGAGATTGTATTCATCTTAATCCTTTTTTCCCAAAGCAAAAAGTTTCATGGTCTGTCTTTCTTTATTAATTATTTGTTGATCTATGAAATGAAGAGTTTTTTCTTTGAATAATTGAAACTCCAACAGAAGATCAATGGAGTACCAGTCCATTCTTGGATGTTTGATGTCCATCCATACTGTGCAGCTTTATCATTGTTAAGGATGCCAGTTTACAAAGCATTTGTGTTGTAGTGTAATGGTTTTTTCTTGTTGTTGGCTTCACTCCTTTTGACTCTTCTGTTATTTTTGCTGCTTTAAAACGAGAGCTGAGCAGTACCTGTTTGTGGCGATCATAACAAAAGTGATATCAAAGCGATGGCATGAGTCCTTTTTGCTTTTGTCATGTCAGTTCTGAAAAAAAAGTGCAATCTACCAAAGTCTGAGTATAGAGAAAGTTTCTTTTCCTAGTATTTTTGGCTATGCTTCATCCAAGGATCAATTTACCACTTCAGAGCTCTCTTGTGGCTCTTCAAAAACCACAGTGTTTTGAATCAGACAAGCGATGGCCTCATTTTTAAAAAAAAGTGTATAAACATAAAACGTTCCTCCATAGCACAGCTACTGTTCTTCATTCTTAATAGCAAGTTGTAAACTTCAGCTCTAAACTCAGGTGCATGATAGGTGATGGTGAGCAAAAAAGAATTCTTCACAACTGCTATTGCTGTAATCACTTGTTCAGCTTTCACAACAAGTAGCTACCACTAGTTTTTATTGCTGACATGCTACCACCATGGCATAGCTTTTTGGGTCATACACTGCTGTCAGTATGATATGAACTGGATGCTTCTCCTTATGTTAGCCCATGTGGCATAAACTACAAAGACAGGGTTCTTGTTGAGACAGGTGTCTTGAAGTTTATTAACTACACCAACTGTTAGAAGATCTCAACCTTACATACAGTTTGAGATAGTAGTCACTGTTTACTGAATACAACAACTGCATTAACAGCAATGATAATGGAGCTACTTACTGAAGGTGAGGGGGATTCCTTTTGTACAGGAACACCATATGCTGTGATATCATCTAACTATTTTAAAGGTACATTGCCAGTCAGCTCTGGAATCTATACAACAATGCAAAAGTAGCATTAGTCAGCTCTTAATGGTTTATTTTTCTGCTACACTATTGGAAATATAATTTAAAACACTTTTTAATTTTTCTAATCTTGGTTTTGCATTTATACTTCAGAAAAATGTATCCCTTCTATCTGAATTTTCAGGTTTTTTTGAAATAATATTCTGGGTTAAAATTTCTTACAACATTTAATATCTTATATGCTTTAATCAGGATTAATTTAGCTGCCTGTTTCTTATTGATATAGAACTTGAATTTCTCTAATCTTCTACCATAACTCATCTCTTGACACTGGGATCAGTTCTGCTCTGCTCTGTACCATCCTTAGTGCCTGGGCTCACAGAGTTGGCAAAGATCTAACCTTGACATAAGATTGGATCTGTGGAAACAATAGTCTGCTGTTACTAATAGAATGCTATTTAGTCTTGAGGGGAAATGAAATAAGGATGGCGACTGACTCTGTCCTGACTGAGAGATACTGATAAATCAAACACAATTATCATCGTTAGTAATGAAGAGCACATTGACCCTCTGCACTTTGTCAATATATTCCCAGTTACATTGAATGCAATTAGAATTAGTCAAGCAATGGACAACCACTGTTTTGAGCACTATCCCCCTGAACAAGCATTTGATCACCTGTCCTGCTGCCACCTTACATGGCTTGTTTCACGTTGTACATTCATAGAATATACATTACATATATAGTGGTACCGCACTTTAGGAAGATGTGAATGCATTGGAGAAAGTGCAGAAGAAGTTTACGAGAATGGTCGTAGACTGGAGAAGTGGGTCTGTTTTCCTGAGACAGCTGAAGGAAGAATTGATAGAAGTTTTCAAAATCATGAGGGGTCCGGGCAGAGTAGATAGGGAGAAACTGTTCCCACTTGTAAATGGATCAAGAACCAGATGGCACAGATTTAAAGTGTGTTACCAAAAAAGCACATGCGAGGTGAGAAAACTCTTTTCCATGCAGCAAGTAGGGTGTTGAATATACTACCTGGAAATGTGCTGGAGCCAAGTTCAACTGAGGCATTTAAGAGGGCATTTGATGATTATTTAAATAGAAACAATGTGCAGGGTTATGGAGAAAAGGCAGGAGATTGGCACTAAGTCAAAATGCTCAGAGAACCGGGGCTGACACAAGGGGTCAAATGGCCTCCTTTGTCATTATAACAATTCTATGATTCTGTGATATGGCACACAAACAGGCCATTCGGCCCAACCAATCCATGTTGGTGCTTATGATCAAACACAAGTCTCCTTTCACCTTCACTCATCTAAATCTGCCGTTGTAAATACAATCCCATCTATTTTTTGCCTAATTTAATCTGTGGTATTCACCCCAACCACACCCTGCATCGTGACTTTCCATTCTCAATCCTCATTGAGCAAAGACCTTTCTTCTGAATTCCCTGTTGGATTTTTTTGTGACCATCTTATATTGACAGCCTCTGGTCTGATCTTCCCCACAAGAGCAAACATTCTCACTACACCCACTTTAACAAAACCTTTCAGCATTTTCATGCATCTGTTAAGTCCACCCTCAGCCTTTATTTCGAGAGAGGCATGCTCAGCCTGTCAATCCTTTCCCTGATATGTAAACCTATAGATTTCTGTATCAACCTTGTTAAATCCTCTCTGCACCCTCTCCAATACCTCTTATGCCATTCTCCATAAAACAATGAGTGGAATTGCATAGCATTAAAACTGTGTTCTGATCATTGTTTGGTATGAATTGTACATAACTTACCTGTTTCTTCTCCACAAATAAAGCTGAGTACTTGGCTTGCCTTCCCATACCTTTTTTTAGCTAGAGGCATAACTTGTAGCGATTGTTGTGTTTGCTTAGTGACAGCCCTGCAAAGTACCTAAAAATGGTTTTGGTGCATTAAAAATGTCATATAAGTACAAGTTGTTATGTTGTGGATCACAGCAGGTAAAGGAGAAAGCATACAAGGTCAGACAGAGAGAAGAGGCATCAAAATGGAATGCGTGGATGGTGTAACTGACCCCTAGTTTTCTTGAATTGATCAACATACTGTGCCTCTTACTTTTCCATTTTGGTGAAGGGTGCAAGCTCAAACTGTTAATGCTATTCTTCACCCCAAAGTTAACTTGATTTATTTTAGCATTCTGTGCTCTTTCAAATGGAAATTAAAGCTTCCTTACACTGTCCCCATTAAACACTGCCAGGACAAGGATAGAATGGGGTTAGATACAAACTCCCTTGACACTGTCCCCATCAAATACTCCCAGGACAGGGACAACACAGGCTTAGAGAGAGTAAGTTTCCTTCTGCTTTGTTTTCTTTTCTATCCAAGGAAACAGGGAAGTTATGTTAAATTCAGATCAGACATTGATTGGAACACAGTACACAGTTGTGTACAATTCTAAGGTGGTAGGGGGAGAGATTTTTTTTTAATAACTGGTTTGGAAACAAGGTAAAGATAAATCCTGAATCTTGGAAACACATTGAATGTTACTGTGTCCGTGAATTAGAGAGATAGGATTTTTCAATCAACATTTCCTGCTAGCCTGTGCATCAAATACTTCTTGCAATAGGAGTCATAACAATAACTTACATTTCTCTAGCACCCTTAATATTGTAAAAGTCCCTGACAGGAATCAAACAAAATTTGGCAGTGGTGGAATGAGATACATTAGGATAGCTGACTAATAACTTGGTCATTGAGGTAGACTGCAAGGAGAAACCCAAAGGAGGGGAGAGAGAGAGGAAGCGGGGGAGAGATTTATGGAGGAAATTTCAGACCTTCAGGTCAGACTCAGAAAGGCACTGCCAATAATAATGGAGAACTAAAATTGGGCACACTTAAGAGGTCGAATTGGTGGAGTGCAGAAATCTCTGAGAAGCGTGGGGCTGCATGCAATAATATTTATTGGATTAATGGAATTAATAAATGAGAGAGTCAAGAACTGAGGCATTGCTGGATCAGGAAGCAGTATCAGTCAGCGTGCACATAGGTGGTGGATTAATGGGACTTGGCAAGAGTTAGACTACTGGCCTGTGAAATCTCTTATTCTATGGACATCAAAAAGTTTCAAAACACTTCCAATGTTGTATTTTTTTCTCTGTGAGATGGGGTCATGTCAGATTCAGCTGTTGTCTTGATAGCTCACCTTTCTGCCGGGACTTTTCATTCCATTCAGCCTTTGTTTACACTCACATTTTACCTCTGGGGTGTGTTTTGCCAGTTCTTCTATTAAGCACTAGATGGTGCACTGTCATCAGACATGGTGTGTAGTCTCCAATGGCTGGGGGGATAGTGGGGTGGGAAATATGCATCTTGATATCTTACGTAGGCCCAATGCCAAGATCCATGGGAGTGCATTGTTGTCCAGCTGTAAGATTATCTGTGTCAGGATACCATCATATCCCACCCTCCCCCATCTGAAAAGCTGGTGTGTGGAAGGGGGAGGGTAGGAATTGGGATGCAGTGACAATTTGAGAAGGGAGTGGGGTCCAAGTGTGACTCGCCAGAGTTTACAGCGCAGGAGTACTTTCCATATATGATGTGGTCTGAGGGTTTTGTTGCTGTCATGAAGAAACCCTGGTCCGCATTGTGTGAGGTTACCTGTTGACTTGTGCCACTGAATTGCCAATAGCAGGAGCAGAACTGGAAGCAGCAGCATCCAGTTAATACAATGGGATGAACACCACCAAGACTGTGAAATCAAGGATGAGCCATAGGTGTGTTCTCCACTCACACAGTCATTACAGTCCTGAAGGAAGTCATTCTGCTCATCACATCTGTGTTGGCTCTCCACAGAGCAATCCAGTCAGTCCATTCTTCCACACTTTATCCCATTGCCCTACATATTTACTTGTTTCAAATATTCAATGAAATCATTGATCGACTTCGCTGCAATCACTCATTGTCAATGGGTCCCAGATCACTAGCATTTTCTGCATAAAACAATTCTTCCTTACATCCTTCATGTATCTCTTGCCCAAAAGCTAATATCTGTGTTGCCTAACCCTTATGCTGCCAGCTAATCTAAACAACTTCTCTTTGTCTACCTTAGCTAAACCTTGTATAATCTTGTAAACCTGTATCTCATTCATTTTGTTGTGAATTGGTAGTGGAGAACTTCGCACTTCCATGTTTGGTTAGAGATGAAGGAGCTTAACTCAGCAGGAAGACTGAAGCAAATGATGTTGCTTTGCCTGGTCATTACAGTTGGAACATACAGACAGAGTCAAGTGACCAACTACAAAACCAAGCAGGAGAGTGAGACTAGCTCTTTCAAAGGACAAGCACAAATGTAGTGGGCCAAATGGTCACCTTCCATGCTAAGAGGCAAAACAGAGTGAAACTCTATGGCAAAGGAAACCTCACTGCTTCACCCTTTAGCTATCTTTGCAATCCACAAGGTCACACGATGCTATGTTCCATTACTTTCCATTCAATCCTTGCTACTCCTAATATCATGTTTACACTGAATTTTAAATATTTTATAATCATCCTGTAAAGAGATTTTTTTTGTAGATATTTTTGTAGATATCTCTGTTCAGAGATGTTATTGCACACCTCTGGAGCAGATGGGATTTGAATTCAGGCCTCTTGGTTCAGAGGCAGGGACTTACCATTGCACCACAAGACAGTGGTAAAAATTAGTAATTCACTGTCAAAACCCAAGCTTGGACTAGTAACCTCTAGTTTGTTAGATTAATGCTCATCCAACTGAGCTATTACAGTAAATATAGTACAAGAGCAGGTGGGACTTGAACCCAAACCTTCTGGCCCATACAAGTTCATTTTTGGGATGTAAGCATTACTGGCATTTATTGCCCATTCATAGATTTGATAAAACTCAAGTGGGTAGTTAAGTGTTAATTGTATCAATTGAAGTTAAGCACATACAGGTGGAGGATATTGACTGGATGGTTACTTGTGCACTGATAAATAGATACGTGTAGAGTTGATTAGTTCAATTGGCTTGATGGCTAACGTGTAGTTCAGAATGATGTCAACAGTGTGGCTTCCATAAACATTGACCAAGTGAGGACAACAAGCTTCCTTCCATATTAGATATTTGCGAATCTTCTTTTGTTGCAACAATTTAACCATTTTGTGGTCACATTTTCTTTTACTGATGCCTTTTTTCAAATTAAAAACTGTACCCAAATTATTAAGGATGTTTCCAATGTTCCTGGAATTATTAGCAAAGCCTTCTGGATCACTCGACCTGTAACATGTCCACTACACCTCCACACTGTTTGTGTGCCATATTTCCAGTTCAAACAATGAGTGCTGGCTATGGGAGGCTTCAGAGCCAGGCCTGGCCTTTTCACAATGACCTGCATGCACCAGTGAAGAAGAATCATACCTGACTTGAAACATTAACACTGTTTCTCCTTCCATAGATGCTGCCAGAATTTGCTGAGTGTCTCAAACACTTGCTGTCCTTCTAGCTTTAAAAAAAGGAATTTAAATATAACACACTATAGAGGTGTACAATAGCATAGGTGTTATGTTCCTGGATTTATAATCCAACTATCTAGACTCGTGCAGCATGAATTTGAATCCCATCAAGACAGTTTGGGATTTGGCATTCAGTTCGTTTTTTAATTCGTTCATGGGATGAGGGTATCACTGGCTAAGCCAACATTCATTGCCCATCCATAATTGCCCAGAAAGAGTTAATCACACTGTTGTGGGTCTGGAGTCACATATAGGCCAGACCAGGTAAGAGTGGCTGTTACCTTCCCTAAAGGGCATGAGTGAATCAGGTGGGCTTTTCCTGAAAATTAACAATGGATTCATGGGCATCATTAGGCTCTTAATTTCAGATTTTTACTGAATTCAAATTCCAACGTCTGCCATGGCAGGATTCAAATGCAGGTCTCCAGAACATTAACTGAGTTTCTGGATTAACAGTCCAATGATAATACCGTTAGGCCATCAACTCCTCTGCAAGTTACTTGATAAACCTGGAATGAGAATACTTACGGTGACCCTAACACCAGGGACAGCTACAAATTAGCAAATGATTCATTAAATTATTTCAGAAAAGGAAATCTGTTTGCTTGTGCAGCCTATGCATGACTCTAGACACTTCCTGACTTGGTGAACTCGTACAAAACTCTTGTTAGACCTCACATAGAGCACTATGTACAGTCCTGTGAAAAATGTGAAAAAAGGAAAAATGTGAATTCGTTGAAGACAGTGCAGAGGTCGTTCACAAGAATGGTTCCGGGGTGAAGAATTTTGTTTTAGAGCATAGATTGAAGGAGTTGGGCCTGTTCTTCTTGGAGAGAAGAATGCTGGAAGGAGATCTGATTGAGGTTTTCAAACTCATGTGCAGGCTAGATGGAGTCGATAGGGAGAAACTGTTTCCGTTTGTAAAAGGAACAAGACCAAAAGGACATGGATTTAAAGTGATTTGCAAAAGAAGCAAGGATGGTGTGAGAAAAAACTTTTTCACTCAGTGAGTAGCTAGGATGTGGAATGGACTACCTGAAAGTGTAGTACGTGAAGGTTCAATTGAGACATTCAACTGGATAAGTATTTGGTTAAAATAATGTGCAAGGATATGGGGAAAATAGCAGGAGATTGGCATTAGTTAGTGATGCTTGTTCGAAGAGCCAGAGCAGGCACAATGGGCTGAATGGCCTCCTTGTGCATGGTAATACATCCGTGATTCTGTAGTATGGGCTGTTCAATCCTTGAGTGTATTCATGAAGGTGATTGCTCAATACTAGCACAGGAGTAACAAGGGATGGGCAATAATTGTTTGCCCTGTCAGTGGCGCTTTCATCCTATCGATGGAAAGGCATGCGCAGCATTCACCTACTGGAACATCCCTGAGTCTCCAGGAGGCCCTTTTTAATCAAGATCTTTAAATACAAAATCTGATTTTGTTAGTAATTCATTGAAGAGCAGTTTGTTTGGGGCTAATGATAATCCCATGATGAAAATGGAACAGAATGCAAAATGCACAGAGCAATCAGTCTTCCACTTAATATATGTCAATATCCAGCAGTGTCTTGTCAAGGGCTAGTGACAAAGCCTGGTTCGGGAATTCGGAAACATCTACTTTGAGAGTTGGGCACTGAATCGCACCCTCAGGGTTGTGGATTCAAGTCCCACTCCAGAGACATCAACACCAAATCCAGTTCACAAAATTCAACCCTTCTCACCTCCACCAAGTGCTGTACTGAGGGAGTGCAGCCCTGTCAGAGGGTGTTGTCTCTTGGTTAAATTGTGAAAACAAGGCACTCAGCTGGATGTAAAATATCCCATGGCGCTATTTCGAACGAGAGCAAGGGATTCTCCCCAGCGCCAATCCCTCAACCAAAATAACTAAAACAAAGAAAAAACCCAGATATTTGGTCATCATCTCATCGTTGCTTGTGTGATCTTGCCATGCACACAGTGGCTGCCACGGTCCTCACTTTATGGTGGTGACTACACTTCATTGGCTATAAAGAGTTCAGGGTTGACCTGAGATCAGAAATGCAAATGCGGAAGAACTGCTGCAAATTAACTGGCACAGACGGCCACAGGCTGATGTTCCTGAATATTGAACAGAAGGCTTTTGGTAGCAGCAGGAGTTTTATTCTGTGAGAGTCGATGGTCTGACTGTGGGCCCCTCAAAGGAAGGTCAGGTTTGGGCCTTGGTGTCTTGAATTGATGCTGTTCTTGGTTTCTTGTCATTTTTTGTTGAGTCTGCTCAAATCTGCATGTCTCAACATCTTGCCCAACTTGTCATTGTTCTTCAACACTGGTGGCCACAGTCTGAGGCTGTCCTTGTCTTCACATTTGAAAACCAGTTGTTGAATGGTGCTCAGATCCACCTTCCCCAGCTACCTTGAGACCCCTCTCCCAGCCACAGTCGATTATGTGTCTACTACTTAGGGAAAATAGGGCCATAAAGTAGCCCCTCGAGCCTTTTGTTTATTTGTTCAGGGATGAGGTTAATAGTTGTTGTCCTTTAAACAGTTAAGAATCAAATCATGGGCCTGGAGTCACATATAGGCCAGACCGGGTAAAGATGCAGATTTCCTTTCCCATATGGGTTTTTATGACAATTAGCAGTGGTTACACAATTGCCATTAGGACAGATTTTTATTGAATTCAAACTTTGCTATCTGTCATAGTGGAAGGTGAACCCATGTCCCCAGAATATAGCCTGGGATTCTGAATTACTAGCCTAGTGACATTACCACTCAAAGGCCAGCTCTGCTCAGTGGGACATATTGTTCATGAGCCTGACACTAGACTTCTGAAGCAACTGTTGTGCTCGTGACAGAAGACTCAAAACATCACTGAAGAGGTCAAACATTTCCCACCTGACTCACTGGAGACCCTGGCTGGTGATCGATCAAATTGGAGAACGTTTCATCTGGCCAACGCCAAACACACGGCAAGATATGGGGAGCGGGGTGCAGAGGCAATGTTGAGTTGCCAGAGCAACTTTACAAAACCCCAAGTAGCTCATCTGCTCTGACTGTTGAGAGCCATCTGCCCCTGCAGGTGGCAAGCTCTGCAGCCTGGCCAGCTCCAATTCTATTGAAACAGAAGCAAGTCACCCTTACTCCCCACAGACTGGCTAAGGAGGGGGGAGGACATTTCGATGGAGATTGGACCTTGCTACTGTACCTTCTGAAAGAGTCTTGGAGAATTTGCCATATGTTGTGCTGCCTAGCAGCTGCAGTATTCCCATAAAACATCAAGCAGTGACTTCAGTTTAGGGAAAGATTGAAGAAGTAGGGACTGTTCTCCTTGGAGAGAAGAAGGCTGACAGGAGATTTGATAGAGGTTTTCAAATTCATTAACAGGCTGTATAGGATAAATAGTGAAAAGCTGTCCCTGCTCATAAAGGGAAGAACAAGTGTACATAGGTTTAAATTGATATGCAAATGAAGCAAGGGTGATGTGAAACATTTCTTTCATGCAGCAAGTAGTTAGAGTATGGAATGCACTACCAAGAAATGTTGTGAAGGCAGGTTCAATTGAGGGACTCAAGGGGACATTGGATGATGATTTGGATAGAAATATTGTGCAAGGGTTTGGGTCAAAGCAGGAGATTGGCACTGGGTAATTATACTCGTTTGAAGAACAGATGCAGGAATGATGGGCTGAATAGCGTCCTCCTGTGCTGCAACAATTCTGTGATTCTGTGATTACTCCCTATAATGACCCATGACACAATCTTCCCAAATGTGTTAAAGTCACATGCCTGAAATCTAATAGTTACTAGTGTACCATTATGTTCATGGGTTCTTCTTTGCAGCAGAAACAGTCACTGTCTTTTTTTTAACATAAAAGTTATTTTACTTTCAAGGATGGTTGCTGACAAGAGGTTGCAACGGATACCACAGAGACAAAAGTCTCTTAGTTCTTGTTGGCAGAGCTCAGCTCTCCACTTGTCACGTGCAAATTAGAATCCTGCAGTATGAGGTGTGGCACATTTTAATATTAAACCTTGATGGACAAAATTGTTTGAATACTACTAGAAAATTTGCACTGTACATAAAATAACCTCTCTTAAAAAACGGATTAGGTATCTAAGTTTCAGGATGAAGTTGGTCTTTAAACCTGGCACACATTCTGGAGCGGGTACGTGTTGTAATAAACCATTTTCAATGTGCCTCACAAACTCATACAGCACTGGAAAAAGCCATTTGTTCCATCATGGCTGCCTTGATCTTGAAAGTTGCTGTGCAATTGGTTCTACTCGCTTGCAGTTCTGTCCCCTTCAAATATTTGTACAACTCCGTTTTGAAAGTTATTTTCTGCCTCCGCTGCACTTTCACAAGTACAAAGGAACAGGAGTAGGCTATTCAGCCCTTTGAGCCTGCTTTCATACTCTAGACAATAACTACTTACTGTGCTAATTTTCCTTATTTCCCCATTAGTTCTTCTGGAGATTATCTTAAAGCTGTGTCTTCTGGTTACTGGCCCTCATACCAGTGGAAATAGATTTTTTAAAAATTGGTTCTCTCCTGGGATGTGGGCATCAAAAGCAAAGTCAACATCTTTAAACTGAGTGGCTGTGTAGGCAGTTGAGAGTCACCACTTTGCTGTAGGTCTGGAATCACATGTAGGCAAGACCAGGTAAGGACAGCCAAATTTCTTCCCCAAGGGCATTAGTAAGCTGGATAGGGTTCTGCAGCAATCAAAGATACTTTCATGGTCATTTTCACTATGACCATCTGTAAATTCCAAATTTTATTAATTGAATATAATCCAATCATGTGCTGTGGTGGAATTTGTACCTATGTCGCTCGAGCATTAACCCGGAGCTCTGAATTAGTAGTCCAGTGACATTGCTATATGCCACTAGCTCCATGTGTAGCTTGGGTCAGTTTGTCTTCAGACCTTTATTATTTCGAATGGGTGGAGGAGTTTCTTATTGTGGTACTTTTATGTATAAAAAAAAGTTGTCAATCATGGGTTTAATGAGAATTGTTTGGTTGGTAAGCTGAGATCTATTTGGACAATTGTGGATCCTGTTGGCCTGGTTTATTGACGAAACCTGAAGGAGTGGGCCCATAAGATGATTAAATGAAGGAGCAGAAGTAGGCCATTCAGCCCATCAAGTTTTCTCCACCATTCTCCACCATTGTGGCTGATCTGATATTTCTCAATTCCACTTTCCTGCCTTTTCCCCATAACCCTTGATTCCCTTATTGTTAAAAATTGGTCTGTCTCAGCCTTGTATAAATTTAGATGAATAGTTCTTGCTAATCCCTCCATTTGAATACAGGAAAGCAAACTTAGTAGTGACTTGCAAGTTGGTCCTGTTAATGAACCATTCAGGGTGAGGATTATTGGTGTTCTGATTTTAGCTAGTTGAACTTCCCAACTACAACTGTCCAAACCTGAAAATCCTAGAAATATTTGTTCCTGCCAGCTAGAATCAGCGTGCTCCAGAATGTACCCTTAGGTACAGTTTGCATGTTTAACATCAGAAAATGGAAACTTTAACTGTGTTGATTTCTCAGTAGATCGGTTTGAAATGCCTTAAGTATAATTCACTGCGTTCTTTTAAGTATCGAAACCCGCATTTGTCATCTGCTGTGATGTATATGTGATTCCATCCCCCAGACTGCATTGTGAAAGGAACTAGAAAGACACTTGGGAAGTCCACTGGCATCTTCCTAGAACAACCAGGTGTCTATGACACCTACATCTCAAGAATTAACTAAGAAGACAGGATTAGGGAACTTAAACTGAATGTTGTTTAATATGGACAAGTTGAGGTAAGATGACAAGTAGAAACTAAGCAATAGGATAGACGTTGCAACCCAGAGTAGGAATTTTCAGGTATAGGTGAATGGATGAGTGAAGCCCTCAACATTGTGTCCTAGCTATGTCTCAGTGGGTGGCATTTTTCACCTCCGAGTCAGAGACTCTGGGCTCATATCCCAATCCAGAGACGTGGGCATATATCCGTGTAGATGTTCCTGGTGCAGTACTGAGGGAGTCCTGCACTGTCAGATGGCACTGTCAGATGCCATGTCATGCCCCCATCTGCTCTGCAGTGGATGGCATCTCATAGTAGTGTTGCAATGGTGGTCAAGACTGTTCTTACAATTATTCAGCCGTTATCACTCTCTCTCAACCAACATCAACTAAATACATGGTCACTTGTGGGTGCTTACTGGGTGTAAATTGGCTATCATGCTCCCTACATTTCTACCTCAGATCCATGGTGATGGTCAATCTTCCTCCTGGTGCAGGACTAATACTTTTGTAGTGAAAGCAACTACCATATTTGGCCAATTCACAACATGCATATGAAACTGTAACAACACCGATTCTTAGGACCAATCTGATGGTTTGAGTCCTGTGTTCTCAGGAGTTTTCTAAATGATATTAAAATATGGATGACTTATCACTATTGAGGAAAGCAGCTCAATACTTTATTTCTTCACTGTCTGCACCACGTTCTGGATTTATCCTGGCAGGACCAAATTGCAAATATTGAAGGCAGAGCTGCCCGTTTGTTGGCAGTCATCAAACAGAGGCAGCTTTGCAGGGCTGGCATGTCCAATAGACGAAAGACTGAAGACTGAACACCCATGGGTATTCGGTATGCTGAGGCAGCTATCTGTTGGAAACCCAAAGCTCTATTTCACAGATATTTGCAGGCAGGACAAGAGGTCCTAGACATCAGTCATTGCACATATGAGTCAATAGCTGTCAACAGAAGGTAATGACAACACCATCTCCTGTGGCTGGCATGCATCAACACGATGCTACAGTGGCTACAATGTCTTTACATTGGACATGTGCGGCATTTCAGGCAGAATCTGCCACTCAAGGATTGGCCTCCTAAGTCATCGACAATGGTGCGGCATGTAACAAGCGCACTCCCCACCCAACATCCATAACAGATTGTTGCTGATTGTCCATCATCTATTGTAGATGGAAGGATGTCAACATCTACATTAGAAAAGTGACCACACTTTTTGAAAGTATTCCATTGAAAGGACAACATGTAGGGGTGTCCATCAATTATGAAAGTTATTCTCTCATTGCCGGGCATCATTTGGAGAAAATTGCGTTTTGCACTGTCTAGCTGGAAGCTTTTGAGAAGATTTATAGCTCGGGTTGTGGATGAGGTTGTGGACTTGCTTGCCGAGCCAGTGTCATTGGTTGCAGTCGTTTTGTCACCTTGCTAGATAACATCATCAGTGTGTCTCCGGTGAAGTGTTGATGTTCTGTCCCGCTTGTTATTTATATGCCTCAATTTGTTGGGATGGTTGGCATTAGTTCTAGTTCTGTTTTTCAGTGGTTTGTATATCGTAGTGTAGAACACAAAGCAATTCTATATTTGTATAGAGCTCTGGTTCAGTCCCCACTGTGAAAAATTCGAGTAACTACATTGATAAAAACAGACAGGCATTGGAGAGGCTGCAATGAAAAGCAGCTACATTGATAAAATGAGACCCTGCAGAATCTGGGGAATGTTCAAAGTTGCTCAGGGCCATCCTCTAAAATTGTCAAGATTTGAGCAGGTACATTTAAAACAGTTAAATGTTTGATGTAGGTATAAATTCTACAAGAGGGCATAGACTCAAACTCCAAAGAGGAAGAGTCTATTTAGATTTGAAAAGAGCTTTGTGAATATGCAGGATGAAATGCCAAGGAAACCAGTGGGAGAAGATTGTAATCAGAAAATTCAGGAGAGTTGGATAAGCACCTGGCAAGAAGAAAGAGATTGAAGGGTATTTTGGCTATCATGGGATATGATAACATGGAGAAATGGGGACTAACCAGATGGGTTGCAGCGTCTTTTGGGGGCATGGATGTTCCTATAAGAATTCCATTTATCTTATAGCATGTTTACATTATGATTTTGCCACTGAGGTTGGCATCAAATTTGCAGAATCTGCAAAGTAGCAATCTGGCGTGTGTCTCTCTGAAGGCTGTGCCACCTCAGGCGCCAAAGTAAATGTCATAGGAGGCAAGGACAGCCAAGAAATGAACATAGTTGAGGCATTGCTGCCTACACAGTACAGACCAGAAAGGTGATTTGCTGGCACTGTCCCTTACAGAACCTCACTTTGCTTCTATAAGCAGCTACTGGCCCTAGTGAAATAATTGTTGTTTATGCCATTGTAGCAGCTGCACTGGCACAGTTAGTTTTAAAGTGGTTCTGACTGTAAAGCAGGCTAAATGGTTTGAATGTTTCCAATATTTCTAGAAAGTATTCTGTGTAAATAGAAAAGCTTGTGTATTAATGACAATTGAGCCTGTAATTGAGAAGTATGACTGTCTCTGAATATATTTACAAAAAAACATTTTAATGTTTAGATTTAAGAAATCTTCCAAGTTTTTTCTCCTCCCCATTTTTTTCATCTCTTACTTTTTCTTGTATCAGTCTGTTGTTTTCATGATGGATCTCCAGGACTCCTGGATTTCCACTTTAGCCTGCATTTATGTAAACCTTTCTTTTTACAAATCAGTTGGTGAAACAGAACCTAAGCATTGCTACAAAGAGACAGGAAGCTGAAGCTTTTTGACTTGCACTCAATAGGATTGAAATACAGGAAAGAAACAACTCTACTTTCTTTCACAGAAGAACACAACAGATAGAAGCAGGTGCAGATCATTCAGCCCGTCAAGCCAGCTCAGTCTGTCAGTGTGATCCTGGCTGATCTTTGGTTTTGACTCCGCTTTTACACCCATTTCACACATATCTTTACTCCCCAAGAGACTAAAAACCTGCCTATCCCAGCCTTAAATCTATTCAACAATGGAACAATCCACAACCTTCTGAGTTAGAGAATTCTAAATATTCATAACTCTATAAGTGAAGTAATTTCTCCTTATCTCAGTCCTAAATGATCTTGTTTTCAATTTCCCAGCCAAGTGGAAACAATCTCCCTGTGTCTATCCTGATGAGGTCCTTCACAATCACATATATTTCAATGAGGTCACCTCTCCTTCTAAACTGCAAATCTTATTAATATCTCATGCCTTGTTTGTTGACCATGGTTGCTTAACTTTTCAAGTTGACCCTTTTTTAAGCATGCACCTTTTGTATTCTACTGAAGACTTCTTGAGAGTTTCTGAGTGATGGTCTGAGGGTTGATCCATCAAGAATTCAGCCTGGTTTACTGCGCTCAATTTATTTATCAGTCATTGATGTGTGTCTTACTTAAATTTCAGTTTGTGGCTTTTGTTCATCCCATTCAAGACTAATTTCATTATAATGATCATTTATTTCCCAGATGATGCTGTATTTACAGCACAGGAATATGCCATTCAGCCCAAATAGTCAATCCTGGCATTTATGTTCAACGCAAGCCTCATTATTGCTCATCACTTAACCTAGAATTTGACTCCATTTTCATTTATAAAACATGTTCTTGAAAACTGTCTGGTGTGCATTGTAGAAATTTTACATCTTTATTAATTGAGTTGCTCTGCTTTTTCAAAACTACGTGGGAACTATGTTCTTCTATTGTAATTACATTGCATGAATTGTCACGCTCCTGATTTCCAAATCAACAAATTTAGATTGGCTCCTGGGATGGGTACGAGAGATTAAATATCTCGGGTATCAAGAGATACAGGATTGACCTTAAAAGTCAAGTGCCAACTATGATTTTGTTGCCGACTCCTCCTCCTATTTCTTCTCTTTTTATCCTTTTACTGCTTTCAGGAAGTGCGTAAACAACTCACACCTGAGTCTTCCATCCGCTTCTGTCCCTTCACAGCTATTCATGCCTGTTCACCCTCACTGAGGTTTTCTTCGCTGGTCTCTCCCTTTCCCAATTGCCTTTTCCTTACTAAGGATCCTCCAGCCTGCAGTATGTAGCTCTCAGTCCTCTCCATCATTACTTCTAAACTGAAGTTACAATTCAAACCTGCTTGTTTTATTCCTGATTGTACAGCTATTCCTGTACACAACATATATCTGCCTAGCTGTCCCATCCTGCCATAACAATGTGTTGTGTCCTGCCAAACATGTGGTTGCTGTATATTGCTGCATAGGTGTTTTCATACACTTTTTAAATATTTTCTTCAAAAGAATTTTAATTTTTTTTTTTCCTTTTCTGTTTCTGAAGGTTCTTATACTCTTACACTCCAAATATTGCTCTCATTGCTCCCTTCAAATTATTTTTATCTATGCAGTCCTATCAATCTTTTCTGGCATGGCCAGATTATCCTTCCTGTCCCAATCCAGGAGCCTGTGAC
Organism: Rhincodon typus; assembly: GCF_021869965.1. Taxonomy (NCBI): domain Eukaryota; kingdom Metazoa; phylum Chordata; class Chondrichthyes; order Orectolobiformes; family Rhincodontidae; genus Rhincodon; species Rhincodon typus. The sequence goes on from NC_063369.1 coordinate 8,092,188, forward strand.
TCTGGAAGTGAAATGTACTGTATCCCACACCAATCTTTCAGTTTTGCATTTACTTTCCTGATCCCTTTATCCCTGTGCCAATTAGCACGTGGTCCAGGTGGTAATCCAGAGATTACCACCTCTGAGCTGCCGGTTTTTAATTTGGCTGTGATCATGGGCAACACTACCGCTAGATGGAGAGCTGCAATCTACAAGTGTGAACAGTGGGAAAATTGCATTTGTCTGAGTGTGACAAAAATGACAGTGACTGTTGTGCTGAGATTCATTCCAAGCAAGAAATGAATAACCAGACCATAATAATCTCAATTAGATTTTAAACTAATTGTAATAGCTGGGGAAACAGGGTAACAGTCTGTATATTTCTTTATTCTGTACATGACTATTGAATAGCCTGGTCTCTATACAACTTCAGTGTGACATTGCCCAGTAATTTGGATGGTACTATATCAATGCAAGTCTTGCTTTGTTTTTCAAAATATATTAGAAAAATGGAAGTGGATGGATATTGTGAAGTGTCATTATCATTGTTATTACTTTTCAAGTCTGTGGTAAGGGAAGCTTTCCACTTGGGCTGAGTACATAGAACTGGTGCTGTTGGAAAATCTGTCTATTTTTAGGGGCAGCCAATTTGTTCATTTCAGTTAATCTGAAATTGGAAGCTCTGCTCCTGGAGAGTTCTTCACTTAGGAAGTCAAATGATGGCATCACATTCTTCTGGAAAGAATAAGCTTGAAGAGAAGGGTTTCCTTCTCTTATTCTGTGCCCTTTATTCAAAAATGTTTTCGATTTGACGGCAACCAACAACTTTTATGATTTGCCTGCTTCCAGACATCTGAGCATTATTGAAGTGGGCAATAGCCAGGTCTTCATTCCCACAAATACATAGAAGCATAAACAGAAGAGATTTGATCCTGAATAAAGTGACACATTCAATGTCCCAAGCCTCCATGTGGAGATAGGACCTTAGCACGGTGGCCCAGTGGTTAGCACTGCTGCCTCACAGCACCATGGACCCAGGTTTGATTACAGCCTTGGGTGACTGTCTGTGTGGAATTTGCATGTTTTCCCCGTGTATGGGTGGGTTTCCTCCCACAATCTAAAGATGTGTAGGTTAGGTGGATTAGCCATGCTAAAATTGCCCATAAAATTAGCCATGGGAAATGCAGGGTTACAAGGATATGGGGGGTGGGGGGGCTCTGTTTGAGATGCTCTTTGGAGAGCCGGCATGGACTTGTTGGGCCACACTGTAGAGATTCTATGAATAACACGTCCATTAAGAAGGCAAAAGTTATTGTATTGGATAAAGCACAAGGATATTCAGTTTGATGAATAAGAATATTTCATATTCATGATTATCAAAGGCCATAGAGGTTTGCCATTTTAATTAAAGCTTCCTTCCCCTGCTTGTCCGCTCTCTGGGTTAAACTGGACAGTTGACCAACATCAGCATCTTATTTCACTTTGAGCAGGTTTCCTGACCTTAAATCCGTTCTGCAACCTTGGAGCTGCATAGGGAATAAAAATCCTTTTTGTTTTTGTATCTGAAGTGCTTTCCAGTGATCTCTGCTCAGGACACATCAGGAGAAGGAAGGAAGATGTTCAACATGGTACTCATAGAACACAGAACAGTACAGCACAGGAATGGGCTCTTCAGTCCACTGTGTTGTGCCGAACATGACGCCAAATCAAACTAATCCCTCTGCCTGCCCTTGGTCCGTGTCCCTCCATTCTTTGCATAGTCATGCGCTTATCTAAAAGTCTCTTAAACACCCCTCATATATTTGCCTCCACCATCACTCCTGGCAGCGCGTTCCAGACTCCTACCACTCTCTGTGTAAAAAAATTGCCTCTCACACCTCTTTTGAACTTCCCCCTCTGATCTTAAATGCGTGCCTCCTTGTATTAGACATTTCAACTCTGAGAAAAAAGATTCTGACCGTCAATCCTTAGTCATGCTCAGTCATTGAATTAAGCTTCCGATACATGCCTTCTTCACTGATAAATGAGGAATATTGAATGTTCTGGGTCTGAGAATTCCAAAGATGCAAACCTCTCTGAGCAAAGAAATATATCCTCATCTCAGTGGTTAATGGCTGACTCCCCATCCTGAGATGATGAGCACTTTGTTCTAGACTCTCAGCCTAGGGAAAACGTAGAAGTGCCGCAGGCACTTACCAAAAGGGAATTGAATTAAATTCACATTGTTTTCCAGTGTTGTCTACTCTTCACCCCAAATGAACTGTTTCCTCATTTATAAGTGAAGGCAATAATTATTGAGAGCTTAATTCATTGACTGAGTGGGAGTGCCCAGTTGGACCTTCTCCTGCTTAGCAGAGTTCATTGGTGTGCAATCAAGAGACAGAAACAAAAAGGAATTTTATTCCCTTTATAGCTGCAAGTCTTCTGATGAACTTTGTGATTTATCACCAAATGCAACTATTCTTGGATAAAAGCTTCCAGATCTCCAGACGGCAACTTCCATACTCCCCAAAAAGGGCAGGAGATGACTAGCAAATGTGCCCGGTTTTTGGTGCCCATTATTTGGAATCGTTTAAATCTTTTATAATGCATTCTGATATTAGTGATCCATGAGTAGCTTTACAGGCAAGTTATCAAAATCGCTTTAACAAAGATTTACTCTTTAGACAAAAGCAAAGCTTTTCATTTTCCAGTTGTTTGGTCTCATCATGAACTACATTAATAATAAAATGCAGCGTTTGAAAACTGTTATTTAGAACCCATGGCGCTCTCTGCTATGTTGTATTGCATGTCAGTACAATGTTGATTGAGCTGTTGGACAAGGCTCCCCCTCTTTGACCGAAGGTGTATTCTAGTTCAAATTGACATATCTGCTTATGTTAATGTTATGGATCACAGAACATCCCAACATGGAAGCAGGTCATTCACACTATCGCATCCAAAGCGATGTTCTCTCCATACGAACTATCTAAGCTCATTGTGTTCCTTGGCCCTCCCTTTCGATCTTTGCCTTGATAAGAATTAAGAAATATTTGTGTTTATGTATCACCTGCCATAGCCACTGAATGTCTTAACGGATTTCACGGACAATGAAGTAATTTTGAAATCCAATCGCTATTGTAACGTAGCAAACTCAGAGGCCAATTTGCACGCAGCAAAATTCTTATAAACCATTATGTAATACGTGATCAGGTAATCTGGGTTTTGTTTGGCCAATGGGGCTTAATTATTGGTCAGGGCAGCAGGAATGACACCCCTACAGCTCTTTAAAATTGTGCCATGGGACCTTTCATCTGAGAGAGCTGATGGGGACTCAATTTAGTGTCTCATCTGAATTATGGCACTCATTTAGTACTGCATTTGAGTGCCAGTCTAGATTATGTGCTAGTATCTTAAGAGTGGGAGGTTGACCCAAAACCTCTGAGTCAGTGGTGAGAGTACTAAGACTGAGTCATGGCTGGCAGAGAATTTCATCTTTTAATCACCCTCTGTAAAAAAACATACTTCCTTTCCTTTAAGGTTTTGGGTGATTGTCTTCATTTTGTCCCCTTCTGTCAACTTCTGACAGACCACTGGAGACAATCTATTACTACTTCTCCCATTGAGGGGCTTTATGGTGTTGAACATCTTCAGCAAGTTTGTTTTATCCTATTCTACTCTGATGAACATGGCCCTGAATCCAGAAGCTTCTCTTTATAACTGTAACTTTTCCTTTCTGGTAACATCCCAAAAAACCTTTCCACATTTGTCATGGTTTATGTGACTTTGAAATAAACTGAAAACAGATCAATACACTGATTTTTTTTTTTGCTTTATTCACTCATGGAATGTGGGTGTCATTGGCTGGGCGAGCATTTATTGCCTGTCCCTAGTTGCCCCTTTAGAAGGTGGTGGTGAGTTGCTTTCTTGAACGACTGAAGACTGTGTTGTGTAGGTGGCGCACAATGCCATTAGGGATGGAATTCCAGGATTTTGAATCAGCAATACTGACAGAGCACCATCCAAGTCAGGATGGTGAGTGGCTTGGAGGAAAACTTGCAGGTGGCGGCGTTTCAATGTATCTGTTGCCCTTGCCATTCTAGATGGAAGTAGTTGTTGGTTTGAAAGGTGTTGTCTAAGGAGCCTTAGTGAATTTCAGCATTGCATCTTGCAGATAGTACACACTGCTGCTACTGAATATCGGTGGGGGATATTTGTGAATGTGGCACCAAACAAGCTGCTGCTTTATCCTAGATGGAGTAAAGCATCTTGCGTGTTGTTGGAGCTGAATTCATCCAGAAATGTGGGGAGTATTCCATCACACTCTGGACTTGTGCTTTGTAGATGACAGACAGGCTTTGGTGTGTCAGGAGGTGAGTTACTAGCTGCTGAATTCTTAGCCTCTGAATTGCTCTTGCAGCCACTGTATTTATATGGTTAGTCTAGTTTAGTTTCTTGTCAATGGTAACACTCAGGATGTTGATAGTGGGGCAATCAGTGATGGTAACGCCAGTAAGTGTCAAGGGCCAATGGTTAAATTGTCACTTATTAGAGATGACCATTGCCTGGATCTTTTCCAGGTCTTGCTTCATTTGGACCTGGATTGCTTCAGTATCTGAGAAGTCAAGAATTCTGCTGAACATTGTGCAAACATCAGCAAACATCTCTACTTGATTGATTGATTGATTGATTGTTGTCACATGTACTGAGATACAGTGAAAGTGTTGTTTTGCATGCTATACAGGCAGATTGTATCATACAAAGTGCATCAGGGTAGCAGATCAGAGTGCAGAATACAGTATTCTGACCTTATTTTTTTTATTAATTCATGGGATGAGGGCGTGACTGGCTAAGCAGCATTTATTGCCCCATCCCTAATCGCCCAGAGGGCAGTTAAGAGTCAACCTTATTGCTGTGGATCTGGAGTCACATGTAGGCCAGACCAGGTAAGGATGGCAGATTCCGTCCCTAAAGGACATTAATGAACCAGTTGGGTTTTTCCAACAATCAGCAATGGATTCACAGTCATCATCAGACTTTTAATTCCGGATATTTATTGAATTCAAATTCCACCATCTGCCATGGCAGGATTCGAACCTAGGTCCCCAAAACATTATTTGGGTCTCTGGATTAACAGTACAGTGATAATACCACAAGGCCATCACCTCCCCCTAATGAGTGAGGGATGAAGCAACTGAAGATGGTTAGGTCTCAGACACTAACTTGAGGAACTCCTGTAGAGATGTCCTGAAACCAGGATGACTGACCTCCAACAACCACAACCACAACTAACCGTATCCCTAATGGAGACCAAGCCCATGTTCAAATTTACACTTTGTGCTCCATGCCTGAAAATAAGAACCCAAATATTTCATTTTTGTCTTTTTTACTTGCACAGTCCCCTCCCTATTTTCATAATGTCATCATTCAATGACCCCTCACTCAATCTCTCTGTTCCTCTGATAGCCACACATGCAACAACCCTCTCCTTTCAAATTAAAACAATGTACAATGAATGACGGAAATCTGTAATAAAAACAGAAAGTACTGGAGATATTCAGCAGCTCTGGTTTCAGAATTGCAAATTCCAAAGAAAAGCCATACTGGATTTGAAACATTAACTCTATTTCTCTCTCCACAGATGCTGCCTGATCTACAGAGTTTCTTTGACACTTTCTATTTTTATTCCCCTTTCCTATTGCCCGAACATTGGTGACCCATACAGGAAACATCTGCACATCATACACTCTGTAATGATCTCTCTATATTGCGTTGCACCTCCACATCTCTCCCATCCATCTTTAAAAAGGTCTTCCTTAAGAACCAGCTGTACCACCAAGCTTTTGGGCACCTCACCTAATCTCTCCCTCATGAGATGATACCTGTTTTCATCTGATTGAGACCCTGCGAAGTATCTTACAATAGTTTTCAGTAATAAAGAAACCTTTTTTAGGAATGCAAGTTGTTACTGTTGTTTCATGATCTGGATAATCCCCTATCAGATTGTTGCCAATTAAAATTTTATTTCTTTCCCTGCTAAGCCTGAAGAATTTGCTTCAATTAATTTATAGAATGTGAATGCCACTGGCTAGACCAGCATTTGTTGCCCATCCCTAATTACCCAGAGGACAGTTGAGAGTCAACCACATTGCTGTGGATCTGTAGTCACATGTAGGCTAGACCAGGTAAGGATGGTAGATTCTTTCCCAGAAGGATATTAGTAAACCAGATGAATTCCGCCTCCCCCCAAGACAATAGCAATTATTAGACACTCAATCCAAGATTTTTATTGAATTCAAGTTGCACCAACTCCGCTATCACAGCATTTGAACCCAGCCCCCCCCCAAAGCATTATCTGGGTCAGTGAATTAATAGCCCATTGATAATGCCACTAGGCCATTACCTTTCCTAGTTCAAATCCTATACAAAAACACAAAACCCAGCTTGTCTCTTCAGAACACTGGCAGGAATGTTGCATTCTGGCTGCCAATGAGCCATCAAATCCATCTGCATACTCTTGTGGGCACAAATTATTCTCTATTCAAACACCAATAGAGTCTTGGTAGCTTGGACACTGTTCATCACTCAACTAACACTGCCAAGTTATGCACTTTGGCAGGATGAACACGGAGGCTGAATATTATTGAAATGGAGAAAGACTGCAGAAAGTTGCAGTACAAAGGACTTTGGGAGTCATTGTGCATTAATTAAAAGGTTAGCATCCAAGTTCACGGGTTATCGGCAAAGCAAAAGGAATGTTAGCCTTTATTTCAATGGCAATGGAGTGTAGAAATAGGGAAGTCTTGCCAAAATTATGCAAAGCACTAGTTAGACCACAGCTGGAATGGTGTAAATAGTATTGATCTGCTTATCTAAGGAGGAATTGGACAGACATTGGAGGCAATTCAGGGAAGGTTCATTGGAGCCAGTCCAGGGAAAGTTCACTGGATTGATCCTCAGTATGGAGGGATTATCTTGCAAGGAGAGGGGTGGGGTGGGCCTGTACTCATTGGAGTCTAAAATAATGAGAGGAGATCTATTGAAATGTATAGAATTCTTAAGAGTCTTGAGAGGGTAGATGCTGAGAGGTTGTTTCAACTTATGGGACAGTCTACAACCAGAGGGCAAAATATCATAGGATGGCATTGTATATTTAAGACAGAGATGAGGAGGAATTTATTCTTTCAGAGGGTAGTGAATCTGTGGAGTTCTTTACTGAAGAGGGTGTCGAGGCTAGGTATTTAAGTATATTCAAGGCTAAAATAGACAGATTTTTAATCAGTGAGGGTTGTTGGGGAAAGACAGGAAAGAGGATTAGAAATTAGATCAGCCACGATCTCATTGAATGGAGCAGATTTGATGGGCTGAATGGCCAACTTCTGCTCCTGCATCTTCTGGTCTTATGGTCAAAATGACTGGACATTCATCTCACTGCAGATTATGGAACTTTTCCATGAAGTGAATTGACATAATTGCCTACAAATTAACTGTGATGATATTTCAAGCAATAAATGGTGAGAATGAAATAAAATGCACTTGGGTTTATGTAGTACTTTACACAACCACTCAACATCAGGTAAGGGAGACAATGGCCTAGTGGTATTATCGCTGGACTGTTATTCTAGAGACCCAGATAATGTTTCAGGGATCCGGGTTTGATGACAGATGGTGGAATTTGAATTCAATAAACATCTGGAATTAAGAATCTAGTGATGACTGTGAATTCCTTGTCAGGAAAAACCCATCTGGTTCATTAATGTCCATTAGGAAAGGAAACTGCCATTCTTACCTAGTCTGGCCTATGTGTGACTCCAAACCCACGGCAATGTGGTTGACTCTTAACTGCCCTCTGGGCGATTAGGGATGGGCAATAATTGCTGCTTAGGTAGTGATGCCCTCATCCCATGAATGAATAAAAATCTCAAATAAGTATTTGCTTCACTTTGTTTATTAGATGTTGGTGACACTAACTTACCCAGCATTTATTGCCCATCATAATTCCCCATGAGGAGGTGGTGGTGAGCCGCTTTCTTGCACCATCTTTTGAAGTAGTCACTTTTGAAATGTGGGAAACCTTACAGACAGCGTGATCTCAGCAAACACCCACAAACAGGTACATAATGGTGATCTCATCATCTGTTTATTTGTAACATTGTCTGAGAGATAACTATTGTACAGTCCACTGGTGAGAGCACCTCTACTCTCCTGCAAAATATAACCATCGGATCTTTTACATCTCATAGGGCCTCAGTTTAGCATCTTATTCAAAACACAGCACCTCTAGTAGTACAGCACTCTTTCAGTACTGCACTGGAGTATCACCCCAGATTTTTGTGCTTGAGCCCCAAGGTAGGGTTCGAACATAAAGCTTTGTGATTCAAAAGTGAGTGTACTACTAACTGAGCTGATATGCTGCAGCAGTTTAGGAGTTGGTTAGCTTAATTGGCTGGCCAGTCAGTCTGCATTGCAGAGTGATGACTAACAGTGTGGGCTCAACTCCTGCACTGGCTGATGTTACTATGAAGGGCTGTTTATCTCAACCTCTTCCCTCACCTGAGGTGTGGTGACCCTCAGTTTTAAACCATCACCAGTCATTTCTCTCTAATGAGAGAGTGGCACAATGGTGACTTTATCTTTTTTGGTGGTACAGACTTGATGGGCTGATTGTCTTCTTCTGTACAGTATGATTCTGTATAGTATGAGACATATCGAGGATAGGAAAGATATATAAAAGACAACTCTTTCTCAAGTGGTGAAATGTATTAATTTGTTGTATTCTACTTCTGCACAGAACTGTACCTGCATTTTTTTGCCCAAGCTCCCAATTTAAATGTCTCCCTTCTTTTGTTAATATTTCTATCACAATTTGTCATACTTCATAATGTCATGTGCTCAGTAGATTTTGAAGTTATTGCTTTAATTCCCCAAATCTAAATTTACATGAACATGGAAAGGAAGTCCCAGAACACGTCCCATAGAACATCACTCTCTTTGTTCTTTAAGTCTAACTTCCTTTAACCCATCCAGCCGTTGACTTCTGTCCTTTAGGAGTTGTTCTATCAATGGGGTCATGTTCCACTTGATTCCACGTGCTATCGTCATTGCCATAATTCTGATATATAGGGCCTTATTAAATACCTTCCAACAATGTGAACAAATCACTTCTGATCTGTCTTTGATATTACTGAGAAAATTCTGCAAGGTTGGGCAAGCGTGACCTACCTATCACTATTCAACCCTAGTTCTGATTAACTCCCCTTTTCCTAAATGTTTATTACTACAGACATTAACAGCCCACAAATAACTGAAGTAGCACAAAGAACTTGCATTTATGTAGCAGCTTTGATATAGTAAAATGCATTGTCAACAAAAGACACATTTTATTAAATCTTTATTTGTTGTACTCTTTAGGACAATTTGCAAGAATACCAATGTACCATGTCCCAAGGTGCATCACAAGACTATTGTCAGAGAGAATTTGACATAAGGAGGACAGACTCCTCCAAAGCTTCCTGAATTAGCTTGACTTCCTCTTCTGTTGAGGGAAACTACATTTGCTGTTCTCCTGGCAGAACATTCCTTCCCAAATACTTCCAGAAAATTGTTATTATTCCCCAGATACTTTCAAAATATTTTTGCCAGTTGACAGCTCTTTGCAAATTGACTTCCTTTAAATTCGGGTGTTTGCCTTAGCAAACCATCCACCACTCCAATTTTTGATTGCAACCTGAGTGGATTCTGGTGGTTATCCAACTCCATATACACTGCCCTTACGAAATGGACTCTTCTTCTCTAGAACCAGCTGCTGTTTACTCACTGTGCAGCCATGACTCTCAGAAGTCCTTTCTCTGCTGTTTGCACCCGGAGACTAACAGCACTGTGGGTGCACCTGCACAGCATGGAATGCAGTAGTTCAAGAAAGCGGCTCAACACCACCTTCTCCAGGGGAATTAGGGATGGGCAATAACTGTTGGCCCAGCCAACATTGTCGACATCCTGAAAAAGGAAATTGACATCCTCGAAGAAAGTGTTTTATTGCACTTTAGATGTTTTGCCAATTTACTCTAACACTCCCTCTTAGTCTTTCCAATCTCCCAACTTGTTGCTTTTCTATGTTATTTATAGTTGTTCTTTAATCTTTACTATCTGGTCTGCCAGCACTTAATGGTTTTATTTTAATAAGTTTCAAATTTGATCTGATCTCCCTATTCACCTGTAGAACTCTACCTTTAATACACTTCCACTTTTCCTTTTGGAATGCATTTGATAAGTAACCCTTCCATTTCCTACTGAAATACTTCCTGTTGCTGATGGACAGAGATACTAAAATAAAGATTGCAAGTCCACCTGAGAGTACTGAGATGCAGAAGCTGGAATATATTGTTTCAACTCAGAAAGCAATTGTTGGGACTCCTCCAGTCATGTGTTATGGTCTTCAAAATAGCAAATGGATGTTCACTCTTTCCAAAAAAGATTAGCGTCAAATTTCTTCCTATGGGGCTTTTTCTGAAGAAAGAGTTTTTGCCGATTGTCCAATGTTTTTGCCACCCAATCACTGAAATTGTAGCTGATAGACCAAAGAGTTCACTTGAAAATCTTTCCTCTGCACATCAACCAATTAATGACACAGCAAAGTCAAATGATTGACTGGATGGAAACCTCCAGATCTAATGGCTTTAGAGCAAGTGCTCACAAGGCATTCAAATGTCTATAAAGGGAGGATTCACACCATCCCTGCTGCACCTTGCAGCATCTGAGGAAGGGGAATTAGCTCAAAACTTAAACATATGCTAACACAGATAAGCAACCCATACAACCCAACTGTGTCAATATAATAAGATGAAGAATTACAGATGCTGTAGATCTGAAACAGAAACAGAAATTGCTAGAGAAACTCAACAGGTGTGATAGCATCTGTGGGAGAGAAACAGAGTTAATATTTTGAAGCCAGTGGCCCTTCTTCAGAACACTACATCAATATGGTTATGCTTCTCACTTATAGTAGTCTACCATCAATTAATTTCAAGGGAGAAAATTAGCTCTTTGTGACACACCTTCAGGGTAGGTGAGACTTGAACCTAGATCTTCTGTTCTAGAAGTAGAGAACTCTACCACTATGCCTCAAGAGGCCTGCATAGTATGTTCTCTTATATGATTGTCTTACTGTTCCTGAAATGCATCTCTACTGTTTATTTCAACCAACCTCTTTGGTAGCCAGTTCCGTATTTTCTGGATGAATTTTTTTTTTTCCGAATTCCCTGTTTGATTTCTGGGTGACCATCTTAATTTGATGGTCTCTAGTTCTGATCTTCCCCACAAGATGAAATCTTCTCTCAGTACTTACTCTATTAAAACTTTTTGGAAGTTTAAATACCTCTGTTAGGATACCTCCTTTTTCTTTCTCCTTGTTATTTTAATACTTATCCACCATCCATTTTGGACCAAGGCAGCCCATTTCCTTTTATTTACGCATTTGTGGGATCTGGATAAGCTGTACTTCAGACACAAGAAAATGTGTTTATGTAAAGTTCATTTATTTAATTCATTTCACTATGTGATGGCAAATTAAAGTATTGGGGGTTCAAAGAATGTTCATAATTATTAATTGAAATAAGAGAGCTCCAATAAGGATTCCTTTGGCAAATCCCTGTACTTTTTTGTTCACTCTCAAGTTTCAGACTGGACGGCTGCCAGAGGGACACTGGGCTTTGGAGCAGGTGTAGGCCTTTCAGCCTTCAAGCCTGCTGCATCTTTCGATAAGATCATGGCTGATCAACTTGTGATCTCAACGCCACTTTCCTGATTACCCCTCTTCCTCCCCTGAACAATAGCGCTTATCAATCAAAAATCTATCCAATTCAATCTTGAGTAAATTCAATGACTCATGCAGTCTCCATTCTTTCTGTAATACAGGATTCCAGCAACTAGCCATCTCCTGAGAGAGAGAAAACAAATAGTCTCATCTCCATCTTAAAAGCCAGAGCTCTTATTTTTAAATTGTGTACCCCTGAATTCAAGAGTGGAGGAAACCACAAGAGAGAGGGAAAACACAAAGACTGTGGAGGGTCATGGGGTGGGGAGAATCAAAAAGAATTGCTATGAGTCTGTTGGGAAGGTTCGAATTGAAATGTTCCACTGTGGGTGAGATACAAGCAGCCAAGTGTAACTGGAGGAGGATGGGCTTTTTTGGAACAAGCATTGGTGTGGAACCAGCCAGAAGCAAATTTCCTGCCCATGTTAGTGCCAAACCATGCATCTGCCAGGTAATTTAACACCTCCTGGTGCATGAACTGATGTGCAGCCAACCCACAGTTCAAGCCAGGTGGGATTACATTCAGTCTGGGTCATTCCAACCTGACTTGAATGAGATCACTCCAAAAACCATGTGTATGGTATGTAAAGCTGCACCAAAGAGCTTTGGTACTCGTCGACAGCCCAGCCTAATTCAGTTAGTTGGAATAAGATGCAAAAGATCACAGTAGGAGTGTCACGCAGTGAGAATTCAAATCAGATGATAAACCTCGAGACAATTTGTCGACTTCTAAATTTCACGGTATGTTGAATCTTTGAAATTCAATGATGGCTGTGTTATTCTTTGTCACTGCTTTCTCAGATGGATGTAAACATTCTTTTTTAGGAAACAAGGCTGCTGTCCTGCCTTGAACTAGTAGACATCCCTAAAATATCATCCCAAAAACAAATGTTCTGGTCTTTGTTCTGGAGTAAAGGACAATGTAAATCAGTCAATGGTATAACTGCTGACATAACCATGACATGAGTAGAACTCAGAGAGACTGAAAGGGAAGCCATACTTTGTACTAGATTATAGTAATGAATACAGTGAGATTAAAAAGTTGGAATTACTTTACTGTGCCTACATTCAGATTGCCGAAAGAGTAGAGCAGATAAAGACAATGATGGGACGGGGCTAACAACCTTCGATTAAGGTCAGGCCGGACCATGCTGAAAGCTTCCATTCCATGGTCAACTCCATCCCACACTAACTAGCACATCATTAATCAGTTGTAAATTGCTGTGTGCAAATTAGCTGTCTTGTTTCCTATATTACACAATGACTACACTTCAAAAGATTGTTCAGTGGTTGTGGGATGTCCTGAGGCTGTGAAGGACACAATGTCAATGCAATTGCTTCTTCTTAGTGATGTACACATGGAATGGTAATGGCTTGTTCACAGTCTTCTTCCATTCAGCTCAAGATAATGCTTTCAAATTAAGGCTCTATTTCCACAGGCGGTGGTCTCTCCATCCACAATCCCCAAGCCTAAGTGGCCATTATTCAGATGTGATTTTTCACTGTAACATTATTTGATATTTAGTGGACATATCAGTTAGACCTGATTAGTTCCTCACATAACATACATGCCTTCACACTTTGAAGCAATGTTTTTTTTCAAAATAGGAGCAGCAGCCAGAGGTGACATATTCCTTCTCAATCTGCAGTGCTGAGCTCAATAATAATAACTTTCCTGCTCCCTGGTCAGAACTCAGTTAATTCAACAAGGCATGAGATGGATTCTTGGACCTTTGATGTCTGTGTGATTTAGGATAACAAAGCTTCAAGCTGGTTCTTGGCAAAGCACACCCAAGTACATGGTCACTGATGGTTGCAGGTAATGTCTGTGTATATAGTTGGCCTAAACACGTCATCATCACTCTTCTACCGGCTCACATTATTGGGGTATTTCATTGGCCAATAATGATCTTTCAACTGTTGCTGAGGTCTTCTCACAGTCCAATTGATCAAAAGGAATCATAAGACCTCTAAAAAACCAGTGTAAACAATGTTATTAGCTAATTGTAATCCTTTCAATTGTTCTTGATGTCTTTGAGCACCTTATTAGCAACAATAGCCATGTGACTTATGTCAATGATCATTTGTTCTGTTTCTGATCCCCTATTAATTCTTCCCTCACTTACTCAGTGGCATTTCGTCCTGAAAAGTGCCCCTATTCTGTTTTGTTATGTCAACTGTCACAGTATTTTCAGTATCTGACCACTAGGCAGCACTGTGGGTTTTTTTAAACTTTGTATCTCAGTGTTGTGTAAGTGCAAATCTTGTTTCTTCATGTTTTTCAAGTACATGGAGGTCCTGAGACAAAGCTTGACACAACAAATTTGACAGCTATTGTTTAGCTTCTGCACGTTCTCATCACAATGGATTCTTCAGAAGAATTGCATAACTGTTCTTATCTCTGCACAATAAACACCACTTGCATTCATATAGCACTTTGAAGATAGTAAAATGAGCAAAATAGTTACTGCTGCTGTTGGATGTGCTCTGAGGTTGGACAGGACTTGCTAAATAATCCGAAGTGTACTGATAGCTTTCCAAACAACTCATATAAGATTATCAATGGTTCTTATAAGGTAATGCAACATGCATTCAGTCGGGAACCTGTTCTTTGCAAATAAAAGCACAATGTTCAAGTTTTATGCCTTTTTGAATTATATGGGGGCCTATGGTTTCCCACCGGTTTCCTCCCACAGTCCTAAGATGTGCAGGCTAGGTGGATTGGCCATGCTAAATTGCCTGTAGTGTTCAGGGACATACATATTAGGTGGGTTATAGGGGGATGGGTCTGGGTGGGATGCTCTGAGGGTCTGTGTGGACTTGTTGGACTGAAGGGCCTGTTTCCACAGTGTAAGGATTCTATGATTTTTGAAACCATTCAGCCGCATCCTTTTCTCCTGCAGTACAAATTGTTGACATTCTTGTATATGTCTGATGAGAATAAGATGAAAAACTTGAGTGTCATGTCTGTCTTTTCAAGTTCTGTGCAATGGGGCAACTTTTAGATTGCTTAACCAGACGAAATGTGATACTGACCCAAAGAAGGACAGATTAGCACAATTGAACAAAAGCTTGGCCAACGAAATAGGCTTTATGAAAACCAAAAGTAACATACTGCAGATATTGGAATCTGCAATAGAAACAAATTTTGATGAAAATACTCTGTAGGTCTGGCAGCATCAATGGAAAGAGAAACAGTTAATGTTTGAAGATGGTAATGTTTCAAGAACAGATTTAAAGCTGAACTGTCAACTCAGTACCAATTTCCAGATGCTGCCTGACCTGCTGATTCCCTGTTTGTTTTAATGTGGATTTTAAATTAGGGGATAACAGAAAAGCTGCTGATAGGAGAGAATTTTAGACTCTTTACAACTAGATAATTTGGGTCAGCGTTCCCCAATGGAGGGACACAGAATGTTGAGATGTGCAAAAAGCCAAGTTAAAAAAATGCACAATTCTTAGAGGGCTACATAGCTGATGGAGGTCACAGAGATGGGTTGGGGTGTAGAGACTGGTGAAGGATACATAGATACGGAGAGGTGTAGGGGCTGGAGCTAGTTACAGAGGAAGGGTGGGGTGCAGGGGCTGGAGGTGCTTACAAGGATAGGGAGGGGTGTTGGAGACTGGGGGGTGATAGATAGGGACAGGTGTAGGAGCAGGAGGTGGTTACAGATATAGGGAGGGCTGTGGGCACTGGAGAAGCTTAAAGAGATAGGGAGAGGTGTAGGGCATGGAGGAGTTACAGAGATAAAGAGGGGTGTAGTAGTTGCAGGAGAGATAGGGAGGAGTGTAGGGGTTGGAGAATGTTACAGAGATAGGGAGAGTTGCTGAGGCTGAGGATGGGGTTACAGAAATAGAGGGGTGTACAGGCTGAAGGTGGTTACAGAGATAGGAAGTAGTGTAGGGCTGGAGGAGGGTGCAGAGATAGGGAGGGGTTTGGGGACTGGAGGAGATTACGGAGATAAAGAGAGGTGTAGTGGCTGGAGGAGGTTACAGAGATTCGGAGGTGTAGGGGGCTGGAAGAAGTTACAGAGATGTGGAGTGGTTCCAGGGACTGGAGGACAGCTCAAAGATAGGGAGGGGTGTAGGGTCAGGGAGGAGGGTGCAGAAATGGGGAGAGGTGTTGAGGCTGAAGGAGGTTACAGAGATAGGGAGAGGTGTAGAGGCTGGAGGAGATTACAGAAATAAAGAGGGATGTAGTGGCTGGAGGAGGTTACAGAGACAGGGAGAGGTGTAGGGGGCTGGATGGGGTTACAGACATAGCACTGGCAGAGGGTTCAAAGATACGTAGGGGTATAGGGGCTAGAGGAGTTACAGAGGTTGTGAGAGGTGAGGTCATGGAGGGACCTGGACATAAGGGTGAGACTTTTTAAAGAGAGGCAATAGCTCTTTAAACCAGAAGCAATACGCCCAGTGCTGCGTGTTCAATCTCGGTTGCCAGTGCAAACAGCAGAAGAACCTGAGAGTACGTTTGGGACGGGACCGAGAAGTGTCCAACTTGTCATTCCGCGCACAGCCATCACTCAGCTTTACGTTGGCTGGTCTCTAAAGTGCTCGTGCATTAAAAGAGAGAGAGAAAGCGACAAACAAAGGATGCAAAACTCAGTATTCTAACGGTGTCTAACTCTCTCGCAGGGGCTCTGTCCAAATGCACTTGCAAGACACAAATTGCCGCAGGATTATAACGTCTCCTTTCCCTCTTGAAAATATTTCCTAAGAAACATACTCAGTAACACAAGTTAGGGCGCTCACACAATCAAGATAGAGCGATTTCGACCGGCATGCACTCTTGATTCAAAATTAGCCGACTTTATTTTTCCTGGAAAAAAAAGCTGGACGGCGGTTCGAGCCCCACCTAATTTTTTTACGTGCTGTCCCAGCGTCTAGTTTTGTTCAGACTTTATTTATCCAGAAGTCAGAGTCAATCTATTTGGGAATGCTTCTTAATGATGTACCTGTCAAACAGTTGTCTCCGCATCAGACACTTTGCATCAGAGAGTTAAGAGTATTTGGGGCTAGGGATATGTGAAGGGCGGGAATTAATTGTTGTAGTTCAGTCAAAGTTCCATCACAAACTAACTAAAACAGAAATTGCTGAAGAACTTCAAGAGATCTGGCAGCGTCTGTGGAAGTTCTAAAAAGTGGGCACTGGACAGGAAATGTTTTTCTGTCTCCACGGATGCTGCCAGACCTACTGAGTTTCTCCAGCAATTTCTATTTTGGTTTGTTTCAGATCTCCAGCCTCCGCAGTTATAGTCATAGAGTCATACAGCACAGAATCGGTCCAACTCGTCCGTACTCACCAGACATCCCAATCTGACCTAGTCCTGTTTGGCAGCATTTGGCCCACATCCCTCTCAACCCTGCCTATTCACATAACAATCCAGATGCCTTTTTAATGTTATAATTGTATCCTCCTCCACCACTTCCTGTGGCAATTAGTTTCATACGAAAAAGTTACCTCAGGTCATTGTTTACACCTTTCCCTCTCACCTTAAACCTATTCCCTCTAGTTTTGGACTCCCCTACCCTAGGAAATAGACCTTGACTATTCACCCTATCCATGCCTGTCATGATTTTAGAAATCTCTATAAGCTCACCCCTCAGCCTTCGACGCTCCAGGGAAAAAAAGCTCCTACCTACTCACCCTCTCCCTATAACTCAAACCCTCCAGTTCCAGAAACGTCCGTATACATCTTTTTTGCATCCTCTCAAGTTTAACAACATATTTATTTGTTTTATTTCAAAAATTCCCATCATGTTATTGCCGAGCTCCACAGGAATGATAACAGTCAATGCAGTGTGTAATGAAGATTGAAAAGGCACAGTGAAATTATAAAACTTGCTTCTTGCTGAAAACTATCGGCCTTGTACTCATCAGGATAATTCGCAAGGAATACCAACATTTGCAAAGCTATTTCTATTTTTTAATAAACATATATTCAAGTCACTTGGTGGAGGAGGGGGTTTTGTGCTAATGGATGACCAGTGATTCCCAGGAGCTATTTAAACACTGAGACAAATCTTATCAATGGCTTATACCTCAGAACAGACCAACACAGGAATATTCTGACTCTTTTACCCTAGGCCGGTGCTGCATTATATGCCTTTTATTATTTTCTGGAAAGAAAAGACACATTATTGACTTTAACATCGGAGACTGATGTGTGCCCCTGCCGTCCTTCACTCGTTGTCTCTGCGTGTCTCCCTTCCATTCCCTGTGTTTTTTCCGGGGGGAGGGCGCGGTCAGGGCTGTAGGGGAAGGTTGGGGGTGAAGCGGGGAGACATCTGTCAGAGGCAGAACGTTTTGCAGAGGCGCTGCTGCTTAAACTGCAAAGGTTTCAGCAGTGATGGCTGCCTTCTTGCGCCGGTTCAGGGAAATAGATTGAAAAATCGGAATTGATAAAGAGGAGCGACGGTTTGCAGGTAGCGAGAAATATGAGTGCAACTTTCACGTCTTGAAATTCAAAGGGACGATGACCGAATTTCTGTTAAATTTGAGCACTTGGTATATATGATATCACGTTTTAACACTGGCGCACTCATTGACACAATGTGATATTTGTAATATATATCCATCTCTGTCTGTCCCTTGGTTTGAATTGTAGATTGTGCAGTTATGATAGAGAAGAGGACTTTCAGCAAGATAAATAAAATGTAATCAGATAGAAAACGAAAGGGGAAACTGAAGGGAAAGAAACAGAGAGAAGGAGGAAGAATGAAAGGGAAAACGATTATGGGGGGAAGGAGACGACATAAATAACTAAGTACATGGCAAGAAGGAAGGGGGACAGAAAAAAAACAAGGTACATAATGGGAGTAGTAAAGAAAAAAGCGATACTTTTAAAAAGGAGCGAATGGAACAATAGGAGGGAGGGAAAGGGGTAAGAAACGGAGGGGAGAGAGGGAGGGAGAATAAGAGAAAGGAGAGAAAGAATGAATACCGGGGTGGTGGGTGGGAAGAAGGGCAACTATTTCTAAAAGTTTGCTTTGCGCCTTCAGAGAAATTGACCCCCAGGTTTGGACTCGGGTTAAACGTAATTGTCAGTGGGAGTTAGTTACAAGTGGGTTCGAGACGGCGGTGCAGTCTTCCTAAAAGTGAGGGGAGATTCTTCATTACACAACAGCTTGGAATCACAATTGTCACCTGGTCTGGATAAGTAAGTAGTCATTGCTCCGTGTTTGAGGGAGGCGACAGGGTGGGAAATGAAACCTCAGAAAGGGCCCGGTTCTTTTTAATTTTGAGACGACGGTGCCTGTTGCCGCTTTGAGCTCTCCGTGCCGTGCATTTGTTTCTCTCTGACTGTGCCCCTTTTAGTTTGAGTAGTTGAGCTACTTAGCAAAACGCCAGTTTAGCAGATGCGAGCTGTTTTATTAATGCGCGGGTTTAATCAGCAAATTCTCTTGCTTTGGGGACCCGCAAACTGTGGTATAAATTATTAATGAACAAATAATGCTCGTCTTTGGGACATATACAGATGGGGCATCGGCGTTCAAGGAGACTTTGCACGTTTCTTGTGCAGAGAGAAACAGCAAACAGAAAGTTATTGTAAACATCACTTTTTTTCAGTTTCCCTGCACTTCAGGGTGCAGCTCAATTCGTTCTCTGCGGGCGATGTTGACCGTATAGGAAATTATCTCTTTAATTCCGGGCATGTTAAAAAAGGGATCTGACCTGTAACGCTGTCTGATTTCCATTGAAATTCACGGCTAGGTGATATTGAACACTGACCCAGTTTCCATTAGCAACCTGCTGTCAGTTTCCCTGTCCATTGGTGTTTGAAGCTAACGATTATTGTCAGATGCAACATCAAAATAACAACAAAATGCTGCAAGTGCGCTGAATTATACAATAAAGGAACATTTCTAGGAAGCGACCTGTCATTCAAAACAAAAAGATCAGAATGTGCAGCTTGAACGTGGCTGAAATATTAAAGCTCCCCCGACGAAGTTTTACTATAACTAATCACAGAAGTACGGAATACTAAATAAACAATTAGCCTCAAAAACAATTTTAAACAAACATATTTCACGAACACGTTGTAACGTTTAAATTAATTAAAATGTTGCAAATCGTTCAACCAAATTTATTCAGTACGTTGCCATGGATGGTGCATAGGGCAATAGAGAATTTGCGATTTTCTACTTAGTAGCACCGAATTTTTTTTTTGCGCGCAGGTAATTTGAAAACGTTGCTGCTGTGCCAATGCAAAGTCCGGACTTAAAGCAGTTTGGAGTCGCTACTCCGTCTGTTATTAAAATATTCTTTCAGCCAGGGAGATTCAAAGGACTCCTCGGGCGGGAGGGAGTTAGCCAAGTGTTTGCGCAAATCGAAGTATGTGCCAGAAAATTCACGAGAGAGAAAAAAAAGTGCCACACATTTTGCCCCAGGGAACGTGAACAAAACAACAACCTAATTCGTTAGCACCAAGTTAAACTCTGCTATTCGAATCTACTTACTAAATGCTCTCACTATGCTGTAGTTAGTTTGACCCGTTCACGGTTCTGTCTGGAGATCATGTGAACAACAATTGCGACCAGGATTATTTTTTGTTGATTGCTGCAATGAATTTACAAGGGAGAGTGACCCCGGGCGCTTTTCCCATCAACATGTCTGTTTCGGACCTGTGTCAATCATTCCGTCAGGAAATAATTTCTGATGTACACAGATGCACTTCGTACAGACAGTCGGATACAATATATTTTGACATTCATAAATATTCTCAATGTAATGCAATATAAACGCAATGATTTCTCAGTAAACGTGTTAGAGAATAAGTGGATATGGTACATTGGATATGCAGTTACAGATACCTTCTAATCCGTCTACAAGATTGCATGGAGCAGTTTATATTATTGTCAACTTGTATGTTGTTCTATCTATCTATCTATCTATCTATCTATATCAATCAATTTCGGATCTGACGTCTCAATTTGAAAACTTATTTTAATCAAACGCCCGCTGCTGTCTCTCAGGTTACGAAACATCTATTTTGCATTAAATTGCCTCATCCTGCCTCAATTGTAACTGTCGCTTCGGCGCTTCCACCTCAAAACCAAATCTGACAAATTTGTTAATTTATGTTAGTCTGTTTCAGTTGTTTTGTTTTCGCCTTATTAAACCAATTCTTGGAATTACACCCAAATGTTCAGAATTTTCTGCCGCACCTCGCAGAAAGTAATCGCTGACAGGTTCTTTGCAGTTCAATTTTCTACCTGTTAATGTTTATAACACTCTGTATGTCTCCTTCCTTCTCTCCACTTTTTTTGCACTCCCTCTCTCGCTCAGACACAGATATTCACACTTACATGCCTCTTCACTTCACATGCCTTTTTCCAAATGTTTTGCTCAGTGTCTCTGCATTTCCTCCCCTCTCGGTTCCCTTCAGTTGCCCCTCCCTCCATGCCTCATCTGTTTCTCCTGGATTTTCCAATCCTTCCACCCTCTCTTGTCCTTTATCTGTCTTCCCTTGCAACCCCCCACACATCTCACCACACCCCCTCACCCCTATCCGCGCTGCCTATGGTTTCAGTAGAATCCCGGGAGCTATGAGGTGATGATTCCAGAGCAGCAGGCAAATTGAGGTTGGTGCACTGATGCAGGGCGGTTGGGTTGGGGGGGGGCGGGTTAGTGGAGGGGTGATGACGCACTGTCTGATGTGCCAACTTCATCTGGAACTTTAAACCAAGGCCAACGTTTGTCCATTCAGGCGAGGGTAAAGAGTGCTACTTTGAAGAAAGACAAATGAATTCCATTTCTCGGTGTCTTGACCAGTACTGATCCCCAATCCAATTTAGAAAAAACCTGGTCGGTGTCACATTGTTATTTGTGGGAGCTTGCTGTGCAAGAATTGGTTGCCCTGCTCCCTACATTATAACGGTGACCATGCTTCAAAAAATACTTATAAAAAGAACTGATGCTGAAGATCTGAAACAAAAATAGAAACTGCTGGAGAAACACAGCACTATTGGTGGACAGAGAAAAACAATTTAACATTTCGACTGCATCGGATTTCAAGAAGGGTCACTGGACTCGAAACATTAACTCCGTTTCTCTATCCATTGATACTACCAGACCTGCTGAGTTTCTCTGCAATTTCTGTTTTTAGTTCAAAAGTCCTACACCGGCTGCCCCGAGCGCACGAAAGACTATATATAAATGCAAGCTTTTTTTGGGAGTAGAGTTGTTACTTGTTTTATTCGTTCGTGGGATATGGGCCAGCATTTATTAACCATGTGTCGGTGCCTTCGAAAAAGTAATGGTGATCTATCTTCTCGAAGCACTGCAATCTTTGAACTATAGGGACACCCTAGGGAAGGAGTTCCAGCATTTCGATTCAATCCTGTTCCTCTTCTTTCTTAATTAACCCCACCTTTCCCCTTTCCTTTCTGTCGAGTCTATAGTCAACCTGGTTCAACACATGACTCTCATTTCTCCATGGCTAGCCTTAGAACCTAAACCCCCAGCCTTTTCCCAGTTGGAGAGTATGGTTCCATTTCCGAGGAGCCGCGCGAAGTGCGTCATCAACTTTCTGAGAGGTTCTGTATTTCTCGGGCCTTCTCTTCTGGAAGCTCTTTGCCTTTAGATTTGGTTGGGTATGGGTTGGGTTGGTGGGATTGGCACGGTCCTAATATGTCGATACCTATTAAACGATTCACGGGGGTTTCCCATTGTGGCGAGTTTTAGCTAAAACGGAAATTCGAGCGATTTGAACAATTCTTCCAGTTTCTTCTCAATCTTTCGCTCCAGTATATCTTGTGGGATGATTCCCTCACCGGCAGTCAAGACTAAAACAAGAGGAGTGAACCCTCTCAAATGTCTGTTCACAATGCATCTCATTTATGATGTGGAGAGTTTTTGTTAGCAGCTGGTTGATGTTCACCTTGGCTTTATTTTATAATGTGTTAAGTTGCTAGCCTGCTTTAGAATTTAAATAGCGACTACCGCCACGTTCTGTTGCATACATCAAGTGTTGACCATTGAATGGATGCAATGGTCTTGGTTCCAAATTGAGGACTTAGGTCCATCAGAAGAGGGTTGGATCATTGTCTTTAAAGCCTATTACATTGCTACGCGGTGTTTTCAAGGCAGCAGAATGGCACCAACTAAGACGCTCACCTTAGGCGAGGGGTGGAAATGGGCGTCCTTCTTTGTCCTGTGAATGAGAACGCTAGCAGGGAGGTGCTGCGCCTGGCCACTCTGTCTACTGCACCCAGACTGCCAGCCGTGCTCCACATTCTCACCTATTTCCAACTCCCTCCCTCCCTCCTCTATTGGGATGGAGTCACCAATATTGGAAACTAGTGATGTTGGGATTTAGTAGGTGTGACAGCGAGAGAACGTAATGTTTTTAAACAGGGGTAAAGTCGACATCGTGTTACCTGACGATGAGGCTGTACCTCCATTAGACGAAGGCACTGGTCGTGGTTTAACCTGAGTGACACCACCCCTCAGGCAAGGGAAAGAGATTGAAGTTTGATTTCCTGTCCTGGGATGGGCAACCGGCGTATGAATTGAACCGATGCTGTTGGGTATTAATCTGCATCACAAACCAGCTGTCCAGCCAACTGAGCTAATCGGCTTCCAACTGTTGGAATACTGAGGCAGCATGGTACAACAGTTTGGAGGAACTGGTATTGGTTCATGGTCCTCCGGTACAAGTTAGCGAGTTTTAGATTTTATTATTGCAGTCACTATATAACCTCTACATGGGACTCTTGTGGTAGTGTCCCTACCTCTAAACCAAGATGCCTGGGTTCAAGACCACCCGCTCCAGAGATATGTAATGACATTCTTGAATAGGTTGTTTGGAAAATATGTATAACCTTTGTATAAGACAACGTTTAAAACATCAAGAATACTTTAGCTGCAACATTGAATTCCCATATGACAAGCTCATAGATGTACGGTGTGTGAAATACTAATTCAAGGAGGAATCAATGTTTATACTTCATGAAAAGAGAGTGCTCATGCATATTAAATGTTGGGGTTCCTCTTGAATTGGTATTCTTGCGAATTGTCCTGATTGTTTCCTCAAAATTGATTTTTTTTCCAGCAATACTCTGTCGTTCTGTACTGCCTGAGCATTGTTTGGGTTATTTTTATGGGATATCCTTTGCAGGATAGGGTGATTTGTCCTCCATGAAAGTCCCAGATGACCACTCCGTCATTAGAGAGAGAGAGAGACGGCTGTGGTGGTTTAACCTGAGGGTCACCATGTCTGGGGTGATGGGGTGGGTGAGGTTGAGAAGGTGGGGATCTTCAGAGTGCTCTTGGCCGTGGTAGGGGAATTGAACCCGTGCTGTTGGTGTCACTTGGCATCACCCATCAGTGATCCAGTAGACGAGTGGAGATGTATTCGGGATCTACTGACTTGAGACTGCTGTCATGTGGTGGAGTTGTATTAATCGACGCCAGACATGGGCCTGTCCTTTTCACCGCTCTGGCTTCTCCCGTGGTCCTTGGGGCTCAAAATGTTTCTGTCCTTCCTGCAGACTCTGCGCCTATTTGATTGGTCCCCAAAAGGATTTGGCAGCTACGTTGCATTTCTCCAGGAAGGCCTTCAACACCTCCTGCTCTGGGGTAAGTAATCCTGTTTAAGGACGCAGGTATCTGTTTCAATACAGGGAAACAGTTGGGCCACACACTCATTTCCCTCTTGTCTTCCATTTCGCCTGTTATTTCATTGGTTTGATCTCATGTTTGTGGGTAATGCTGAGGAGAAGGCTATAATCCATGTTTGGCAGCATGGAATACAGCAACTTGCGTGCGTTTTGTTTTAAAGCGGGAGGACTAGGTTGGCTTGTATTCTACGATGGTTTATTTTTGAGAATGTGTTACTAACAGCAGGGAAAAACACCACATTAACCTTGAGATAGTAAGAACTGCCGATGCTGGAGTCTGAGATAACACTGTGGAGCTGGAGGAACACAGCAGGCCTACAACCCAACGGTTTCAATGTGGACTTTACTAGCTTCAAAATCTCCCTACCCCCGGCCTCATCCCAAGACCAACCCTCCGTCTCATCCTCGCCTCCTTGACCTGTCCGCCTTCTCTCCCACCTATCCGTTCCTGCCACCTCACTGACCAATCCCCACCACTACCTACCTGCTATCACCATCCCACTTACCTTCCCCAGTCCAACCCTCCCCCTCGCTACTTATTTCAGAGCCCCCATCCCCTCCCCCATTTCTGAAGAAGGGTCCCGACCTGAAACGTCAGCTTTCCTGCTCCTACGATGCTGCTTGGCCTGCTGTGTTCATCCAGCTTTACACCTTGTTATAGCACAATAACCTTGTGGTTTACAGAGAATCCAACCATCAAATTTTAACAATCAGAATACTGTGCAAATTGAAACTGTCCCATATTCTACTTCTCAAATACAAGGTGCGTACTACATATGAAAGTTTCACTTACCTGCTTTTTAGTTATCGTCCAATCAACCTGCTAAGGGATGATATTACACTCCTCTGGAAGAGGTGGGATTTGAACCCAGGATTCTTGGCTTAGAAGTAGGGGACAGTATCACTGCGCCGCAAGAGCCTGCTTGTTGCACTGTCTATGTTACTTTGTCTAGTAACATCCAACGGAGTGTGACAGTGCGCGCGTATGCGAGAGACTTTGTGGGCACGTTTGTGTGATTGTAAAAATCTGTAAGATTAATGAATGATCTTCCATTCATGTTCGCGGGATGTTATGGTCGCTGTCAGAGCCATCATTTATTGCCCGTCCTTAATTGCCCTGGAGAAGGTCGTGGTGAGCTACCGCAGTCTTTGTGGATGTAGAGACACCCACTGTGCAGTTAGGAAGGGAGTTCCAGGATTTTGACCCAGCGACATTGAAGGAAAGGAGATATATTTTCTGTCAGGATGGGTGATTGGTTTGGAGGAAAACTTGCAGGGGGTGGTATTTCCATGTTTTTGCTGCCCTTGTCCTTCTTGGTGGAGGTGGTCGTGGGTTTGGAAGGTGCTGAGAAACTTGATCTTTAACTCAGGGCCTCGTCAGTGTTGAACGGAATAACGGGAGAGAAGAGGTCAATGGTGTAGTTACACCAAGTTTAACTTTTTAAAACCGAAAGCTTTCCGTGAAGGGGTTGGGAGAGAAGGAGATAGAAAAAATCAGAATGGCCGGAAGGGAGTGAGACCTATAGAAGTGCAGGAAAGTAACAGATAATTCTCAGTAAGGATGAAGGCATTCTGGGGGGCCTGAAACCTATCACTCACCTGTGCTGGATTACAGAACGTGAGTTTACACTTTCAGAACCCTGTAACGACAGGAACATTGAACTCTTTCTGAATATTTGCTCATTCAATGCAGGTAAATTGGGACTTGATTTCTAGTTCTGTCCTTGATGTTTAAATGTCCCAGGGTTGCTTGCACTTGTTCCTTAAACTGCAAATAAACGCTGTTGGGCTGTGATACAGAACCCACTGTGTCAAGCGCACGTGGAATCACATATTTCAAAAGACAAAAATCAAGGCAACAGGCCTCAAACGATAGGAGAAAAAAGTTCACGGTTCGGGGAAAAATAGATTTGAGAGGAACGGTGAACTTCTGGTGAGAGTCTAATTGATTTTGCAGTTTCCCTTACACTGTTCCCTCTCAACAGGAGTCATTAGGAGCGTGTGGTGTCGGAGCGAAACTCTGTTTGGAAACAATGATGGCGACGTTTACAGACTTAGAAAATGGAGCGGGGGTGATTGTGGGGGTGTGGAAAGTAGTTAGACATTGCTGCTGTCGCAGAAGAAGCGGGCACTACGGGTTTTGTGACCCCCTGCCTCGTTACGCACACGCACAGACTAGGGCGAGGAAATGGGCTGAACAGAGAGCAGACGGAAATCCTGTACCCCTTTCAACATAAACACCTTTCTATGGTGGAAGTGAAGTTTGAGGTGACAGTTGCTGGAAATTCTGGTGCTGTACAGTTAACCAGGCCGGGACAAAAAAATGTTCTGCCTTTTATTTCCTGCAGTAAGGAAACGACTCTTAAACGGCTCCGGCTCTTAAAATGGTTCATTTAAAATGCTGCGGCCCTTGAGCTGGTATACATTCTGAGTTTAATCATTTGCTGATACACTCCCTATTTAAACCGGTCCATATCTGGACCACTTTGATTGACCTCATAAAACCTCTATAACATCTCGAACGTATGACACGTTGATTCCATTCAACTTTGAACAGGCCACAGATCCACCCATCTCTTAAACCCACTCGAAGCAAAAAGAATATTTGTATTCCTTCCACAGCGAAGTTCAAGCACATCAAATGTTTGCCACGAGGCGAGTGTTTTAAATCTCTCGCCGTCCTCGCTTGAACTCCGGTTGTAGCCAGACTGACAGAATTCTAAATCTGTCAGGGGTATGCGGTTTCCGAGGGATTTAATTTTAATACTTGCAATAAGCAGCAGCGGCCGGAAAGTGTATGGAACTGGCGAAAGGCCGAGTGAAAGTGGGAACTGAGTTAGCAGGCTGAGGCAATGTGGTCATATACCCGCGCACACCCGACATGTAAAAAATAAGCGTGACAGGGTTTGTCGAGTTAGAAAGAGACAGGTGAGAGGGAGAGAGAGATGCGGTTAAATAGAGTTGCGGTTAAATGGAAGAGATTAGCGAGAAAGACAGCATGAGAAAGAGATGGAAGGCACAGACAGAGTTGAAGATAGATGGGATTATATCTAGAAAGAGAAACTGGTTAGAGGAGGTAGTTTCAGAGAGAAGAGAGATGGATTTAGAGGGCGACAGATAGAGGTTTAAGAGAGGATACTGAGACAGACAGACATAGAGTTAAAGAGCGGTGACTTTAGAGAGAGAGACAGAGAAATGGTTAAAGAGAAATAGGATTAGAGAGAGAGAGAGACAAAGGGTTAGAGGGAGATGAGTTTAGAGAGAGAGAGACAGACATAAAGAGAATTGGGATTAGAGCGAGACAGACATTGAATTGGAGAGGTACTGTTAGGGAAAGAGACACAGAGAGAGAAGAGTTAGCGTTAATGAGAGACGGACCGCGAGACAGTTATGGAGAAATGGGGTTAGAGAGACAGACAGACATAGAGTATGCTACAGAAAGAAAAATAGGGAGAGATAGGCAGAGAGAGGGTTAAAGACAGATGGAGTTAGACAGAGACAGAAATCAAAGAGAAATGGATGAAAAGAAGACAAGAGCGCATTGAAGAGAAATGGGTTTAGAGCAGTGGTTAAAGAGGTCTTGCATAGGGAGAGAGGTGAGAGACGGCAGAGTATTCATATTCAGAGAAACAGCGTTAGAGGGAGAGGGAGATTGCAGAGCACGAGTAAAAGACGAACAGTGTTAAAGAAATGGGATGTTGAGAGTGGAATTTTCAAAGTATTAAAACTTTCAATCATTACAGGAGTGTGTTTCTTCTAAAACCGCTCACAGGCTGGGCAGAGAAATGCCAAATGGCACTAAATTGAAATGTGAACCAGGAATAGGGAGATTCCGAGCCAAACAGTTCAGTGCTATCCCTCTGAAAGATCGAAGAGGTGAGACTGGTTCCCCAGCGTCATGACAGTGACTAG
Organism: Rhincodon typus; assembly: GCF_021869965.1. Classification (NCBI taxonomy): domain Eukaryota; kingdom Metazoa; phylum Chordata; class Chondrichthyes; order Orectolobiformes; family Rhincodontidae; genus Rhincodon; species Rhincodon typus. The sequence continues at coordinate 8,120,494 of NC_063369.1, forward strand.
CCCAAGATCTGGAGGATGTCCCACAGATGCTGCGAGACCCCGCTGAGTTCCTCCAGCACTTTCTGATCTTATTTCAGATCCCCAGCATCCGCAGTACTTTCAGCTGGATCGTGACCCCTGTCCCCAGGAATCTGCAACAGGGCAAAGCTCCATTTCAAACATTTCCGGATTTTATTTCAACATTTCTGATTTCTGAAGAAGGGTCCCGACCCAAAACGTCAACTTTCCTGCTCCTCTGATGCTGCCTGGCCCGCTGTGCTCCTTCAGCTCCACACTGCGTTATATCTTATTTCAACATTTGTCGTTTTTTTTGTTGTTAATAAAACTGGTAGAATCAATAAACACTCATTCAGCCCTCCATGCAAGCAGCCCTCACATCCAATGTAACCCAGGATCTGGGTACGGAAGGCAGTAATCATGTTTTCCGACGGAATGTTTGCTGTCTGGAAATCTAGCTCTAGCCCCCTGCAAGTTCTCTGGACTGTGCTGCAGCTTCGTGGTGTTTGTCCGAAACAGCTCTTCATTATAAACTAAACATCCACTGTCACAAAATGGAACCCAGTCACCCAAAGTGGCAACTCAGTCTTAAAAGCAGAAACGTGTTAAGTGCTTTCATGTCCAGTAACAGGACTCCCAACTCTGGGTTCCAGGTGATGATCTCGGTCTACTTCAGCCCTGGTGCTCACACTGTCCAAGCTTCGAGATGGCAAGGTAATTAATAAGCATGAATATGAGAAGGCCCCTGTGTTTGTAGAACTTTCCTTGAGGGCTGTTGAGGTGCAGTGTAGTGTCCCTACTTTTGAGCCAGGAGGCCTGGTTCAAGCCTTACCAGCTTCATTAACAGCAAATCACATCCATTGTCACATCTTTGACAGTAGAGCTGGATGAACACAGCAGGCTAATCAGCATCAGAGGAGCACCAAGGCTGACGTTTCTGGCCTAGACCCTTCTTCAGAAAAAAATGGTGGTTTTATTTTTATTCATTCATGGAATGTGGGCATGGCTGGCTATTATTTATCACCCATCCATATTTGCCCTGAGGGCAGTTAAGAGTCAACCACATTGCTGTGGGTCTGCAATCACATGTAGGCTGGATGATTGCCTTCCCTAAAGGCCATTAGACTTTTAATTCCAGGTTTTAACTGATTTCAAATTCCACCATCTGCCATGGTGGGATTTGGACCCATGTCCCCAGAACATTACCTGAGTTTCTGGATTAATATCTCTGCATTTATAGACCAGGGGCCCAGGCTAAAGCTCAGGAAACAGTTCATAATCCCATGGTAGTTGATAAAATTTAAATACACTAAATAAACTCCAGAATTGTCCAGAACTGAAGTTTTCATTTTTTTAAAAAAAAATGCATCTAGTTCACAAAGGAAGGAAATCTGTCACCCTTACACAATCTGGCTTGCATGTGTCTTCTGCACCATAATGATGTGCTAGTCTCTGATTTGCCTCCTGCAACTGGCCTGGCACTAGCGATGGGAAACAAGTTCATAAAACAGAAGCCTCACAAAAGTATTTGTCAAACAAAATTTGTTGAACAAAGTGAGATTAAGGGCAGGTTACCAAAATTTAGGTTGAAGAGATAGTGGCAGCTTGAAGCACTCTTGTGGCACAGTGCTAGTGTCCCTACCTCTGAGCCAGGAGTCCTGGGTTTAAGTTCCATCTGCTCCAGCGGTATGTAATAACATCTCTAAGCAGGTTGATTAAGAAAATATCTAAGAGCAACATGAGAAGGGTTCTTGTAGTGCACTGGTATTATCCCTAACTATGAGCTGGAAGGCCTGGGTTCAAGTTGCACCTGCTTCAGAGGTGTGCAATAATATCTATTGAGCAGATTGATTGCAAAATATCTTGGAACAACTTGAAGGAAGGAGAGGTTGTGGTAATGAAGGTAATGAAGGATCACGTGTTCATCTCAAGGTTAAATAGGATGCAGAGGTTGTGAGTTAATCTCAGTCAATTGTTAAGGAGAGCAATATATTTGATGAATAAGCAATGAAGAATGCAATGGGACCTAAAGTCAATGGCTTTGGTATCCTCAATGCTTATGTGGAGGAAATATCTGCATATCAAAATAGAATTTCAGACAGACAGCAGTTTGATGACAGTGGAGGCATTGAGGGAGATGGTGGTGAGATTGAGCTGAATCTCATCCACATATAAGTTGAATCTGATATAGTTTTGGATGATATTGTCAAGGAGTAGTATGTCTACAATGCTTATCCCATTTAGCTCTACAATGGGAGAGAGCTGGATAGGGTATGGATCAGTAAAAGTGGGAAGGTGTGAATTTGAGATTGACATATCCAACATTCTGGATAAAGTGCATCCAGATAGTAGTTATGTTGTGGTTTATACTGAGATATAAATGATCCCTGGTAGGGAGGGATTGTTATGAGCAAAGGTTAAACAGGTTGGGTCTCTACTCACTGGAGTTTAAAAGAATGAGAGGTGCTCCCATTGAAACATATAGGATTCTTAAAGGGGTTGACAGGGTAAATACTGAGAGGATACTTCACTTCATGGGACAGCCTAGGACCAGAGGGCATGGTCTCAGAAATAAGGAGTGCTATTTAAGACTGAGACATTTCTTCTCTCTGAGGGCTGTGATTCTTTTGAACTCTTTGGTACAGAGTCCATTTTATATTTAAAGTTGAGATAGATTCTTGATCGGGGGGAGAATCACAAGTTACGGGGAAATACAGGAAAGTAGATGTGAGAAATGTCAGATCAGCCATGATCCTGTTGAATGGAAGAGCAGACTTCAGGGGCTGAATAGCCTACTCCTGTTCCTATTTCTTATGGTCTTATATTAGGAAGCCTCCCCTACTCAATGTTATTGGGTTTGTTTGATATAATTAACAATCTGCAAGTAAGACTTTATGGACTTGATCATGTTGAAATTATTATAGAAGTAGCATAAAGCTGTCTGAAAGGATGGTGTAGGTAGAAACCCTCAACATATTTCAAAAGTCCTTGGATATGCAACTGAATTTTCTTCCATAGGCTTTTCAAACATCATATTCCAATAACCCCTAATAACCCCTTGTGCTAAAAAAAGTCCATCTTTTCCCCTCTGGTTCTTTTCTGTGGATATCTATCCACCCATCAGTGGAAACAATTCCTCCTTATTCACTTGAAGGAAACCCCTCATGATTTTGAGAAAGAGCAAGCCAGAGTACAAGAACAGTGCCCTCCAAAAGGTATATTTAAATCGGCACCCATTGTATAAATATTTGTCTCAATTGAAATTGACATCAAGAAGTATTGCTTTCTCAAAGAGTGATGAATATTTGCCAAGTATGGTCCTTCAGAATGCTGTTAGATGATGTGATGAGAGAGTTAGTGTGCTACAGCTGAGATTTCCAAACATTGGCCCACAGATCTTGCTAATGTAGCCATTCGAAACCTTGCAACTCAATTCCATTTGCGTTTACTTTTCTGACTCACTGGTTGTTCCTTGTTTGACTTTGTGAGCTTTGGAAAAAACAGTATTTAGCGGGTTGTTGACTCAACAATGGATAAACCCTGAATCGGAATAACAAGATCCATTGGTATCAGCAGTCCATGATCCACGGATGTCAATAGGGCATGAAATTAATCTTTATACGTGTTCTCAGAGACATCTGGGCATACGTAGGCTAACATCCCTGAAATCCACAAAGGTGAAAAAACAACTAAGCACCTTTGCACAGAAGGAATGGCCTTTAATGGTTTGAATGGCCTTTTGGTTCATTTTAGACATATTCTTCCTAACCTCCCTTCATACAGACTACCTAGACTTTGGACTTTTCATCCATGACTCTGGTTCAGAAAGTGGTGAATTCAAATTTCACTCGGCACTTGAACACAAAACACTAGTTTGACACTGTAAACCAAATAAGTGCTGCACTGTTGGAGATGCTATCTTGTGATATTAAACTAAGGCCCAATTTTCCCATTAGCTCGATCCAAAGATCCCATGGCATTATTTCAAAAAAGAGTAGCGAAATTATCTTCAGTGTTGTAGCAAATATTTATTCTTTAATCAACATAATTAAAATATGATATTGGTCATTTATCACTTTGCGGTTTGCGAGAGCTTGCTATGCACAATTTGGTTGCTTCATTTTCTAGATTACAACATTAACTACTCTTCAAAAATATAAGTACTTATTTTGTCATAAAGAGTGGAGGGTTACTCTGTAGTTATGGAAAGTTTTATGTAAAGGCAAATCTTTCTGTTCTTTCTTCTTCCACATTTTGTTTTATAACATCCTTAGCTGCATGTGAGTTTGCACTATTATGAAAGAATCCCAGTGTATCGTAAAATGTAGATCTGCTGATCTTTTACATTTGAGGCCTTTTCCTTTAACTATTACATTTCTGATGAAATACTACTGACAGATGTCTGAACCCACCAATCAATGTTCCGAGAATTGTGTGAAACTTTAATCAAATCTTATTTGGACTACACTTTAAGTACTGTGTACAGATCTGTTTCCTATATTATGAGAAAGGATACAGAGACATTGGCAGAGTTGCAAAAAATATTTACAAGGAACTGTGACCTTATACCTATGTGCAAAGGATAAATGGGGCATTTTCCTTTTCTCTTGAAGGAAAGGACAGATGGGTGACCTCATTAAGCTTTTTGAAATTATAATTTTATAATTTAGACTGAAGAGAATGTGGTTCCACTTGTGGGGAAAGGCACAATGGAAGGTGTTGAATACCTGATAGTCACCAGTAAAATCAAACAGTGAATTTAGAAGAAATTTCTTCAACTAGTGAAAAATGAAAATGTAAAACCCATGGACACAGGGAGTGGCTGAAATAAATTGTATAGATGCATTTATGGGAAGGCTAGGTAAGTACACGAGTGTTAGGCTGGTGAGTGATGAATGAGGAAGGATGGAATGAGACTTAAGTGGAATGTAAAAGCCGACATGAAGCACCTAGTTTCAATGTTACATATTCGATGTACTTCCGTCTAAGTTCTATGATAGAAATACTATCTGTTTTGAATAATCACTGCTGCGCATCTGCATGCCAATCAAAATGTTGTTTACATTATTCACAGCACACTGGCACCCTCTCTGATTCCAAACATATTTTTCATTTTCCTTTCCCGTCACTCAGCACTAACTCCTGAACAAACTGTCTCCGTCACTCACATGCGCACACATCTGGCTCACACTCACACACACACCCACCAAATCTAACATGCACCAAATGAGGATAGAGAAGATACAACTTGTTTTGTTCTGCACACACATGCTGAATCACAGTCCCTGTCTCACATTCCCTGCACAGACTCTTAATCACTTTTGCACACTCATATTGTCACTGATCAAACACTCATATGTAGAATCACAATTCCTCGCTTCCTTCCCTTAACTGCACTCATTCAAAAGAACATAAGAAGTAAGAGCAGGAGTAGGCCATTCAGCCCTTCGAGCCTGTTCCGTCATTCAATATGACCATGGCTGATCTCATCTCAGTCTCAACTTCACTTTCCTCCTGCTCCCCAAAACACTTCAACCTATTGCTAATTAAATTTCTGTTCAATGAACAATCATCACTCACGTACTTTCTGCCCATCACTTGCAATGCTAAGTAACTATAAAGGTCCATACTTATAACTTTTCATTGGTGATGGTCAAACAGCTAATTTAATATCTGTAACTGTAGAGTAATCTTCATCCTATTTGTATTTCTACACACCTTTCAGCTTGTCTTGTATGCACACTCACAGTAAAAATGTATTTATCGCACTCACAAATTGAGTCAAATTTTCTCACTCTCTCTTGCTCACGCACATACACACAAACTCAACACAAACCCTTTCTTTCCATGCAATCTGTCCTCCAATAATTCATATTTATATAACAAGGGTCTTCAGAACAAGTAGCCATTAAATTTTAGTAGTCTTGTAAACTAGCTGACTTACTGATACATTGCAATTATGTTAGGGGGTTTGGTTAGCTCAGTTGGCAAAATGGCTCGTTTGTGATGTAAAATGATGCTAACAGCATGGGTTCAATTCCCTCACCAGCTGTGGTTACCGTGCAAAACTCTCCTTCACTACTTCACCCCTTTTTGATGTGTTGTGACCCTCTGGTTAAACCACTACCATTCATAACTCTCTCTAGTGAGTGGGGCTGTAGCAACTCTGTAAGTGCAGTAGTACGAATGTGCATCCGTGATGTAATGTTTGTCTTGCTGAACTTTGAAGCATTAATGTTCTTGAGGAGTTGAGATGAAGTGACTCCTATAGTGGGCTGATAGTTTTAGCAGTCTCTAATACTTGGAATTGGAGTCGTAAGCATTGTGCAATGCTATACTGCATGAAAATTTATATAAATACCAGTTTGTTGCCCGGTATTTGAAGGTGTCACTAAGGAGGCTGTAGCATTCTTGCCCCAGAGTCAGTGAGTGGTGGATTTAAATCTTACCCCAGAGATCTGAGGACAAGAATTGAGGCTGATACTTCAGTGCAGTACGTTTGAGGTGCTGCCTATAAATTTAAACGCAAATCCCATGCCATTTTAAGAAAGAACCGAAGGGTTTGACCTGTGGTGTAGTGGGCAATATTTGCCCTTCTGTCAATATTACACGAACACTTTTTTCTGTCTATTTTCACATTATTGTCTTTGGGGCTAGCTATGTGAACATTTGTGCGCCGAATTTCCTCATACCGCAATTTCACGAGTACTACATTGGCTGTAAAACACCTGGGGACTTCCCGAATTTGTGAAATGCACATCGGTCCTTTTTTTTAAAAACTCACTTTTCAAAGGATCTTCGGGATTGCGCCAGTAATGAAAGATATCTTCTGGAGTACGTTCGAACTATAGTGGGGTCATTCATTTAGAAATATGTAATGCAGAATGTGCTGGAAACGTGCAACAAGAGACAAGATTTAGGTGTCAGATTAGCGACCTAATGCATACAGTGTCCACTCCGATTCTCTGTCGGACTCTATTTCTATTTCTACTGCCAGACTTGCTGACTTTCTGCAGCTCCTTCTGTTTGTATTATAACCCCTCCACCATGTATTTTGCCTTGTTAACGTTGACATTTCTAAAAAAAAACTGCAAAGTTGATAACTTTTTTTTTCCAAAAAGAAGGAACTGCAGTGCCACATTACTTCCAGTATGCATTGTAGAATTTCACGCCCCAAGAAAATTGCCCATTGAAATTGTCAGAACGCGGGTCTCTTGCAGGGAGTGAAGGGTTAACGTTACAATCATTGACACTGCAGCATGTTGCACCATACTGGGTTTCTCCGTCCTTCCTGTTAAAATGAGCTCCAGTTTATTGGACAATTTAACAGCAGATTTATGAGCAGCCAGTAATGAGGAATATTGATACCACAGTCCGGCCGATTAGTCCCTGACAGTGGGAAACAGGCGAAAGATTTAATCGTGGGATTATTTGAGAACTTCAGGTAAACAAGAACATGGCCTCAGTCTTCGGGTTAAACAAATATCAAACCGCAACCAGCTTCAATCAGATCCCTAGCGAAGCCCGCCCGGAGTCCAACGCCACAGGCCCAACTAATTACACCAAAATACTAATTATTTTGTGTCACACTATAAACTAATCTATAATCCCCTCTAAATAAGACTTTATGTTGCCTTGTTGATTTCTGTGGGAATTTCAACGTTTGCCGTAGCCTGCGGCTAATGACTGTACAGTAATATCACTAAAGAAGGGAACATTGCATGTTCTAAACTGCCAACGCGTCCTGACTCAACAGCAATTTATTACAACTCACAGAGGAGTACGAATGAAAGTTTTGTTTCCCTTTGCCCTCGGGCTTGTAATCAACAGCTTAATGAAAAGTTGAAGACCAGGACCAGAATACAACGTATCAACTCACTGTTTTCTTTATTTCTATTTCTCTTTCCCCCGCGTTCTAGTTCCCACTGTGTTTTCTGTGTCCGTTTCCCCACCTCTCTTTCTTTCGCTCTCATTCTTTACTTTTCTTTTTTGTTACTTGCTGTCTTTTCGTTTTTTAAAAGTTTTTTTCTCTTGGTATTTTTATTTCTGTCCTTATTTCCTTACCTCTCGATTTCTGTTTCTTTCTATCTCACTTTCTCCCTCTTTCTCTAATTCTCTATGAATCTCCTCCTCCTTTCTTCCTACCTATGACTGTCACTTTCTCCTTCTGTATTTTCTCCCCCTCTCTAATCTATCCCGCTCTTTTCCTCTCTACCTTTTCTCTCAGTGTCCCCCCTCTCTCTTTCCTCTCCATGTATTTCTCACCCTCTCTCGATTTTCACTTTCTAATTCTCAGCCTCTTTCTTTTTCTTTCCCTCTTTCTATTTTCTCTTGTTTGCCTTGTTTCTATTTTCTCTCTCCACTTCTCCCCTATTTTCTTCTACATTTCTTCCCCTTTTTTGCTTTCTATATATTTCTCCTCCTTTCTATTTTTTCCATTTCTCTCCCTCTTTCTGTTTTTCTCTCCATTTCTTTCCATCTGTCTATTTTTCTATTTCTCTCCTACACTTTTTTCTTTTTGTTTCTTACCTGCTGTCTATGTGTTCTCTTCATTTCTCTTTCTCATTTCTATTTCCATTTCTGTTCCCTCTTTTTAAATTAAAATAAAATCTCGCTATTCTAGCCCAATCTCTCTCTATTTCTCTCTCCCTCACTTTTTTTTCTCTCTGTGTGTCCCTATTTTCTCTCTGCCTGTTTCTACCTTTCATTCGTTCTGCTGAAAGTGACCCGTGTTCCTAAGTCCCGCGAGCTGCCTTGACACGCGTGAAGCGTGAACGCCGTCCGCTTGTTAACGGCGCCAAGGCCAACAACGCAAAGAAACGCTTGGAATATTTGACGAAGTATTCCTGACATTCCCCGTAAAACGCGCAATGTTGCTGTTCTGTCTAACACAAGTCCCCTTCCTTACCCCCACAGACAAAACACATGCCCCTCTCTTCAAACATGGGATTATAACACAGATTGCTGAATGTTACAGGGTCCGGTTTGGAAGCGCAAACTTGTAGATTGGTGTCCCCGAATGTTTCAGCAGCGACTGTTTAGTCCGCTATGTCACCCTGCTCGAAATATTTTAAGATCTTCTATTATTTTATAAAATTAAGCCAATGAGCAGAGTATTTGACCTTTATTCTGATATGAAAGCGGGTTAAGTAGTGAATGGACTAAATGGCCGGGGTGGCAGGGTGACAACTGACCATAACGTCTCACCCCTCCCCCCAGGCCCTCGCCCCCCGCCCCCCCTCCAATGATCACCCCTCCACTGATCAACTCCCCTCACTGGTCACCATCACCCTTCCCCACTGTTCACCCGCCCCACTCCTCCACTAATCTCTCCCCCCCACTGATCACCTCCCACTCCCCCACTAACCCCCTCCCCCACTGATCAACTCTCCTCACTGATGACCACCCTCTCCCCACTGATGACCAACCCCTCCCCACTGATCACCACCCTCTCCCGCACTGATCACCATCCCCTACCCCACCGACACCCGTCCCCCCACTGATCATCCCCTGCCCCCACTGATCCCAAACCCTCGGACATTATCTGATTTAACTATTGGGGCAGGCGATAGGGGGCATTACATTGATGGAAATTAAGCCATGGACTTGTTTCCGTTAGTCCCATGTTTATATAGAAAACTGACAATATTCAGTGTTAGAGGTACCATGTGCAGTTCAGTTGCCGCTCGCTCCTCCAATTTAAATGAATTGTACCCCCCCCACTTCCCCTCACCAGCACTAAGAACAAGTGAAATATTGATTTCAAAATTAACACACCAGTCTAAATTCAGGAGTTCCCCCAAAACGGTTGTAGTAGAACCACATATGTGGCTGTCTGCGTAGGCGCGAGTTTTTATTTGGTTATTAAAGCTTCTTTACTGCGGTAAACATTGCAGAAGCTTGTGTAATGCAATATTATTAAAATGTGATCAGTGAGAAATGTCACTAATGGCGATAGCGAAGCCTCAGAAGTAAACAACAGCTTTTTTTTCAAGGCCTCCTGACCGTGCGCATCTTCTGACACCTGCTGTCCCTTAAATCCAATGTCACTGATGCGCTCTGACCTCCAAATATGCAGACTCACAACACAACTGCTTTAACCTCATCACTCCCACCCGCCCACTTCCACTCACCACCGCCTCCCACCCCAACCCCCTCCACACACACGCACACACATGCGTGCGGTCTCTCTATCACACACGCAAGCACATGCATGCACATACAGACACACATACATACATACAGACACATAGATATGCAAACATACGTATAGACAATACGCACTGTCTGTCATACAAACATACATACACACAAACACACGTACGCAAACAAACATATCGACAACACACACTGACTCTCACATGCAAACATATATACACAAACATACAGACACACAAACAGATAAACATACATGTACATAGACAGCACACACCGTCTCTGTCACACACAAATACACATGCAGACACATATACAGACTCTCACACAGTTTCCGTCACATACAGTCTCTCTCACAAACAGACACACGCAAATACATACATACAGGCACACAGCGTCTCTCTCCCACATAGGGCCGCACTCACGTATGTTGATGCACACATATAGATACACGCACATACGCATACAAGCACCCGTGTACACAAGCATATACATACAGACAGACACGTGCACACACATACAGATGTAAACACATACACACAGGGGACACACATACATGCATGCATTTAGACCCACACACATAAATACACAGTATTGTTACTAATTTTCAACTTTCCGTTCACTGGTTAGCTGGCATCGAGAATACTAATGGAGAGAATGGAGCAAGCTTCAGGCACGGCACTTTCCCGTTATTTACTAACAGGCAGAGAATATATATTTAATATATCGTAAAACAAAATATGGTTTAAAATACAAAGAAGGTGAAAGCCTCACTAGATTTCATATTGCGCATTGTAAGTTTTAGATTTGAATAATATATCAAAAATTTTCGTGTGAGTCCGTATGTCCATATATTAAAATGTTCACAATGAAACTGGCTATTCATTCGCTGAAAGCCCAAAGTAACAGGTGAGCGTCAGTAACAAGGCTAAAGGGTTCCCACACCCTCACCACCAGATAATGCAATGGATCCTGCCAATAATGTATATATTACATCCAAGTAATATATCTGAGACAGTAAGGAGAGGCTGTTTATCACCACTGTTTGCTTATTGTTAAATGTTCAACATTCTTCAGATATTGTAAAGAGGTAGATACACACTGCTTGGCCACAAAACCCAAAAGCCAACAATACTGGTAACACATTCCAACCTCACATGCTGAAAGCCATCGATGAAGAGTCCTCACTGAGGCGAGAAATTATCAGAACCTTTGAATTAATTGATCATATCTGTTCTTTTTTAGATTTAATCTGATACTTCAGTCTTTCCAATAACTGAATATTTCCCTAGTCTTGTTTCTCCGGTATCTGGCAATGAAGGAGAGGGTGTTTTTGGAATTAACGAGACGACTCTCGGGTTAATACTTTGGAACAAAAAAACACAGTAATGACGGGGGAAATCTGTCCTTCTCAGAGAATCGAAGCTGTACGTAAGTTTGCAGTCTCCATCCAGAGAGAATGTGACAGAACTATTACAGCAAGTTCTTATCCTAAGTTTATCAATATGTTTGAATTCGATGTTCTTTTTAAAAAAAAACGCTCAAACATATCTTAACTCCTAACGAGACAGGCAGAAGAAAAACCCGTCAAATTGTCCTTTATTTTGAGCTCAAAAGGTTTAACGGCGTAGAATTCAATCATTGCAATTGTTTAATGTGCATTGGTGGAGCAACAATCACTCTTTTTAAAACAAAAGTATGTATGAATCTCTCCAAGTAATTTTAATAATTGCAACCAGCTCTGTTTCAGTCTAATCCAAAAAGCTAGGGAATAGGTTCTGAATTGGCAAATTGAAGCAAAAACAAATGAAATGATTTAAAGTATTACAAAAGAGCGATTGGATGAAGGCATCGCCGAATTAAGGTAGTGTTCGAATGGAGGAATTGAAAAATAATTAAAATATATTTCTTCGAACGGGGATGTGGAACGAATTCTTTAGAGGAGCTAACAAATCTGCATTGCAGTCCTCATTCCGATGTAACTGATGAGACCATTGTGACTAAAACTGTCTGCACGCTCCTGCCAACTTTTCCCCGACTTCATTGGAAAGAAAACAGAGTTAATATTTCGAGTCCAGTGACCCTGCTTCAGAATTGGACTTGAAGTATTTACTCTGTTTCTCCCTCTCTCTCTTCACAGGTACTGCCAGGCCTGCTGAGTTTCTCCAGTCATTTCTGTTTTTGTTTCAGATTTCCGGCGTCCGCAGTTCTTTGTTTTATCCCTCCCTCATTTATAGTTGATGAGGTAGAATTTGAATATTCTTTTTTCAGCAACTCCGGCATTTGCTATTGAACAAGCAGCAAGTGCAATTTGGAACCGTCTTTTCCCGCGGGGGACAACAGTGCCCTAGTTCTTGACGTCTCCACCTTGGTCAGTTAAAATATCTGTTGCATGATAAAACAAAAAACTGCGAATGCTGTAAATCTGAAACAAATCAAAACAAAGTGCTGGAGAAAATCAGAGAGTCTGGCAGCAACTATGGAGAGAGAGAGAGGCAAACAGAATTAAAATTTCGAGTCCAGTGACCCTTCTTCAGAGCTGGACTAGAAGCATTAACTCTGTTTGTGTATCCATAGATGCTACCAGAAATGCTGAGTTTCACCAGCATTTGTTTGTTTCAGACTGTATCATTTTGTCTCCAGAGTTAAAACGAGAAAAAAGTATTTTCTAAACGTATATATTACTCTAATGCTTGGCCGTGGAACTATCTTACATACATTTTCACGATGTAGTCTTTGCTTCGAATTTGAGCAGAGAGCAAATGATAACTTTAGATATGGGCAGCGGGGTGAGATGTGGTGCTTGATGTTGGCTGGACAACGGTAGTGGCTAAAGAAATGAAGCAATCGTGGGAAAGAGTCTTACTCGGTTCCTCACACTTCTGGAGATCCTGTATTAATCGTCGTTAACATTCATTTTTAACGATTTTTGGAAAGGGAGTGTGTGCTTACTTGAGAAAAAGAAGAATATGCTCCAAATTGTGGTCATATTCGATTTTATACTGTTGAAAATAGTGAAACAGAACATACTTATTTAAAATTACGTTGATGCAAATACTTTATTGTTAGATTGACTGAGATATGAAAAAAATCTACAAGCACCTAGAAACCACAGAATTACATGGTTAAAATACTTTCTAATCAAACTAAAGCGTTAATATAGAAAGGTTATTATTACAAGTGAACCCCGTGTACTACATTCAAAACAAAGCCTGGGAGCAGTGAGTTTTTTAAAAAAGTTAAATAATAATTATGTAGTGAATAAAAACGAGGTTAAATATGATCTCAAATATTCATGAAAACACGACATTTGCAGAACATTTTGTAAGAACAAAATCGCATAATTCATGAATTAAAAAGGTCTTTTAACGCATTTAAACACAGCATTAAACAGTGTGTAACAAAACTCCAGTACATTGAGTTAAGGAGTATCAAACAGATCGGTATTTTAATTCTAAACTCACGTAGAATGCAGATTTTCTTTTTTAATGCGTAAAGTTAATATTAGTTACTGATATCACGGACACAGCTTTTAGAAAATAAAAGCAGCCCAGTATCAATTTCTTCCGGCAATTAAGCTTCCAATTTAAAAAGTGGAATTTAGAAATCAATGTGAAATGTACTTGGCACCACAATTTAAAATGTTTCTTCTTCGAATTCCGTGTTGGAGTTTGCACAGGAACGCTGAGATTTAGATTGATTTGATAGTAATCAATAAGTTGTACAAATAATGAGGCGTTCAACAAGTTAAAAGCAGTTTAAGTATCATACGAATTGGAATAAAGAAGCAATTTAGAGCTTTAGAAATCTCCTGATAGCAGAATAGTTCGGATAGTCTTTGGCTCATTTCATTGCAACCTTCTTGAATATACACAATGTGTGTGTATACCTGTGGGTGTGTATGTCCATCTATATGTGGGTATCTGTGTGTCTGTGTGGTGTGTGTGCATATCCGTGTATGTCTTTGTATGTTTCCGTGTATGTGTGTGTCTGTGTCTTTGTATCTCTGTGTGTATCTGTAAATGTGTGTGTGTATCTGTGTTGTGTGTGTGAATGTATGTGTGCCTACGTGTGTGTCTGTGTATGTGTGTATCTCTGTGCGTGCACACGTTTTTTGTGTTTCTGTTCCTGTGTTTCTGTGTCTTTGTTTTTCTGTTTGTGTATTTCTGTTCCTGTGTGGTTCTGTCTGAGTGTGTGTTTCTTTGAGTATGGAATTAGTATAACGGCGGGTAAAATGAAATACAAAAGCTTAACCAAATTAGCATTTCAATACGTTTTTAAAATGCTTTAACCTAAATTTGGAATCTGTTTCGGATCCCCACATTGTTAGAGCTCTAATTCTATTGCATAGTAAAGTTCATATGAATAAATTATTACTAATAAGCAAAACGAAAGTTACAAATGCTGCATTTAATTAAATTGAGGACGTGTCTAGGCAATTTAACGAGATATCAGCTGGGTAGATTTGATGCATGTAGAGAGAGAATCAGCTCTGAAAGTACCTGAACTAAATACTTCGGGAAACGTTTCAATTATAACATGTTTTCTTATTGAAAGATGCGGAGTTCGAAATTGGACATTCACCCAAACGAAAGATGTACCTGTATGTCAGCCTGTCCAGAGCGTTTTGTAATATTGTCTCAAATCAGTTTTGAGCGCGGTGCATAACTGAAACAATGGAGGTTTGGATAGTCTATCTTGGCTTTCTCACCAACACCATCTCACCGCAATTTTTTCACCACTACTACTTTCCCGTCCATCTCCAAACCCCTTCGCCCAAAACCCTGCCAGGCGCTTTCCAAAAAGACTCTTTCCGACAGTTCCTTACAAGCAGAGAAAGCAGAACCCGGAGAAATAAAATAAGACTTGAAGCAAAAATTTAAATAAAAAATCCACGCCGGCACAAGATTATTTGCTGGAGAGATTGGAAGCCAGTTGCAAAGTCTACAAAATTAATCCATGACCATTTCTTTATCTGCAATTGGTTGCCTGCAGCAATTGAAAACTTGTGTGGACCTGAAAGGGTTAAAGGGTTTGAAACTTGTGCGGAAGCTGTTGACTCCTTATCACAACCCCTGCACGTTATTCCTTAAATTATCGATCCGGAATCTAGTCTCGTGAATTTCCACTTCGTTCAGTCAAAGGCAGTAATTTCCCATTGTGCTGGAGCCGTTTCACAGTGGGTCAGTATTGCAATGGCTGTTCTGACGGGCAGTCTCACTGAAAACTTTGTCTCTCCCCGTTTATACACCTTGCTGCGATTTTTAATTTGTCGAGATTTCAGGATATAGGTGCCCATCAAATGTAACTTAATTTATTCTCTTTTACTTTATGAAAAATGCCAAGCGAGAGTTCAAAAGAGTCAAAAGTTACATTCAGTCAATAAGGGAAGCCATTTGAAAACTACTGATTTTTTTTCTCTTTCTCCCTCTCACTAAGGTGCTTGGAATGGGGGCAGTGGCAGGGTTGAGGGGGTCGTCTATTTCACTCGATAGAATTAAATGGAGATGGTCACGCTTTCAAAACCCACCCCACAATACAACCCAACCTACAATACAGTGATTCCTGAGCTTAACCCCAAAAATGCAGAGATCCCAGACAATATTTCTACCAGCGCGTAGTAGAAAAAGCAAAAATAGCAGCTCGTGATTCTTCGTGGGCTTTTCATTTTTCAAAAACAAAATGTTTTCATATCTGTTAAAACGCCGTTGTTATTTTATCTTAAAAGAAACGGTAGTCGCCTCCTTCTTAACCTCTATTAAATAGCAGGAGCTCATTACTAAAGTGATTTGACTGCGTTATTGCTGTTGTTATATCTGAGGTGAAATACTGGCCAGTGAATCCATTTAAGGAACACTCTTGGTGTTTCTGTGACTTCGCCCCTTTTACTTCCAACAGATTTATTTGCCATTTGCCTTTGTACCAGCGGCGCTCCGGCGTATTCGGGGAATGCTGCAGCGCCGATAGAATCATCATTATCACACATGCTTGTCAGATATATTCCCAGATGTTGCAGTTTCCCTCTTCCTACACAGTCCCCATTTGCCCTGTCTGCAGACCTCGCTGTATATTTGGACACAATCGGGTTGGGCTGATGGGGAAATTGGTGGATACCTATTGTAATGCACAGGGACACAGAAGTTAGTGGAAGGCTGCAACTTTGAGGAATTAAATCCCATTGCAGAAATCGCGCCGGGTCCATTTCGGTGATACACCTTGAAGAAATTCTGCTGGGAGACAATTTGCAGCCACCCTAATTCCGAATGTGTATCATTAAAAAAAAAACACACACACAACTGTTTACAGTAACAGTAAACTCTTGAGTTTTAACAAGGGCTAAAAACAGACTTTTTTTTAGCAGGGGCGTTCTGTTTTTTTTCTAACATTTGCAATTAGTTAAAAGCCAGACATTTAGAAGTTCCAGGTTACTTTTGAAAGTTCAAAGGCTACCCACAATAGAACCATCAATCGACAATTTGTTTAAAAAGCAAGGAGAGGGTAGTGAAGGAGGTTTGGGATGAACTGCAAGCATAATATCCAACAATTGCTGAGGCTGTGGTGTTAAACTGAAGTCAACCCGGAAAGTTCAGGGCTGTTATTTTAAATCGATTTATTTTGAAGTCCGCTATTGGCTTTATGCGCGCGCGCACACACACACGTATACAAACTGGTTTCACTCAATCATTCTACAAGGAAAAATTGGAACTAATTTACACCTCTCCTCCCTTCTAGAGGACTGACACTACTAACTTTGTATTTGGGTGGTGGTCATGGCGGCGGGGCTGTCCTTTTAGAGAAACATATTTTAAGTTTTGGACGGAAATCGGTTCCTACTGCTGGAAATAACATATTTGAGTTGGATAGTCTGGTATCTATGAGGCTCAAGTTGTTCCATAACGTTCGCTGCTAACAAGTTGCCCTGCCATTGTCTCCTTCAACACTTAGCGCCGACCGTTTTCTCTCCCTCTACCATAAAGAGAAACAGCTCGTCATTTAGCAAATCTGTCAGCACTTTTTGCAAATTAAAAATATCTACACACTTCAATTACTTGTACGCACTATTTGCGATTATTCTCCTGTTTTAGTTTCTTTTTTTTTCCTGTTTAAACTAACACCACCCCCCGCCCCTCATCACGATGTCCCTTCGCTTGTTCTACTCGGAGATCGTATGAGACCGAATGCACTCGCATTTATTGTCAGTAACTTTCCCTCTGCGCCGATGCCTCTTTAAAACAAGCCCCAGTTCATGGCTTTTCACTCTGTAATTCTGCTCAAAAACACACACACAGGGACACACACAGACACAGCAGCTGCTCTCCCAGCGCTTACAGACCAGATGCAAAACAAAACACACACACACACACACACATACAAAAAGTTATTAAACAAATCACGGCTCAACTCCGAGACCGGAGCGGTTAGTTAGTTAGTTAGTGATGGAAGTGGGACTTATCGGCTCTCTCTCAAAACCCTCTCTCTCTCTCCTCTGCAGTATTTGGAGAGATTTCTGTTCTAAGCACACAGACTGCTCTTCCTGACAATGCTCTGAAGCGGGAAGGCCGCGCAACCACAATGCTGCAGAGATTAGAATAACTTTTTCTATAAAGAAAAAAATAAAGTTTCACCGAAGCCGCGAAGGAAAAGGCATAACTTTAACCTGGGAAAACCGATCCCAGTAAAGTCTAAACAGAAAGGAAAAGACAGTGAAATGCATAGAGAAAAGGAAAACCTTTATGTGTCGGACTATTCGAAGGCAACTTTTGACTGAAATAATCTTTCTTTCTCTTTCTCAATCGCTCTCTCGATGGTTTGGGACCGGCGCACTTTATTAGACATGGACTTGCCTCTCGGACTAGGAGTTTCCTGGATCTGCGGCTTGCAGTGGAAGTGATACAGTGATTTCTGGCAAATTTCCCCACACCACAATGGTACGTGTTGTGTGAATCGGGAATTCTCTTTCTCTCTTTCAATACTTTCTGAGCAGACATTTTTTGAAAGAAAAACAAAAGTGCGATAGAAAGTGGAATTGTAAGCTCAGTTCAATACGCAGGCTAACATCTGACACGTTTAAAGCAAGCGCAAGCATTATGTTTACGAGGTTTTGAATTTTGGGTGTTGAGAAAGGAATCTAACTTATTTTTTTCCCGCGGTCTGGTTCCTTAAACCTGGTGAAAGGGGAAGAGAAAGTGGCGGTGATGGTCGTGTGGATGGGTGTGTGTTTTTTTTGAGGGGGGTCTCTAATTTGTTGTTAAATCCCTGCCTTTATTCTATCTGCTAAAGTGTGAAATGCTGCATATCCTTCTGAACCAGGCTAATTCTCCGCCCCTGCCACCCACAATAATGTGCATTTTGAGTACCTTTTCCCCTCTGATTTGCAAATATTGGCGTGTAAATATTGCAGAAATTCGCCTCCCTATCCCTTTTAAACTGACCTTTTTGTAAAAAAAAAGAAAGCAAAATTCTAGGGTGATAACGATTGGGAATGTCTTAAGATTCGGCCTATGTGTTAATACTTCTGTGTCCTTATTCCTCCAAACCCGAGAACGTGAATGAGCCTCCATTTATTTTCCCTAAGCAGACCATATAGAGCTATTTCACAAACAGACCGTGGGTTCCAGTTGTGAGATTAATTTAGGTCAGTTTCATTCTATAGTAAATCAGATGACATGAGCAATTTTTGAACAATTTATCCGGTTTTTTCTTCGTAATGTCCCGTGTCTATTTTAAAATGTGCCTTTCTTTGAGCCTGTCGCTCGTGCATAATATTCTGTAATCACCAGAGCAGCCTCGTTTACTAGCAGCCTGCCTGTGTGGTGCGTTTTTCTTTTGTATATTTCATGTCGAGTGACCCGTGTGACTATCTGGGTAAGCGTATTGGCTTTGTTGCATCCGGATTTTTAGCGATAGGTGGAAAGGTGCGCAAGTCTGATCAGCTGTGTATTTTTGCAAGAACTGTTTTCTCACGGGGGTGGGGCTGGGGTGTGTAGGAATCGCCCAGAAAAGTTTGACAGTTTGTGGTTCTGTCAGAGAGGAGGGGTAAATATTTTTAAAAAAACAAATATAATCCACCAGCCGTAAAACAGTCAAATTAAAAATTCTAGCCTGAAACTGTCTACAATCAGTTGCCTAATCGATTAGTACCTGAAGCAATTGCACCGAGGTCGCATTATTATGCTGGCAGCATTAATTGGAAAAGAAGGACAAAAGCAAAATACAACTGAGGCAGTCTTGCAGGACTTGTGACTGAGTTTGACACAGAGTAGCCTGATAAGCCACTTTGTAAGATCTGTCTTAGTTGTAGCTGGTAATGAGTGTGTGATTTATAGACTGTAATTTACCTGTTAATTCGTATTACATTTGTTTACTGATTCCGGGTTACAGTGCACGATTGTTGGCCATTTAGCGTTTTATTTTACCCCTGCTTGTCTCTTAGTGTAAACAGTCAATTGTTTTCAACTGTGGAGAAATATAATAAAAGCCTTTTAATTTTTTTTTGCCCTCTCAGTAATCCAAACAGGAACGCACACTGATGGAGATTTCAATCAGTTGCAGGCCTGCAGTTTGGGTGTGGCTGGCAGATCAAAAGAGAGGGCGACATGTAGAGCTGGATGAACACAGCAGGCCAAGCAGC
>NC_063369.1:8140676-8301245 GCF_021869965.1 Rhincodon typus
TCAGCCTTCCTGCTCCTCTGATGCTGCTTGGCCTGCTGTGTTCATCCAGGTCTACACCTTGGTATTTTAGATTCTCCAGCATCTGCAGTTCCTACTATCTCAAAAGAGAGGGCTGCGTGATTAGCGAGGTGACACATTGTGCGAATGCTTTTAGTAGCTGTTGTGCCGCGAAAATTTGAAGTTTCGCCGACGTTGAATAGTTGTTTTTATTTGTAAATCAGCTGCCTGGAATGATCCGCTTCTCCTTCTAGCCCACCAGTTGAACTGAAGGGGTGCAATTCAGGCGCAAGCGCCCTGGTGTAACTGTTTTGGGGAAGAGGAATTCACAAAAAACGGCAGCCGGGTTAACCTGTAGACGGCGGTTTGTCCCCAACCCAGCCTCTCCTGTTCACAGGGGAAAGGGCAGGATGACGAGAGAACATGTTGTGCAGCGTACAATTCCAGTATCACAGAAGTTTCTATTGTACCGAGTGCTTAGTTAAACCAAGGGAGCAGGAACAGTTGGGTCATCTTGCAGGAGGAAATTATTTAATTCTATTTAATGAATTTACAAATAACTTGTAAGTCAAAAAGGGAGGGGTGGGGCTGTGGTGGAGGGAAGAGATTGTTTAAATATCACCACTGATTAACGTGGTGAAAATTGATTTATTTTCTGCAGTTTTAATACGTGGGAGGTAGATTTGAATAGTGCACACTTGCTGAAACTCATACACAGCGTGGTGCATTACAGATGACAGATATGGCTCATTGTTTACTGACTAATTCCGTTTCTGTCATAGTTTTCATACCACAACAGTAATATCACTTTGGCTCATTTATTTCAGTGTTGAATTATTGGACAGATCAGTTTAAAATTGAGAGAAATTAATATTGCAATTTTGGATTTTTTGCAGCGAGGGTTGACTGATATGGAGAATTTTAGTCGGAGTTCTGTGGCAATAGTACTTTTTTTCATATTTTATTCCTACGCTTGAGAAGATGGTGTTGATGAAGAGATTTGATAAGAGGTGTTCAAAATCGTGAATGGTCTAGATAGAGTGGGAAGAGAGTAACTATTTCGATTGGGGAAGGTCAAGACCAGAGGACACCCATTTAAGGTGATCAGTGAGAGAAGCAATGGCAACACGAGGAAAAATATTTGCATTCAAAGAGAGTTCCGGGTCTGGAAGGAGCTGCCTGAGACTGTGGCAGATTCAGTTGCGGATTTCAAAAGGGAATGAGGCAAACACTTGAAGAATAAGCATTTGTGTCGATAACAGGGAAAAAGTTAGGGAGTGGAACTGGCTGGATGGCTTGAATAGAGAAAAGCATGGACCTGTTGGGATGAATAGCCTCCTTCTGTGCTGTAACCATTCCACCATTCTCCTTTCATAGGGCCTTTGCTCCTCCATCGTTATCCTTGGCCCACTGGTCCCACGCTAGTGATTATTATTCAGACACTGCTGAGAGCATCTCTTCACTTATCCAGGTCCTTCGCCAGCATCTTTTTCTTCTTTGTTCACATGATATTGGTATCTTTGACTAGGCCAACATTTATAACTTATCCCTTATTGCCCCTTGAGAAGGTGGTGCTGAGCTACCTTCTTAAATCATTGCAGTCCTGGGGGAATGTTTTTAGACACAAATGCTATGCTGTCAGGAAATGAATTCCAGGATTTTGACCCAGTGACACTGAGGGAATGGTGATGTATTTTCAAATCAGGATGGTGAGTGGCTTGAAGGAGAACTTGCAAGTAGTGGTGTGCCATGTATCTGCTGCCCTCCTCCATTTAGATGATTGTAGGTTTGGAAGGTGCTCGGTAAGGAGCCTTACTGAGTTCCTGCAGCTCATCTTGTAGATGGAACCACGCTGCTACTGATTCTTGGTGGTCAAGGGAGTGAATATTGAAGGTGGTGGATGTGGTGCTAATCAAGCAGGCTAGTTTGTCTTGGATGGTGCCAAACTTACGTATTATTAGAGATGCACCAATCCAGGCAAGTGGGAAGTATTCCACCGTACTGCTGACTTGTGTTTTGTAGATGATAGACGCTCTTCAGTGAATCATCCAGTACAGAATTCCCAGTATTTGACCTACTGTAACAGTCAAAGTATTTATATAGCTAGTCCACTTTAGTTTCTGATCAACTGTAACCTCCAGGATGTTGAAATTGAGGGATCAGTAAAGTTGAATGTCAAAGGGAGGTGTTTACAATCTCGCTTGTTTTAGGTAGTCATTGTCTGGTATTTGTGTGGCATAATGTTACTTGCCATTTGTCAGTCCAAGCCTGGATGTTATCCAGATTTTGCTGCATTTGGACATGGAGCGCTTTAGTATATGAGGAGTCGCGAATAGTGCTGAACATTGTGCACTCATCAGTGAATGTTGCCCACTTCTGAACTTATGATGGAGGGAAGGTCATTGATGAAGCAATTGAAGTTGGTTGGGCCTTAGACTGTACCCTGAAGAACTCCTGCAGAGATGACCTGGAGCTGAGATAATTGACTTCCAACAGCCACTACATCTTTATTTGTGCTAGGCATGGAGTCATTGCTAGAGTAATTTGGCTCCTCATACCCATTGCATCAGTTTTATTGGGGATCCTAGATGCCATATTTTGTCAAATGTCCCCTTGATGTCACCTCACTCTCACTCGTCTGCACTCATCAAACCATCCTGCCCCAGACAGCTATTACTGGCACTTGCCGATCTTCAGAGTGGATGGGAGAGAGAAGGGAAATTGTGGCATAAATATCAATTGAGGTCAAGGAGATGCTGATTGAAACTTCTGTGCTATGTGAAGAGCTGTAATAATAACAATAGGGTTAGGGTATGTCACCTTTAGTACAGGAAAGTATTGAGATTGTGAGGAGTAGCAGAGCAAGAAAATGTATTGCATTTTGAGAAAACATTTTTTTGATTTGACTGCTAAAAATTGCGACTGAAAAGAATGCCAAAAAATGTTTTTGAAGGTTTATTTTCAAAAGTATATTCGAAGCATTTTGGTTACAACTTGGAAATGTTTGCAAGTCCAGTTGCATATTGTTTGGTCTGAAAGTATTAACAATTTGAAGGTATGTATGGGGAATATTACTAGACCTGTGTATTGAGGATTATTTTTGTTATAAAAACCGAAAGAACTGCAAATGCTGTAAATCAGGAACAAAAACAAAGTTGTTGGAAAAGCTCAGCAGGTCTGGCAGCATCTGTGAAGGAAAAAACAGAGTTAACGTTTCTGGTCTGGTAACCCTTCCTCAGAACTGAGGAAGGGTCACCGGACCCGAAACGTTAACTCTGTTTTTACCTTCATAGATGCTGCCAGACCTGCTGATTATTTTTGTTATATTCTCTAGTTTCTGATGATTGCTTCCCTCCCAGTGTAAGGCCTGAACAGTTGAGAGAAATCTTTGCGAGTGTGATTTCTGAGTTACCTCTGAGGAGGTGGGGGCTGGGGTTAATGAACCATAGGTCTGGATGTCCTCTCTGTGATGCCCGCTGGGCTACATCCATCACCACCATGCAGCACATTCCTAGATGGGCATGTTGCATTCAGGAATGGTTGTTTGGGGTCACAGATAGTGGCAGGTGGAGTACCTTAGTCTTGCCAGTCTTAGGTGCCCGGCTTCCTTTCCCCAACCCCCTGCAGTGCCTTGCTTTCAAATCCTCTGTAGCTGTCTCTGGCTGCCATGTTCCTCAGAACTGGGGCGCTGCCTTCTGGGGCTTTAGATGTCTCCCACTGCACTGGGCTGCTCACAATGAACTGGCAGGAGGAGTGCATCTGTAAGGACAGAAGCAGTCCTGCCAATTTCTCTCCTTCTCTTCCTCCCCCTCCCAATAATGTGCACCCCCCCACTTCTGCTTATCACAGTGACCCTCCACTACCATCTGCTGTGTTATCTACCAGCCATAAAATAAAGGATGGGGTTGACATAAAAGTATTTTTTAAAAGGAGAAGGAATGAGGAAAAAATATACACAAGGAGGATTGCAATGCAAATGCGATAGAATCTAAACAGATCATCTCCACTCCAATACATACTGCGGTACAGAATGTGGAGTCATTATGACCATCTGTTTAGATGCTATCATGCTAACTACAGCAGAGCTGCAAAGCCACATACATAAAGACACACACACACACCCTTTCTCTCTCTCTCTCTCTCTCTCTCTTGCAAAGAGCCTCCATTACAAGGGGCTTCCTAACACAGAATAACAGCCCTTCAGCATCAATAGTGAGGCATACTTGTGCCAGCAGTCCCTTTGCCCCAGTTCTTGTGAGTGAGTCAACAAAGCATTGTGAAAAGTCACCTCATTCTCCCTTTCCTTTTGCTACCTTACCAGTCTGCAACATGGACCTTTCAGGATTTGTGACCATTGCAGCATTCCTTTGTTATCTTTGCAAGCAGGTGGGAGTGGGGGTTAGGGTAGTGGTGTTTGGAGTTTTGGAAAGATTTAGAGTGTGGGGATGAGTGAGTGGTTGAACTGGGAGAAGGGGTTGGAAGGAAGTAGGGGAAATGGGTGTTTACTGGGCAAACAAAACCTTGCGAACAGCCAGAAACACTATCAAGCTGCCATTATCCAGGACTGCACAGTAGCAGATAGATTCCCTAATATGAAACCACCTGATCTGAGGCAGCTGCTCTCGAGCATCCCAGTGGATGCAGAGGCAATAATTTAAATAGTAAATTTTGTATATTAACAAAATCAGCCTGACACATGGGCAAATGGATGCAATGAGGTAATCTCATACACTGATTAGAAATGGCAAAGCCTTGTTTTTGCCAACCTTTAGCAGACTAGCAGTGAAAACATGTAGAGAAACAGGATCCTCTATGTCTTGCACGAAGCCTATAGCTAGAGCAGTGTTTTTGATTGAAAAACAATGATGGAAACCACACTGCAAACATGTCCTAATACATCCTAATCAAGCCTAAGACAGAATACTGAAAAAGCAAAGAGAAAGTTCCCAATGCAGGAGTGGATGGAGGGGAAACCTTTTTTCTGCAGTGTTGGCTGTTCCGGAGTGTTAACATCTATTCAGCGATTTAGTGCTGTCTTGGCTGCATGTTCTCCCTTCAGATGCCTCTTTGAAACAATTCTCAGAGCTTGGGGGTTGGGAGGAGAAGGGGCACAACAGGAGAATTGTGCTTTGTAATCAGTGAGATGCAGTTATATGTAACGCTCAGTTCCTTAGATGATTCGAGTTCTGGGTTTTGTTTATGTAAGTAAGGCATGACTGAATGGTTATTAGGAGAAGATACATGCTTCTCCAAGACCATCACGTTTACAGTCCAGAAATACATGGTAACACCCGTCCTGCAAGTTCCGCTCCAAGCCATGCACCACTCTGAGTTAGAAATATATCGCTGTTCCTTCATTGTCACTGGGCCAAGATCTTGGAATTCCCATCTAAAGGCACTGTGATTGTACCTACACCTCGAACATTGCAGTGGTTCAAGAATGCAGCTCAACGCCCCCTTCTCAAGGGCAGCCGGAGATAGGCAAAAACTACTTGCCCAGCCAGTGATCCCACATCCCATGAGTGAATATATTTTAAAAAATCATGAGAAAGAAAAAAAAAATCAGGTAGAGGAGTAAATTATTTACATTCTAACCTCTCTTGCTGTCACTCTGTCTTGCTCTATCTCTTTTCTGTCCTTTTCCAGACACATCTATTGCCTTTGTTCATTGCAACTTTCACCTCCCCTACCCCTTTATTTGAAGCTCCAAATACACTCTTATTTCTCATTTGATCTTCTTCCCCTCTGCATCAACTCTAGATTAGTGAGCAACTTGTCTCTGCACCAGAAAGTTGTGGCTTCAAGTGCCATGAAGAGATTTGAGCGCAGCAGCCTAGGCTGGCACTGCCAGTACAGTAATGAAAGAATGCTGCACTATCTGAGGTGCTGTCTTTCAGGTGAAGCAGTATATAAACCAGGTCCCCAGTGGCAGTCTCAGATGTGATGTCAAAGATCCCAAGGCCTCAGTTTTGAAGAAGAATTGAATTGGTAAGAGTTCTTTCTGGTGTCCATGACAATATTTATTGAATCCCTACAGAGCAGACTGAGGCCATTCAGCCCACTGATTCTGCACTGACACTCTGAAGAGCATCCCACGCAGACCCACATTTTCCATGGCTAATCCACTAACCTGGACACTACGTATAATTTTAGCATGGCCAATCCACCTAACTTGCACATCTTTGCAATGTGGGAGGAAACTGGAGCACCCCGTGGAAATCTATACAGACGTGGGGAGAACATGCAAACTGGACACAGAGAATCAAGCCCTGGCTCCTATTGCTGTGACATAGCATTGCTAACCACTGTGCCACCATGCCACCCATATCACTGAATCAATTGTGCTACAAAAAGATATCTGGCCATTATTATATAGCAGGCTTCTGAACAGAAATTGGCTGCTTTGTTTTTCCCGTTACAACAGTGACAGCACTTCAGAAGTACTTTAAATTAGTGCAAAGTTCTCTGCTATGTCTTGAGGTTCATGGAAGGTGCTACAGAGATACAAATATTTCCTTTTAAATCTTCCTTTCCGTGAACCTGTGGAATTGTCCACTGCAGAAGGGTGTGGAGGCCTTTCACGGAATATGCTAAAGAAAGAAATTAATAGATTTATGGATACTAAAAGCATCAAGGAGTATAAGGAGAGAGCAGGAGTATGGTATTCAATTAGAGAATTGGCCATGATCATATGGAACAACAAAGCAGATTTGATGAGCTAAATGGTCTACTCCTGCTCTTATTTTCTATGTCCCTAAGAATTCTCAGTTTTTTGAAATCAAAAGCATCTCTCAGTCATTCTGCTCCACAACTTGCCAATCTTTTGTTTTGGTCGTCTATTCTTCCTTCATTCTTTTCAAAGCACTAATCATTAGGCCTTTTGGGCAGTACCAATCTTGACCGGTAGGAAAACAGTATACCAGCTTTAAATCAATTGTGGTACTCTTCTCTAACAGTTCTTCTCTCACAAGCTGCTGGTTCAAGTCAAGCTCCAGGCTTTGACCACATCACTTAGACTGACACTCTAGCGCAGTAGGAATGCTGTGATATTGTTTACTAAGACTTCATCTGTGTTTCTTTCTCTGTCTCTTTTTTTCTCTCTAAATTATGTGAATCCTGTACTAGGTATCTCAAAATGATTTTGAGCAAACCTGAGGGGGTTTTATTGGAATTGCCAATTACTATAAGATATGATGGGGAAGGTTGCTGTTTTGGGGTGGGGATAGTTGGATGGAGATGTAACTTTCATGGTTAGTGTTATGATATCAACACATCGCAGGCAAATTTAGATTAGTTCAATGAAAAGGACTGTGCATGGCAGATGTCATTAAATATGGAAACATGGAATTAGAAAATTCCAGTTTTATTTGCATTAAGCAGGAGTCCGTGTACAAAGTGCTGGATGAAGGAAAAGAGTTGAGGAGTTAATGAATCATTCATTACAAATGCACAAATAGCATGAGATTTTAAGAGGGGAAGCAATCAGAATTCTAGGCAAGGACAAATTCAAAACAGAGTACTGAGGTTGGCAGAGGATCTTACATGTCCAACTTTGAGGTCTCTTCCAGCTTTCTCCTGAACTGGCTACAGAAGTGTTTTGTTTCACCCAGAAAGCAGCACAATCACAGGATACACGAATAAGGTGGGAATTGTACTGTTGACTGGACGAGGCGGGTTTGAATTGGTCTACTGGTCTTTTACACCTCCCTCTCCTTCCTTTCTGTAGATGTGTAGCTTACATCATGGAACATGGCCCTTCAAAAATTCCGGGTTTGAGCTTTGTCCGACTTGGCAGGAGAGGGGGGCAACTGCAGAAACATGGAATTAACACCCGGTCTGATGGATGAGATGGGGACATGCTGAACTCAAAGGCGAGGATGGACAGCACAGTTGTTTTTGGGAATGTAATAGAAGTGTTCCTCTAAATTTCCACATTAGCCACCCTAAAATTAAACTTCTTGTTCCCCAAATTATCACTCGTTTCATCATTTTTATACCTTTTCTCACAAATATGAAATAGACATACTTTAAACTGAAAATGCCAGACCTTCATTGAGTTTATATATTGCTTTCAGCTGTGCGTTTGGCTGGAAGACTGAGATGTTACTCAATGCATGAACACAATGTAGCAGTAGCTGTGGCACTCTGGATTTAAATTCTCATGACAACTAGCTCCTTGCTCTTTACAATAAAATCACAATATAACATCTGTCTTTCTTCAAATAGATAGCATACTTTTATATCAATATATCAGTTCCAATCATTAGCTCCCTCTTTCTAAAACAAAGACAACTGATTTTTATAAGTAACCTGAAGACTATAAGAATCTGATTCAGCTTTTCTATTCCCAAAATATTATTCATGGTACTGTTTAGGTGGTAGAATGTTGTGACTCCTCCTTATAGGTTTGACATTAATGATCTCAGTGGTGAACAAGTGTTGCTCCTGGTTTGTAGGCAATGTGCTTGATGTCACTCATGCTGTGACACTCCCTCGTGGTATTGTTGATGTTGCACCACTTTTTGGTGATGCTGTTAATAGTATCTGGCTAGTTAGTGACATTGCTGGTTAGTGATGTCATTGGTTAGTGATATTGTTAATTAGTGATGTTGCTGTTTAGTAACTTTGCTGGTTAGTGACTTAGCTGGTTAGTGACATTATGAATTAATGCTGTTTCTGGTTAGTGGGACTGTTGTTTCATGGTATTGTTAAGTAGTGATGTTGCCTACCAGTGACATTATTGGTTAGCAATTTTGCTGTTAGTGACATTATTGGTTAGTGATGTTGCTGGTTAGTGATATTGTTGGTTAGTGATGTTATTGATGTTGATTTTTTCTTTTACCCAGCTCAGCTATAGGTTGAACATGGACTCAGTTTCTCCTTATTTGTCCACTGGTTTTGGGCTTTGTGTGTGCCTTTAAAGTCACAGTTTTACCATTAACATTTACAAGCTCACAGGGTCTTCATGATTGGATCCTGGATGTGTGCATTTTGTCTTATCAGCAGCTCACTCAGGGATTTCACAGGTTTCTCATGTTGACCTTCTTTTATTACTCCTTGTCACTTGGAGGGTCCATTTTGTTTGACAGAATTGTCTTATACTTCCTTATATATAGCTCTTAAGATTATTTCGTGCCAGCTTTGAGAACAGATTTAAATATAGAAGCAGGAATAGGCTATTCAATCCCTTGAGCCTGTTCCACCATTCTAGATCAAGGTGATCATCTCTTTCAACACCATATCCCTGAGCTATCCCTGCATTCCTTGACATCATTTATAACTAGAATTCTATCAATTTCTTCTTGAACTTGCTCAATGACTGAGCCTCTGAAGCCCTCAGGGGTAGAGAATTCCAAAGATTCCCTACTGCCTGAGTGAAGGAGTTCCTCTCCATCTCAGTCTTAACTGATTCTCTGAGACTGTGTCCTCTGGTTCTAAACCACATAGCTTGACAAAACATCCTTTCTGCATCTATCCTATCTATCCCTTTAAGAACGTGGTAAATTTCCAAGAGATCACCTCTTCGTCTTCTGAACTCCAGAGAATGTAAGCCCAGCCTTCTTAATCTCTCCTTGTATAACATTTCCAACACCTGATGTATCAGTTTGGTGAATCTCCACTCCATTCCCTGTGTGGCAACTATGTTTTATCCTTAGCAAGAGGACCGGAATTGCAACAACACTGCAAGTATAATCTATGCTTAGTACTACTGAACCAGGGCTTCTTTGCTCCTCTGGTCAAATTGTCTTCCAATAAATGTAACATACCATTTGCCTTTTGAATCGCTTGATAGCTTTTGGTGATTTATCAGCAAGAATACCCAGAATTCTTTGAGCTTCATTACTTTCCTATCTCTATTTTTCAAAGAAATACGCTGCACGTTTCTTCCTCCATCAAAATGGATAACCTCATACTTATCTACATTATATTCCATCTGCCATTTCTTGTCCACTCACTCAGCCTGTCTAGATGCCCTGAAACCTCTTTGCATACTTCTGACAAGCTCCATCTAATTTGTAAGCTTGGATATGCTAAAATCAGTCACTACACCCAGATATACCCGAATCAACCTGTTCAGAGGTGTTTTAACACACCTCTGGACTAAGTGGGACTTGAAGCCAGACCTCCTGATTCAGACGTAGGACTGTGCCGCTAGAGTCCCCTGGTCACTGCATCCACTCACTGACATAGATTGTGCCCAGTTAATGATCCTAATGGTATCCCATGGGTTAGTGCTTTTGTGGCACAATGGTAGTGTCCCTACTTCTAGATTATAAAGGGTGGGGTTCAAGTTCCACCGTGTTCCAGAAGTGTGTCATAACCCATCTGAGCAAGTTGATTAAATAATTTATACCCCACTGGTTACAACACGCCAACCTAAGAATTACTCATTTATTCCAACTTAATTGCTTATTAATCAATTATCAACCCATGCTAGTATATTACCTCCATGAATTTTACTTTTTTTTTTAACTAACCTCCTGAGTGGAGCTTTATCAAAAACTTTCTGGAAATTGAAATACACTGCATCCACTGGTTCCCCCTTAACAACTCTGCCAATTACATCTTCAAAAAACTCCATTAAGTTGGCCAAATGTGATTATCCCTTTGTAAATCCATATTGACTCTATCCAACCAGGAAATTATTTTCCAAAAATTCAGCAATCACGACCTTTATAATAGATTCTGGTATTTTCCCTGTGTTGCACATCAGGGTAACAAGGTAAGTTATCCCCCATTTTCTCTGTCCCTCCTGTCGTATTCATGGGGTTATATTTACAACCGTCCAATATTCAGGCACCATTGCAAGAATTAACAGAATTTGAGTGGAGTGATAGTAAGACAAGGTTTGAGCCTTCCTTTGCCTCTTGGCTATATGTTTGTCGTTTGCATTATGGGTTGAGAACCATCTCTCTAGGAACTCCCATGCATGTCTATGTTTGGCTTGGGCTACTGTGGTTATGGTGTCTCAGTCAAACTGATGGCTTTCTTGGTCCGAGTGTACTGATATTACGTTTTCTCATGGTTCTCAACCCATAATGCAATCAACAAACATATAGAATTGGACCCCATATACAAACCCATAGAGAACAGAACTGGAAATGACACAACTCACTGTAACAGGCCGGATAGTATAAATTCCAAGCAGAGTAGAAAAACATCGCTTCATCGGAGGCCTCACAGATGATGTTACCTAGCATGGTGGTGAAACATTTGAACAAAAACAAGCCAGTTCGGCGAGCAAGTCAACAACCTCACCCACAACCCAAGCTACAAATCTTTACAAAAACCTCAAAAATGTACTTTATTCATAAAGAAAAACTTATGTACAGTTATTATAGCAGTTCTGTACAGTCTTTGCACATGAAGAACAAACAAACATTGGTATTTGGCATTCCGTGCAGATTCAAAAACCCAAGGCATTTCTTACTTACACTGAACAATATTTACATACATTTGAGACACCCAGAGGGTCTGATAACTGACGAAGCCCCATTTGTGCTTTAGCAGAAAGACCTTAAACAGTGGTCTTTCCCCATTGGGCCTTGGTGGCAGCTGCCCAAGCTTTAATGCATTCTGAGCACGTAGTCTTGATTCTTGGCAAGTGCCAGTCTGCAACACTCGGTCAAGGTGAGCTCCTTGCATTGGAAGATCAACAAATTTGGACAGACCAATGAGTGGTTTTCATTGAGTTGATGGTCTTCCAGGTGCAGCCAATGTTTGTCTCAGTGTGCATCGGGGGACCAGTCTGTAGAGCACAGAGTCCTGCGTCATGAATCTGCTCGGGATGAACCTCGACGAAAACCACTGCATCTCTCTCTTGACTTTCTCTGCAAAGGAACTGTGAGATACCAATCTTGACTATCTTTGAATGAATCAGCTTCTAAAGATGCCTTGGTTGGGTGATAATGCAGAAGCTAATATCTCCTCTATCTGCACTGTTTTGTTGTACTCCTGATGTGGAGATGCAGGTGCCGGTGTTGGACTGGGGTGGACAAAGTCAGAAGTCACGTGACCCCAGGCTATAGTCCAACAGGTTTATTTGAAAGGGGCTATGCTCTGAAAGCTTGTGATTTCAAATCAGCCTGTTGGACCTGTAACCTGGTGTTGTGTGACTTCTGACTTTGATGTACTCCTGGCAAACACTGCAAGTAGACATCATGGGAGGAATCTTCTGGGGCTTGCCCAGAGCTTTTAGAAGGGCGGGTGAAGAAACTTAAGGGAGTGGGAGGCAAAAAATTCAATTTCCTAATGATGGGTTAGTCTTGCAATTACATGCTCAGAATCTTTCAGGTTGGTTGGTTTTCCTAACCTTCACAAACTCTGTTGCATTCACAGAGTTGTTACAGTTGTAGAAGGAGGTCATTTGGCGTATCATAACAATTGTATGATTAGCATGCTCTGAATACTCATTAATTCCTGCCAGAATCATATTTAAGGTTGCAAACCTGACTATGTACAAGTTATATGTACCTAGCAGAGTAGGCTTCTCCCTCCAAGAAGTACACACTCCTTCAGTAACTGGATTTCTTCATAAAGAAGGCAGCACTTTGTACAACCGTGAAGCCTGATTGTGTCAACCAGCTCATGAGAAGTCTAAGTCATGTACAGTTTTGGTATGACACACCTCTGGAGCAGATAGGACCTGAACCCAGAGGTCTTCTGGCCTAGATATCAGAATACTACCACTGTACCACAAGGATCCTCTTGCTTGTTGTTGTTAAATGCTTAGTGTTAAGACTAAAGCCTGACCATACCAACAAGCCTGCTCAAGGGACCCAGTCAGAGTGGCTAATGCGACTGGGTAAAAAAAGCTGGAGTGAACTCAAAAGCCATCTTTTGTGGTTGTGCCTTTTGTGCATTCTCCATGTCATGATGAAAGGTCAGTGACCTGATGGCGTGCGAGTTGTTGAGTATTGTAGTTCATTTTATGTTTCAAATGTGAACCCTGTTGGATGTATGAGAGCCAGTACCATTGCGGTGAAAGTAATGCCACATTGGTAGCTACAATGAAGTAAAAGACATTGACTGCACACGAGGCCTCTGATGCAGGTGTCTGGCACCCAACCTCCCATGTGACTGTCTTCTGCAGTGACAACATTACAATGCCAACTCACATTCATGGAAGCATGAGCCTTTCAGTAGACAGTGGTACATACCTTTGAAGAGCACAACAGATCATTCATCTTCCTGCAGCAAAGCAGCCAGGTTCTCTTGGAGATATCTGTGGCTGCTGATCTCCGCTAAAACCTCTGTCCTGGCTGTCTCCATCAGTCAGGATGACCTCTTGTTGGCATCCCTAGGGAAAACAACCTCCCTGTTCCTCAAGACAACTTTCAGGAGAACCTTTAAGAAGGCATCACTGGTACCACTTTTTGCCTGGTCTCTGACATTTTCACAGGTGGGTAGGTTTTTTCTCATTCGTTCTTGGGATGTTGATTTGTTCTGGCAGTGTCTGTGGCCTGCAATATTGTGAGCTTGTCTTTCTCAGTTAACCCATTTCGTAATTCAGTTAGCGCAGAGCCCCAAATAAGGTGATTTGGCAGACGTTCATCTCTGTCCTGAAGTTTGCATTTCTCAATCTGCATTTTTCAATCTTACTATGAAATGCTCAGCCCTTTTCAACTGATTAAGTTGATAACTTTGCCTCAGGTCCTGAAATTCAGATCGAGGATTTAATTTTGGCTGGAGATAGATGCTGAATGTTTCAAACATTTTGCCTGGAGTTTTGCGATTGCCTTCACTTAACTTCTGGCTATTAAACAAATTTAACCCTCTCTTCTGTGCCTGCAAAATGAAGTGGTTGAGCATGTTCTCTTCACTCGAGTCTTTTTAAAGGCTACTGAATGTCAATCTGCACTTTTGTTTAAACTTCACAGTTGCATCTACATCATCTTCAGCCTCCCAATCCATCAAAGGTTGGAGGTGTGTGTTCATTGCTGCTGCCACAATCATTGTGTTAATGAACAATTTATTCCGTTTTTCTTGCCCTTTCTGGCACTAATTGGGTTTGATTGAGTCATAGAATCAGAGGCATACAGCACAGAAACAAACCCTTCGGTTCTACTCACCCATGCCGACGAGGTTTCCCAAATTAAACTAGTCCCATTTGCCTGCATTTGGCCCCATACCCCTCTAAACGTTTGCTATTTATGTACCTGCTCAAATATCTTTTAAATATTGTAATTGTACCCACCTCTAACACTTCCCCTGGCAGTTCATTTCACACGCACACCACTCTCTGTGCAAAAAATTTGCTCCTTAAGTCCCTTTTAAGTCTTTCCCTTCTCACCTTAAACCTATGCCCTCTAGTTTTGAATACCCCTATCCTAGGAAAAAGACCTTGGCTATTTACCTTATCTATGCCTCTCATGATTTTGTAAACCCCTATAAAATCGCTTTTCAACCTCCTCCTATAAAGTCACCTCTCAACCCACCCTATCCAGCCTCTTCTTATAAATCAAACCCTCCAGCCTCAGTAACACCCTTGTAAATCTTTACTGCACCCTTTCCGGTTTAAAAACATTCTTCCTAAACAGAGCAACCAGAACTATACGCATTTGAATTGATCATTAATTTTGTTCAAAATGTTTGGGTTCATTCTAACAGAAAATCCACAGCAACTGGTCATCTGGTTCCCATAGTTTTGAAGTGAGCACAAAATGCTGCAGTTTCATTGAATATTTTTCTTTCAGTTCCTCACATGGACTGACACATTGTCACTTGGCACGTGTGGTGCAGCAGTAGCTGTGGCCTCCGAATGCAAATTGTCAGAACAATTAGTTCCTTGCTCCTTATGAACAACACAACAGTTTAACAGCCATTGACTGCACTGAATCAACATCAGAGACTCAAACTGTGAGGAATCAGTGGTTCAAGGCAGAAACTTACACCAAACTTTATAAATCCCTAGTTAGGCCTCAACTGGGGTACTGTGTCCAATTTTAGGTGCTAGTCTTCAAGAATGATGCTAAAGCCTTGGTGACAATGTAGACAAGGTCCACTGCACGGCATGGTTGGAGGAGGAGGGGCATCACTCTTATGGAGAGATAAGAAAAAATGGAATTAATTGCTTTAGTGCAGAAAGGTAAATGGGAAATTTAATAGAAGTGTTCAATATTTGAAGTAGCTTTGTATAGCATGATTAAAGAGCAATTGTTTTCACTGGTGATTCAGTCAGTAACCAGAAAGTGTATATTTGAGGCAACTGGGGAAAAAGTAGATCTGGTAGCATAGTGATAATCATACGAGAGTAGTCAATTCTAACGGCCATGTGGAATGTTTTGCAGAGTTCAAATTCCCCACAGTAGCTTAGGGA
Source organism: Rhincodon typus (assembly GCF_021869965.1). NCBI lineage: Eukaryota > Metazoa > Chordata > Chondrichthyes > Orectolobiformes > Rhincodontidae > Rhincodon > Rhincodon typus. The sequence continues at coordinate 8,155,993 of NC_063369.1, forward strand.
ATTCAATTCATGGAATAAAATGCAAGCTTTAGCCTCAGAGTGAAGGGACAACCCTTTAGAACTAAGATGAGGAGAAATTTCTTCAGCCGGAGAGTGGTGAATCTGTGGAATCATTGCAGCAGAAGGCTGTTGAGGCCACGTCACTGAGTGTATTTATGACAGAGACAGATAGATTCTTGATTGGTAAGGGGATCAAAGGTTACGGGGAGAAGGCAAGAGAATGGGGTTGAGAAATGTATCAGCCATGATCGAATGGCGGATCAGACAAGAGGGGCAGAATGCCCTAATTCTGCTCCTATAGCTTATCATCTTATGATCATGAAGCTATTGGATTGGATTGGATAAATCCTTATGGTTTACAAATGTCATTAAGGAAAGGAAATCTAACATCTTTCTTTGGCTTAACCTCTGTGTGATTCTAGACCCAAGGCAAAGTGGTTAACTCTTTACTGCCCTTCAAATTGGCCTCAAAAGCCAGTCAACCTGATGCAGGAGAATGCACCATATGGACTGCACAGATTCAAGAAATTGATTCACCACCACCTTCCCAGGGGCAATTAGACATCAGTCTCACTAGGCAATATTCACAATCTAAGAATGAATACTGACAGAAAAAAAATCAATTACAACCAATTGTTGCGTTCTGGAATGCACTGCCTGAAAAGAATGGTAGGAGTGGATGCAATAGTGACTTGTAAAAAGGAATCCATTTGTAGGAGCACAGGAAATAAGGACTGGGGTGAAACAATTTTTTAAAAAGTTAATTCATGGGATGTCATAGCTAGGCCAGCATTTATTGTCCATCTCCAGTAAAGAGTTAATCCCCATTGCTGTGGATCTGGAGTCACATGTAGACCAGGCCATTAAAATAAAACAAAGAACTGCGGATGGAAATCTGAAACAAAAACAACTTGCTGGAGAAACTCAGCAGGTCTGGCAGCATCTGTGGAGGGAAAACAGAGTTAATGTTTTGAATCAAGTGACTCTTCTTCAGTACTCTTAAAAGTCACTGGACTCAACATACCTATTTTCATAGGCCAGACCAAGTAGGTAGGGCAGATTTCCTTCCCTAAAAGGCATGAGTCAAACAAATGGGGTTATAGCAACCAACAGTGGTTACACAGCTACCAAAGCCAAATTGATTTTTAACTTCCAAGACTCACTAAATTCAAGCTTTACCACCTGCTATGGTGGGATTTGAACTCATGCTCCCCAAAATTCATTTTGTGGCCATGGATTACCAGTCTATCCAGAGATGATACCATTACACCACCACCTCACCTCGGGGCTGATCCAACAGATCAAAATGACCTCCTTCTGTACTGTAAGATTCTATGATTCAACCATCGCACATCTTTAGCCATGCAGGCGCAGATTCTTGTGTGAGAGGAAACTTCAGGTTTTGCAAAATACAAAAGTCAATGAAAAAGTAGGCACACCAAAAAAAAGTGACAATTATACATTTTGTTGTGGCTTGAAGGTGCTTTAGCTATGCAGAGGATGCAGAATTGTGGTGGGTGAAATGGCAAAATTAATTGTTGAACTTAATTAGAGAATGGGTAGCTACCTCTGAAGCTAGTTGCTCTGATTGTTTTGACATTGCACCAAACAAGCTTTTCCTACTGCTGGTAATGTAAATGTGGGTCTTACTAAAAGTGCTTCTTAAATTCCTGTTCCACTGTTGTGTTAGTAACAGAGAGCCCCAATAGATGTTTTGTGTTAAAATTTGACTGAATGGCAGGCAAACAGCTAAGTTTTCCTGATTAAGAGAATGAAGTCAAGCCACTACAGGACTGCTCCCACCTCAGACAGAGACAGCTGGTCGTGGTTTAACCTGAGGGTCATCATGTCTCTGACAAAATGTGAAGTTGAGAAGGTGCTCAGCTGATGTGTGAATTAACTCATGTGGTTGTCCAGCCAACTGAGCTAACCAGCCCTTTGAAAGTAGTGTGTAGCTAATAGTATAACTTGGGTCTGCTGGCGTTTGCATCACTTCTAACTGTGCAGTGGTCTCTGGTTAACACTTGCAGCATTACAGAGCTGTTATAAATAGTGGTGTGCCTATAATCATCTTGTTTTTCTAGGATGGCGCTGTAGCATGTAATTGAGCCCATAATGCCTAACAGCTGTGATAAAGGTGCATTTTGTTTTTTGTACAGGGTGTGCACTGGACATCATGGGTCAACACAACTTTTTTAAATATAAAATTGTAAAAGTTAGTGTTCTTAAATCCGCTGCAAATGACAATTTTTACCAGCTTCAGCAAGAAGTTACAACCAGCAGTTAAACAGCTGTCCCCTTCTGTGACATGACTGGCCAAATAAATGCCACGTATTCAAATATGCCTCATCTCCCAGATTGGACATTAATCCAAGAAATATGCAGCTTTCTTTTGGAGAGGAAGTCAAGGGGAAATGCACTATTCTGACTGTATTGCTAAATTATGAGGATTGAAAATTCTCATCCTTGTGTTCACATCCCTCCACGACTTCCCTATCTCTGGGACTTTTTCCAGATTCACAACATTGTAATTCTCCAATTCTGGCCTTGTATGCATTCACAAATTCCTTAACTCCACAGGCTGTCAGCTGTCTAGTCTCAATTCCTTCTGTAAACTTCGCTTGCCTCTCAAACCCTTGGTCCATCCTCTAGAACTAGGGGTCACGGATTAAAATTAAGAGGTTGCCCATTTCAAAACAGAGATTAGGTCTTTTTTTATTATGTTATAGTGTTGTGAATCTCTGGAATTCTCTTCCTGACAAGCCCTTGGAAACAGAGTCTTTGAATATTTTTAAAGCAAAGAAGATAGATTCTTGTTAAGCGGGCGGATGAAAGGTTAGAGGCGTGGGCAGGATTGCAGATTTTTGGTTACAATCAAATCTGCCACGATTTTATTGAATGGTAGAGCAAGCTCAAGGGGCTGAATGGCCTAGGCCTGCTGTTTGTTCATATGTTCATTAGGCTTCTAAAAATCAAACCTCTTTTCCAAGCCTCTAGTTGCTTCTTCCAATGCTTCCTCATGTGCCTGGATGCAAACCCTGCTCCTGTAAAGCACCTAGGTTTTTATAAATGCATTTCAAGTGCCATATAAATGCAGTTGTTGTTGTGACTGCCAGTCCTTCACCCTGTGGTCTGAGAAGTAGTGCAATGCTAGTTTCTTGATTATTGTAGGATCTGAGTCCTTGAGGGAGGGTGTTGAATTAAATGCTGCAGCAAAGCTGTACGTTGAAAATAATGAGAGGTGGAGGAGTTGACTTGATTTTATTTATCATTGTCATGTGTACCTAGGTACAGTGAAAAGTGTTGTCTAAGGTGCTTTACAGGCAGATCAAACTATACAAGTGCATTAGGGTGACAGAACAGAGTGCAGGATACAATGTCACAGCTGCCGAGCTTGCTAGAGTTTATATCAGATCATCACATTACAGAGTAGATGGCTGCTAATGTGAACAAGATTGCTAATCCTTTATTATGATCACCTCAGATCTGGAACAGCATATCAGTGCTATTAAAATCCCAAGTGGGTCTAACTATGCACACTTTAAAAAGGAATATACTTTTGTAGGACCTCAAGTATCCTGACATCTCAAGGCTAGCAATGACCTTCAATTTTAAAATAGCAACATGTTTGTGCCACATGTAGTTCCTTTCTCCCTGCCTCTACTGACCAACACCTTTCTGAATCTTCCCATTCCTCTGCTAAAGGTGCAAACTTGCATTTGGGCTATTGTTCTTCGGTGAGCCTAGCCAAAGCTAACTGTGTAACATGCCCATTCTCCCCATTCCTGAGTCTGATTAGTCAGCATTGACAAATTATTTACCTGTGAACAAAGGAAAATCTGCCATTGTATAGTACCTTTCTTGGTCTCAAGGTGTCTGAAAACATATTACAGTCATGGAGGTACTTCTGAAGTTTAGTAGCTATCTCAATGGAGGGCAATACATCAGCTGATTTCCCACAAACAGGAATATGATAATGACAGGATCATTAGATCTCTTGATCATGTCAATAGATTATTGTCCATGACTCTGGAGAGAGGACCACTGCTCTTGTTTGAAAAGAATGCCTTGAGATCTTTTATGTTCACTCAGGAGGGTGGGAAGGGGATGACCGAGTGGTATTATCACTGGACTGTTAATCCAGAGACCCAGGTAATGTTCTGGGGACCTGGGTTCGAATCCCACCACAGCAGATGGTGGAACTTGAATTCAACAAAATAAATCTAGAATTAAGTGTCTAATGATGACCATGAGACCACTGCCAATTGTCAGGAAAAACCCATCTGGTTCACTAATGCCCTTTAGGGAAGGAGACTGCCATCCTTATCTGCTCTGGCCTACATGTGATTCCAGACCCACAGCAATGTGGTTGACTCTTAACTGACCTCTGGGCAATAAATGCTGGCCTAGATAGCAGTGCCCTCAATCTGTGAATAAATTAAAAATAGGAGGTTCACTCCCAAAAGTGAAGTGCAGCTTAGACTTTAGAATGGGACTTAAGCTAATGAAATGGAGGCCTTACGCCTTGCCTTATATTTTTCTTCATTCTTTCATTTCATGCAAATTATCAAGACCTGGATTTGATGCCCAGCTCTAATTTTTCTTAAACTAAGAGCCTTGCTCGGGCAATTTCAGAGGGCAGTTAGGAGTCAGCCACATTGCTGTGGGTCTGGAGTCACAAGTAGGCCATACTAAACAAGGACAGCAGATTTCCTTCCCTAAAGGGTAACAATGAATCAAATGGGTTTTACAATGACTAACTATGGTCTCACGATAACTATCATTGAGATTAGTTTTGTATTTCAAACGTTATCAATTGAATTCAAATTCCACCAGCTGCCATTGTGGGATTCGAACACCTGTCCCTCGAACATTAGCCTGGTTTTCTGGATTACAAGTCAAGTAATGGCAATATCTCCCCCATCTCAGGGCAGCCCCGGAGCCTGTCCTCACTCATTTCTCTCCAGCTAGGTTAGGTTGGAGAGGTTGGGGTAACCTTTATTGGAGCTGAGCAGATCTGATAGAGGAGCAGAAAACTCTAGGAGGTTTAGATGAGCCAGACAAACAAATGTTTTCCCATTAGCTGATTGTACAAGCATGAGCAATCTGAGAATTTAAACTTTGGGCAAGAGATGCAAGAGATGTGACTTGACCATTAATCCAGAACCTCAGGCTGATGCCCTTGGGACGTGGGTTCACATCCTACCATGGCATTTGGTGAAATTTGAATTTCATTGTTTTTTTTAAATCTGGAATTAAAGCACTAGCTTACTGATGATTGACATAAAAACGTATCTGGTTCACTCATATCCTTGAGGGAAATGTGGATTTTTGCTGTCTTTACCTCTTATGGCCTAGGACCATAGACCCACAGCAATGTGGTTGACTTTTAACTGCCCTCTGAAATGGTCCAGAAGCTACTCAGTTGTATCAAACTGCTACAAGATCTCAACGAAGTCCAAACAGCACTGTGGGTGTTCCTACACAGCAAAGGGTTCAAGAAGGCAGCTCATCACTGTTTACTCCAGAGCATTTAGAGGATGGTTAATAAATGCTGACTCAGCCAGGGAAATCCAGTGATTTAAAAAAAAACTCTTTTGCATTGTGAGTGATAATGCCCTGGAAGTCATTGCTGGTGGAATTAGAGAGACTGGATAACTTTAAAAGGAAACTGTTTGGGAAAAATAATTTTGTGGGACTACAGGAATAAAGCAGAGGAAATAGGATTGATTGTGTTGCTGTGCAGGGAGCAGGTATGGACAAGATGGATCAAATAGTCTCCTTCTGTGAAGTAAATGGCTCTGAGACTGCACAGCTCTATGCTAATGGATATAGGAACTATAATCCTCCCTGCTAGGTCAAGTAGTCTAACTAGGCCAGGAAGTAAAGTCACCATAATCCCAGAGGACCATAGGGCTGTTCTCTCATTACAAAGAGACGACTGGTAGTGGTTTAGGCAAAGGGAGAGGTTGAGAAGAGAAGTCCTTCATGGTAACTTCAGCCTGTGTGGGAATTGACTGGCATCACTCTGTATCACAAACTGGTTATCCAGCCAACTGAGGTTATCTCAAGGTGCCACTATACAAAGTCATTTACACTTATTAACAAAATAGTGTCTGAAAGTGCTTGATGGCCAGGCAATTAAGGTCCTATTGTATTTGGAAAACCCAGAACCTATAAAGGTGGCATGAGCCTGGTGTAAAGTCAAACACACTGTAATAATTGAAGAGAGGTAATTTTACACAACAGGTTCTTTAACAGTGCTCGGATACAGAAAGCTTTGTATCTGCTATTGCTATGTACCATCTGCTGTAACAAAATCAGCATACTGATAGCAATGAAGGAGATCAAAGAACATACGTCAATAGTGATAAGCAATTAATTAGTGATGCCTAGGGTTGAGGTCTCAAAAGCAATTTAATTCTTCAGAGGAATGTCTTCAGTAAAACCACAAAAAGTCAACTCCTCTCTGTCTTTAAAAATCGAAAGAACTGCTGATGCTGTAAATCAGAAACAAAAACATGTTGCTGGAAAAGCTCAGTAGGTCTGGTAGCATCTGTGAAGAGAAATCAGAGTTAACATTTTGGGTCCAGTGACCCTTAGGGTCACCAGACCTGAAACATTAACTCTTCTTTCGCTTTGCCTTCTTTGGAAGCAACAACCACTACTTGCCTTTATACAGCCCATTTGACATAGCAAAATATGCCAAGACACTTCGACAGGAGTGTTACCAAACAACATGTGGCAACCTTGCTATATTAGGAGATATTAGAAATGTTAATGACCAACCCCTTGGCCAGTCATGGGTTGTAATGAATGTATTAAAATTGGAGAGTGAGTTGGAGAGGCGGAGAGATTTACAAAAGGAGATCCAACTCCAAGGCAGCTGAATGCCTGAAGTAAAGTGATTAAATTCAGTTTACAGGATGCTCAATTCAGTGGAAAGTGGACTTCAGACGGAAGTCACAGAGACCATGGATCGATCTGGAAACATTGTTAAGGATTGGGAGAACATGTAAGCCACTGAGCAAACCAGTGATAGGTGAATAGATCTTGGTGCGAGTTAGGATGTGAACTTTATCCCAATCAACAAAACCCTCTCCAGTGTACATCAACTATATGCCCAGTCTAAACTGGCATCACAATGATTTTGGACATTCACGGGCCTTGGCTGCAAAGTATTTTGAGCACCTTTCCCTGTTTAATTAGGAAGCCATGATGTGGAGGTGCCAGTGTTGGACTGGGTGGAAAAGGTCAGAAATCGCACGCCACCAGGTAATAGTCCAACAAGTTTATTTCCAAATAAACCTGTCCGACTATAACCTGGTATTGTGTGATTTCCGACCAAATTAGGAAGCATCACCAGTGAAACACCTTTGAAAAACTGGGAGACATCTGTTGGAGAACCCATGGGTGTCACCAGGGATGTAGATTGAAACCTCCCCAAACTCATCCCACTGTTATGAACAGATATTAAGCAAGAGGTTGGATGCTTCTCTTGAGTTTAAAGGGATCACATGGAATTAGGTCTCTTCAGGTGGTCACTCCTTATAGTTGGCAATGGCAGTGGTAAAGTCACCATAGTCCTTTTAGACCATAGGACTGCTCTCTCATTGGAGAAAGACAAGTAGAAATTATTTAACCTGAGGGTCACCATGCCGCAGGGGAAAGGTTGTGAAGAAGAATCTGGAATGGTGACTTCAGCCAGTGTGGAAATGAAACCAATACTGTTGGTATTATGCTGCATTCCAGCCAATTGAGCTAACCTACTCCCTTCCCTCCTCCCCCCGCTTTTGGTACAAGGCAATCATTAGATGCTTTCTGGGATGGAGAGCCAGCAAAAGATGGAATCAAAAAGAGAGCATGTCTTTGGAATAGACTAAACACTTAGGCAAAAAGTGAACTACAAGGAATTAACATTTCATCGTTCACACATCTGCTTCACATATTTCTGAATGCTTTCACTTAATCAGCAAGTGCTGCTGGTATCATTAATGGTCTCAAAACCTGAAGGTGTGAGGCAGCTGAGTTAACACAGAGGCCTATTACAGAATGATTCTTGAGTTTGTGGTTGTATATAAAGTAGTCAAAGGCCATCTCCCAAACAGCCAGGCCCAGTAACGCCATTAGGCCTCTGTTTTTCCCTGCTGACCACAAGAAAAGTTGGATCAAGCTGTATATCTCAAAACTTGATAAATGTGGAAAAAATTAAGCAAAGACAAAAAAAAATCGGTTTCAATGAGGAGAGTGCCAACAATGATTCCCAATAACTGCCTGAGTCTCACAAGACCAGAGACTCCGAGACTCTTCAAAGAAGACACATGACACAATTAACTGATTAGGCAACCCAATCCTCTGATACCCCAATCCTGGGACAGAGATTGTGATCTTAGACATGGCTTTGAGGAGGATGTTGGGTATAAGCTTGCCTTTAATTATTCTTACATTGTATGTGGCCATCACTGGCAAGGCCAGCAACTATGGCCTACCCTTAACTGCCCCTTGAGAAGGTGAGCCACCTGCCAGGTCCATCTGTTCTCTGTAGTCGTTTGGGACAACTGGGTGATTTGCTGCGCCATTTAGGGTCAACCACATTGTCAGGAGTCACATATAGCCCGAATCAGGTGAGGAAAGCACATTTCCATTAGTAACTGGTTCAATTAATGATGATTTTGTGGTGATAATCCCATGTCATTTGTTTGTGGCAAGAACCTCCACGTGGAGTCTGTTAACATGGGAAGCTGTTATGCTGCAGTTCCCACATGGTTCTTGCTGATACAGAAATTCTCCCTCTCTTACTGTGTGGCATATTGGAACAGAGGAACAGGAGTAGGCCATTCAGCCCCTCAAACCTCTTCTACCATTCAATGGGTTCATGGCTGATCTGTGGCCTAACTCCATATACCATAGCAGGCACCTTGGTAGAATTTACAGTTTTATAAGGCTGTATTACTATATATCTCCCTTGGCTATAAGTCTTGGAGTGACATTCAAACCAGGTGCTGTTGGCTCAGAGACGGGGGCACTACCCTTAGCAGCACAGCATTTTTTGCTGCATGACTAACTTTCAGTGCTAGACTTTGTGAATTAATTTCAAATTCCACCGGCCACTATAGCAGCATATGAACCACTGTCATCACACAGCCAGGCCCTCTGGATTTCTAGACCAGTGACATGAACACCATTTCTCCCATCCTGGTGGCTCCTTCCCCATCACACTAAACTTTCCCCAGAATAGATTAAACCAGGGTGGCTACACCTTTGCAAAGAAGTGGGAGGGTTTCCAGTATGGGACCATAGACAACTGGGAGGAACTGAAGCCAGTGTCAGAGACGGGGAGACCTTCAAAGAAATGAAAGTGATATTGTGTGAGTTTTTGTTCCGTTTCCAGTTTAGTTTGAAGGTGGCAGGTATCTTTAATGCCAAGGGATTTTGTGGAACCATACACATTTCCCTCCGCCCCAGGACCTGTAAAAGCCTCTGCCCTCCTGCCCCACATCCCCAGAGCCCTGTCAACATGCTCCCCAGGAACTAGTCATATTGGTTCCTGATGGATTGAACACTGCGTGTGCTGCATATTACAGAACTGCACTGTCAGAGGCCTGGCTGTAGGTCAGCTGACCAACTATCAGCTGATCACCAGAGCACCCAAGAGTGGCTCTTTGTGCTATTTTTAGTAACAGGTTAGTGGACATTCCGAGCTGCCCCATTTCACTTTAGCCTTTTTTGTCTAAATGGCTAGATATCTGTATTAACAGATCAAAACACACTTGACCAGAGTGTTCATACATAAAACAGCAAGGGGCAAGTTAAACGCCAGTAAAAACGGGCTAAAAGGCACCAATAAAAACTGGTCACTGACAAATAAAGTATCTAGTTCCTCCAAAGTAAAGTTTAATTGTTACTCTAAGATAATATGAAGATTTTACTTTCAACGTGCATTGACCATAAACCTGGAATTTAGCAGGGCGCAGTCCTCGGCAGTTCATTGTGTGTATGTGAGTTTGTTGGTGCTGAATTTAACAAGTGAACACTGGTTGCTTAAATTTGTACCTGGCAGCTAAAGAGTGATGTTCAATATTTTAAAAAAATGACTAACCCCAAAGGGACTGCGACTGTTAGTCAGCTTGGGTTCACACCAGGCGAAATCTCGACAGTTGATGGTATGGCAGTGAGTATGTGGAACTGCAAGGCCACACACATACAGGTCTCAGAAACGGCTAAAAGCAGCGACACGTTCACCAAGAGCTTCAGTGTGATCTTGTCTCACAATGTCTGTTGTCGCCATTTCCCCGCCCCCCCCCTTCGCCAAGCACACACACACACATACCAATGACTCAGGGCAGCTGAAAACACGAAAGTTGTGAATCACACATAATCTTAGGGACCCTGCCCACCCGTTCTCAGATTGAAAGGGGTAACACTTAAACGTTTGGGACATTTTCCAGTTAACCTGATCAGAGATATTTTACGATACCTTTGGAGCAGGTGGGACCTGAACCCGGGCCTCCTAGCCCAGGAGGTAGGGACATCACCATTAGGCTAGGACAGCAGTGCGGTTGGGACTGATATTAACATGGGAGAAACGCAGCACTGATTTTGTTTGCTTCCTCTCAAAGCGGTACACGAAGTATTTTAATCAGCCTTTAATGGCAAGTGGGGGTGGGTGGGTGTGTGAGCGTTGGAGAGGAGGGTCGAGGAAGGCAGTGAGCTCACGTCCTGCCCCACTGCTGGGTATCTGCAAAGCCCGTTCTGCCCCATCCGAGGAAACCATTAGAGACTGCTGCCAGTGGATCTGTCCTTTCTGTTGTCTCTCTCTCTCACTCACACACAGACACTCTCTCTCTTTCTCCTGTCGCAATGCTGCCCGTAACCTGCCTGGGACCGGGTACTAGGGATCCTGGGCAGCTGATTGACGTCTCGGGTTGGAAGGAGAGGCAGGAGCAGTAGACGTGACTCGTACAAGAGTGGGGAGGGGTAGAAGTAGCAGGCGATTTCTGCAACAACACACACAAATAGACTTCAGACCTAGACCAGCTCGCACCCAAACCTTCCCAAGCGCCATAAATGTAACTTATTTGAAACCAGAGAGAGCGAGAGCTTCCTTCCAATCCCCATTGTCCCCTTTCAACACAGGCACAAAAAAAATATTTTTCAGGCAGCATTTTACAAATCCCTAACGCAAGTTACGTACAGTTGCAATCGCTGGTATCCACTTCTCTCTGTGTATTTTTTAAAAGGCAAGAATTTTGGATACTTATATTTGAAAAAAAAGTTGATATGAATGCCTTCTTTCAAGTATAAAGCGGCGTGATAACTTTGGCGAACAAAACACAGCGATTGCAGTCAGACTGCAGACTCCCTCCCTCCTTCCCTCCCTCCTTCCCTCCCTCCCTGTCTCTCTTCTCGCAAGCAGCACAAACCCCGGGTTCCGCGGGCTGTAGGAGCGGCGCGTTACTATCTCTGTAAGCTTGCCAAATTCCCCTCCCTTCTCTCTCTGTCTCTGTCTGAAAGCGGGAGAGGGCTCTGTCCAGAAAAAAAAGGAGCCGTGTATACACCGTCAACTCCGTTGTGTTTTCTTTATCGGGGTGGGGGGGTTGGGAGTGATCAATGAAAGAAAAGTTTCCATCCGAACTCAACTTTCTGCTAGTATTCACTTCACACGGACAATACAAATGTTTGAAGAGAAACGGGATTGCGATTTGAGGGAGTGAGAAAATTACTGCCCTAATTTTTTCAATAAATAAAATATTTTTTGTGTGTTTTCATTGAAGGGAGAGAGAGGGAGGGGAGATTACTGGAGCTCTGATGACTCCCATTACAGGGAGAGCGAATCGTCAGACAGAGAGGAACGCAAGCGGCGGTGTCACTGCCTCTGAGGGAAAGGCAGCCGTCTGTTTCCGAGCGCCTCATATCGTCCAGCGATCTTTGCAAAGTTTGACAAATCGAACGCCACTGCTGGGGCTTTATTTTCCTCTCATTTTTGCTTCCTTCCCCCCCCCCCCCGTCTCTCTCTCTCTCTCTCTCTCTCTCCCTCCCTCTCTCTCCAAGTCAACATTGCCAGGTCAGTTTCATTACGTCACGTGTAACTGACCACCTCTCCCCCCACAAAAAAAGCTGAGAAAGTTTTTGACAACAATCTTTGCGGTGGATTGTGCTTTCTTCTGTATGCTGCTTGTGTTGTTAAAGGCTGTGAAACGGCAGCGTGCACAGTGCAGCGTGTATTTTTTTTCTCTCGTCCACTCTTTCTCTCTCTCTCTCTCTCACACACACACACACTCAGACTTCAACGTTGTGTTAACTTTCGCTTTCAGAAGTTCAAGGCCGGGGTTACAGTTCAGGATGGAAAATAGACTCCTGCACAGAGTCTGAAACCGGCTTTCTAACACAACTCATTCTACACCGCAGTAACTATGTACTCCCCGCTCTGCCTGACTCAGGTAATGATCTTTGGCTCCGCTGGATTTATTTACAATGATTTTCTTTTCTATAAAATAAGAAAGAAGATATTGAATGCAAAATGCGATTGTTTTACTTTTGTTCCAATCTGTGTGTCTCTCTCCCATCCGCACCACACGCCTCCACCCCCTCCCCTCCCCACCGCCACCCTTCCTTCCCTGGTTGTGTGTGTGTTTTTCGTCTCTCTCTCTCTCTCTCTCCGGAATGTACATTGACGGCATCAATCCAGATTCCTCTGTATTCCGGCACATGGCTGTCATTACAGAAAATGGCGGTTACCCCAAATTTATACAAATTCATCTCCAATCTGGAATAGTGGCCTCAATGTCAGTGCTATAGAATAGAGAGGGAGACAACCAAAAAACAAGGCGGATGTGTCTTGAGTTATTGCTAACTTGTTTGCAGTTGAATTTTGAAATGGGCGTAAGGCCTGTGTTTGTACTGTTCCCCTGTACTCTTTTCAGGAGTGGATACAATTTGTAATTTGACAGGAGTTTAGTGCATTCTTCGTATTGTAACTGTCAATTGTGGCGTGGTCTGGTCTGTACAATATTAGGTAACAGAAATTGTATGTGTGTGCTTTTTAAAAAAGGCCGATTCCGAGCTGAATCTATCTGGCAGTGTCGCTGCTCATTGTGATGAATGTTTCTGTGCAGTTATGGGAAGTTATGTAAAAGTTATACTAACATTTAAAAAATATAAGACAACAAACCTGCTCTAGATTTCTAAATGACGAAAGTCATTCCAGAAATGTTTTGCGTGAAACAAATACCCTCTGACTTTGAAAGTGTGATGTGATGTATTTAGAAATATATCTATATAATCCTTGCGCTGATACTGATGCTGGGTATTGTATGGGAATGGGTCTCTATACTACATCTATTTAGCACATGTAAGTAGGACTTGGGGTTTTGTCGGTGGCCGGCGAATTAATTTTCTTTTCACGGTGACAAGCAGTTCACTCGGTGTAGGAAGCATCCAGTAGAACTGGAATTGCTGAACTCACTACCCTTCCTCATTGAACATCAAAGGATACCTTCCCGTCCAGCGCTGGCTTGTTGTACGTTGAGAGCTGCCCAGCCCAGCTTTATAGCCGAGGACTGAAAGATCAAAATTAAACCAGAAGCAGAAAAAATATCAAAACTGGAGATGCTGACAAGCAGTTGCCAATCATCGTTGGAGGGAGAAACATTAGGTCTGTGCCCTCCGGAATTTCAGCATCTGTAGTATTTTGTTTTACTTTTGCATGGATATTGCCTCCTCTCTCGTAGGTACCAAGCCGAGACTTTGGCAGTGAAAATAATCTTAAACCCCCAAAATTTTAGCTTTTTGTGCATCTAAGAGACTCGTTTTGATTATTGTCAGTTAGTTACAGACCCTCTCTTTCATAAGCAAGGCATAAGGAAACTAATATCGCTCAATCTGCCCGTTTGGTCAAACTCGTATATTCAAAATTGCAAAACTTGGCGTGGACCTCGCAGTGGTAATGGGATCTTCGGCAATTTTGAATTTAATTTGCGATTGCCTGTTGTTTACAAAGATTTACCCATCCCTCCCCAACCCCCAAAAAAAGAAAATCCGATCAAATGATAACTGCGTTTGCAATACCGGCCCATCCAACAGATTCTGCGGTGTGTGATACAATGGAAAGGTCGTGAGAATACACAGATGAAGCTCGTTAATAGCGCTGTTTATATTTTCAAAGCCCTATCTTCCAATTTATCAAAAGGAAAGCTGACTTTAAAAAAAACATTGTCCTAATAAAAAGTGTGCTCTGAAGGAAAATAAACCTTAAGGAGCGAAAGCGGAGGCGGTGAACACCTGGGTCCTCACAGACTGTGTTATTTTAAATCTGCCTGTGTATCTCTCCGTGTTCTCTATAGAGTTCATACGGAGGAGGTGACGCTAAATCGTGCTAGATTAACATTTGAAAATAAAATCGCGCTCTCTTGAACTTTTTTCAACAAGGCGTGCAGGTTTTATTTTAAATTCAGTTTTCACTTGCAAATATGTCAGACCTTTGAGTTTTGTCACTGAAGCATTACTCTAGTACATGCGGGTCCTATTGTGTGTCCCACTTACTTAAATGCTTGTTCATTCATTAATAAGTGACGGTAGTGATTAATTCCGTATTTGTGACAAAATATGAATTAATAATGCGTGAGTCTTTTGAATGGTCGCTGTGCCTATTTATAAAGTGTGATTTGTGAGGAATGGGGTGAATTCAGTTTTTTTTCCCCTGACACGAATTCCTACCAGCTTCTTCATTCTGGAATATTTGGACAAGGGTAAATGTGGGTTTGCGAGAGCGCTGCTCCGTTTAACTCTTTCTGTGCTGGACTTAGTGGGTCTATCCAGAACCGTCAGATATTACAATGGACTAATTCATTGCCTGTGCGTTTTCAGGTTGCGCTGGGGACGGTGTGTGAGGGTGATTACAGTCTGATTATAAACTTTCACGTGTGCACTGTCCACTCTTATGTTCTGCGCTATTGATATTGGAGGAAACAGGAGATGGGGGAACACATGCAGTTTTGCAATGATGCAGTGCACAGTCCCACACTCATGATCACTTTCCTGACTTTGTGCATCAGGCTCCCCTTTCGCATACTCTTGGCCCAAGTAGCCCTTCACTGGGGTACCATAGGTTACTCAATTGTAATTCACCCATGGATGTTATGTTAACAGAGTGGAGGGAGACATGCCTCAGTCGCCTCTTATCTAAGCCAGATATTCTCTCAATCGCGGGATTCCCCTTCGGCGCTTAACTGCGCGCTATTCGACTGGGCGGGGATTCACAGTGCAAAAGATGGCTCGGGGAAGAGGGCTAATAAGGGGGTCGGGAGGGGCAAGATGGGGGAGGATTATCCGCCCACAGCCCAAATTGGATCGGAAGCGGGACTCCGGTCGTTTCTTTTACCCCCTGTCACCGACATTCCCCCCTTCTCTCGCTCCTTTTGACGAAACCCTGGAGGGGAGGAGAGCAGTTATCATACCCTTAGCACCAACTCTGTCACAAAGAATCAGAGATGAGGTGTGAGGATTGTGTGTGTGTTTTTTGTAATAATTTAGGAGACAAGTTGGAGAGTGGTGGTGTGCGAGTGTCTTTTCCTCATGGTTTTCCTATTGCGTTTGAAAATAGTTGAGTTTACAGCAGAATAAAAAAAAGCCTTCAGAAGGACAAAATAATATCATGAAATGCCGAGGGACGTTCAGTTTCTATCTCGGGACCCAGTGCAACTTTCTTTTCAAAGTTCTGTGTCTAATATCGACTCGCTTCCTCGGCAACCAGGGATTATTATGAGGCATAAAATTATAAAGGTTTCTGTATTGATAATGCAGATTTCCTAAAAAAATGAACGAGATATATGTCTGAGTTGAGAGTGCGAGGGCACAGTTTATAGATTGGGTGTTTGTCAGTACACGTGTAGTCAGAAAAAAAGCTGTCTGAATGTTGGCTGGGTTTGACATTCGCTGGCCACTGGTTCAATGGATGAATTATTCCTGATATCTGTTCGAGCCTTTTGTTAAACCAGCGAAGGAAATTCACGCGCCTGTGTTGCGTTCCGCTCCGAATAGTTCAGTTAGGCGAGGTATAACGGGATACACATGCTGAAAGAATTGGACAAAAAAAAACCCCGGCATTTCCAAAACCATTCATCCCAAATCAGCGGCCAAAGGGAAGGGCTTTCAACTGGGACATTTTGCCTGTTCCTCGCTAATACGACCCTATACACCCTTTCCATTATATTTGCCAACGTGTTGTTTTTTTTCTCCCAGTTAGAATGTTAAGAGGCTGTTGTCAAATGAAGCAAATTAAGGCACCTCTTCCCGTTTCCCTTTTAAAAAAAGTCTGCGGCATCTTTGTTTTGTAAGAGGACTGTGAATGGCAAAGTGCATTCTTATAATTTTTTCACGTTAATCCCTTACCCCATTTCATTTTCATGGGTTCATTTTCTCCTCTCTGTATTGGCAGTCTAAGAGGCGGGGATTGTAATGGCTTGCCTTCGGAATACAATGGCTTTTCGTATTGTATGGAGAATAGCAGATGGCGAATTATAGGGTGGCACGCACTCGTGGGGTCTTCGTCTGCTTAAACCACCGGGAAGTCTCCAATGTACATGATTCAGCATCAGTCCAAATTGTCTGTTAAGCTATTGCATTTTTTAGTGGGTTTGGGGGTGATCTTGTTGCGTTATTTTACTGGCAAACCTTTCTGCTCAGGGTTATTTCAACCACCAACTCTTCTCGCTCCCCCTCTCCGATCTCCACGACCACCACGACGAATAGTCTCCTGACGAGGTTACCTGTCTGCTTGGTGGGTTCCGCTTCAAGCTTTATGCTTGGCTCAGCGAATAGTATTGGTGGCTCTAAGCCTAAAGGTTTATTTTTTCAGTGGAGGTGGAGGTGGTGTGGTTCAAGTACCCTCTCCAGATCCTTCAGTGCAAACCCAGCTCCTAGTGCAGTAGAGAAGGAGTGCTGTCCTGTCTGAGATGCCACTTTGGGTGAAAATATTACCCAGAGACCCTGGCTGCCCTTCCAAGTGGATGTGAGAGATCCCATGGAGGAGAGTATGGGGTGGGGGCATGTGTGTGGTAACATCTAATATGCAAAGTTAGATATAGTTCTTAGGGCTAAAGGGATTAAATGGTATGGGTGAAAGTAGGAACAGGGTGCTGAGTTGAATGATCAGCCATGATCCTATTGAATGGCAGAGCAGGCTCAAAGAGCTGACTGGCCTCCTCCTGCTCCTATTTTCTATGTTTCTCCTCAGTGACCTGGCCAATACTTATTCTCAACTAATGCCTCTGCTCTCTGTAGCATTGTTGTTTATGGGAGCTTGCTGTGCACTATTTGGCTGTCACCTGGTACTAAAAGGGTGGCCATATTTCAAATTGACAGGTAAAATATTTTGGGATATGTTGAGAAAGGGAAAGGTCCCATAGCAAAGCAAGGTTGTTTGATTGTGTTACTAGGTTTAGATTTGAAATGTGGATCAGGTGGTTAGCACATCCAACTTACTTTTACCTTTCCAGCACTAGTCACTTGATCACAGTCACCCTGAGTATTCGCAATTACCCTGGTTGATCATAGACATCAAGGTCACTGAACTGAAACATTAACTCTTGTTTCTCTCTCCACAGATGCTGTCTGACCTGCTGAGTATTCCCAACACTTTTTGCATTTATTGCTGTAATGCATTCAATAGCTTTAGTGTCGTACAATGCACTTGCTTAATCGGAATAATCCAAAATCCATTCTGTACATTATATCAAATCTGTAGTCCAGGAAATGACTTTCTCATTACACACAGCTGTGAAAAAAAACTTTTAAAGTTGCGAGCCTTGATTTTGTTTACTGTTATCAGATTTTCATTTACATTTTCAAACCCCTCCAGCTTCAACCTCTCCACCATCTCTGTAATTTCCTTGAGCCCTGCACACCACTGGGACTTCTGCACTCCTTCAATTCTAGCCTCTTGAATATCTCCAATTTTCATTGCTTCACCAAGCTTTTGCTGCCTAGGCAAAAAGAAATGTCTGGAATCCCTTTTCTTTAACCCTCTCACATCTACCTCTCTCTCCTCATTAATACCATTCTCAAAACCTACTTCTATGAGGAACATTTTTGATCATCTTTCATAATATTTCCTATGTGGCTCAGTGTCAAATGGTTGTCTGATTATATGCATTGAGATTGTTCACCATGCTGGATGTACAAATTGTTGCTTTTGTTGTCTGTCAGATTAGAATAGTTTGCATTTCAATAAATATTCCAGCTATTAGTGTAGATTAAATAAACAGTACATGTTTCTGTAAAATAAGATTTGGCATTGCAGCAGTTAACTCTTAAGCATAGTGTATTGATATTCTACAGTGTGTATCAGCTGTGTATTTCTAATCATGTTAGAGTAGTATACAATAGAAAACTTTGCATCTTATATAGAACTTTATCATGCTATTTATAATGAGGTAGGCACTTAACACATATTTTTTGCTTTGATGTGGAATCAAGTTGTTTACTAAGCCAGTACAGCTGTTAGGTCATGCAAAGCATGATCCCATAAACAGCAGCTGGATGAATGGAGAGATGTGTGATATAATTTCATCAAGGAGAATTGTTGGCTGGGACACTCCTGTGTCCCTGCAATCACTCCTTCATTGACACATGCTTACCTTCAAATAACACCATCTATGATCCACCAGAATGAGAAATTGAGACCTCAGTTTACCATTTCAGCTGGTGGATGGCAGAGCTGTGCTTTCCTCAGTCCTGCCTGAATGGTGTGTTTGAGTAGCGAATGGGATTTGAATCTGCCAACCTCCTACAGAGGCAAGAGCACTGGCAGCTGAGACAAACTGCCAAATCTAAGGTGTCCACTCGAAGCCAAAAGACATAGGACACCAATGAGCATGAGCGACAGGCTTTTCGCTAATTGCTAGGGAAACTGACATTCTGAGCAAGATATTTTTCCATGTATGGACAGGATTGTGCATACAGAATAGTCTTAGATATTAATTTTAACAATGGGTCCATGGCCCTGTGTCTCTGATCGACATACAACATAAAATATCCCACACAGTGACAGAGTGACAAAGCACTGCTGAAATGACATGATATTTCCTACTCTCACATCCCTTACCTCAGTGTGTCTGGGGTTATATCAGACCCTGAACACTTCACCTGCACCAACTCCAGGCCAAAGGTGCATGGTAACTTTGCCAAAAAAAAATTATGCGATTCTCTTGGGCCTCCAGTGACCGTAACCTTTCATTGAAGCAAGAGGCAGTGCTGAGAAATTCAGAAATATTCAGGAGGTTCAAGTGAAGAATTTGTCTTTTTGGGAAAGTTGGGGAGAGGATCTCAAAGCTGAGGATGGGTTTTAGGGATGAAATGTAGAGGACAGATTCAGAATAGCCAAAGTATTGCTGCTGAGAGTAGAATGCAGGCTACGGTTGGAAATGTAGTGGTGGTGACAAACTGGTGCTCAGATGTTGCGGAGGGGGTTTAAGAGCAATAGATAAATGCACACAGTCATCTTACCCTTGATATGTAAGGCAGTGTGAGAACAGCATAGAATTCATACAGTGGAAAAAGAGGCCCCGATGCAAAACATCGACTTGCCTACTCCTCTAATTGTGCCTGATCTGCTGTGTTCCTCCAGCTCCATACTGTGTTGACATTCCGCCAATCATGTCTGCACTGACCCTCCAAAAAGCATCCCACCCCAAACCTCACATAGGGTTTTTAATCATGGCTAGCCCACACATCCCTGGACACTATGGGATAATTTTTAAGCATGGCCAATCCACCTACACATCTTTGGAATGTGGGAGGAAGCCCACATCGATACAGGGAGAACACAAAAACTCCACACAGTCTGGATCCACCCAACGGTGGATTTGGACCCAGGTTCCTAGCCCCGAAAGGCAGCAGTGCTAACTACTCTGCCACCATGCCACCCCATAACTGGATAAAGTCAGTAAAAAATCTGCCACTCTTACCTAGTCTGGCCTACATTTGTCTCCAGAGTCACTGCAATTTGGTTGATTCTTCACTAAAATGGCCTGGAGATTGTATAGTTCACGAGATGGACAACAATAGCTGGTGATGCCTATGTCCCATGAAACAAGAGAAAAAATCTTAGTGTGGGATAGGAAATGAGCAAGGAAATCTTGGGTGAATTTGAGTTGGGTTGGAACAAAATTTTTGAGGCCAGGGAAGAGAGACTTGGAGGAATTATGCTTGGTGGCAGCATAACTGAATCTAAAACAAATGCCAAAAGACTGGTTTGTGGAGCAAATTGCACAGTGAAAGTTGAAGTGCTAAAATATAGTGGAAATCTCTTCCCCCTTTTTTGAGATACGTAAACATAAATTAGTCCAACCACATGATTACACACAGTGGGATTAATCTTGAGGATGGGTGCAAGAGGTCAACCCACTATGTTTGCTTTGAACTATCAATTTACCAGAAAAAATATATCCTGTGTTTAAACAACATGCCTTCAAGGTTCTTGCTCTGAATTTGAATCAGAATTAAAAACATACAATATATTCTTGGAGTTTAAAGTAAAAATCACAGTGGAAACCCTCCTTCATCTTGTTCTGATCTCATCCAGATTAATCTAGATTAATATTGGCTGGTGAGAAGTCATCATTTTTCTGCCTATAATTTACCATTGATATGGATCTCTGTAACTGTTTTTATCCTCCTTACCACCACATATCTCTCATTTTTCCACCCTTCCTTTATAAAAGGCATTATCCCACACTAGCACCAGTGGCAGCTCCAATACCTAAAGCAAGAGGCCTTTCTCAAAACTAGATCCAAGCCAATGGAGGATTCCATGGTGGAGGGTGGAGGATAGTTGCTAAAACCCTTTCTTCTGGTGGGGAAATTTCAAATGAGGGGATCTATTCTTAAAATTGGAGCTAGACAGCTCAGGAGGAGGATCAGGCAGCACATTTTCACACTTACTCTACTCAAAGCCAGATGATGCTGAAGCACAATTAAAATTTTGAAAACCAAAAGTAAATGAGTTTTGTTTGGTTAAGGATATCAATGTATAGTGAACCAGCCAAGGTGGGAAAATAGAGTTGGGGCGCAGATCAATTGAATGGTTGGGGGGGGGGGGGAGGGGGGGGGGGGGGGGGGGGGGAGCGGTGTTGGGGGGGGGGGGGATGGGGGTGTGAGGTGTGGGATGCTCAGAGCATCTGAATGTTGTGAAGTGCTTTACAACCAAGGGATAATCTTTATGGATGCAGCCACTGTTGTTAAGTACGCAGATGGAAGAGGCAAATTGCAAGAATCAAGGGAAGTACACGACCATCGGAATATAAGAACATAGGAACCTTGAACTTGGGAGAACATTGAGACAGTTTGGACATTCAATAAGGTCATGGCTAAGCTGGTCGTGGTCTCAGCTCCATTTTTCCGTTTGCGCTCCTCCACCCCTCCAGGCCCACCACCACGACTACCGTTGTTTTTGGCTACCTTGTTTATTGAGAGTCTCATTCAGCCTTGAATAAATTTCAAGACCCAGCTTTCACTATCTTCTCAGCAGACATTCCACACCCTGATAACTTCTCATGATGAAGAGAAAATAAACCTTGCCATCTCTATTTTAGAAGTGGGATCTCTTATTTAACTAGGGGGAGCCCCAGTTCTAGTCTCCCCCCACAGGAAGGAATGTTCTCTTGGTATTCTCCATAACCCCCATCCAGTTACCTCAAGATCTTATATCTTTAAATATGATAATCTCTAATTCTTTTAAACTCCAGGGGGTATAGGCCCAAATTGTTCAACCTTCCTTCACAAGAAAACCCCCTCATCCCAAGAATGAGTCATATGAACCTTCTCTGGACCGATTCTACTGCAATTATATCTTTTACAAATAAGTGGATCAAAAGTATACATAGTTCTCCAGACATGGTCTCATCAAGGCTCTGTGCAGCTTCAGGAAAACTTCACCAGATAATCTGTTTTGAGTGTTGTTGTTTTGGGAGGACTGTTCATTAGGACTGCATGAATTGTTTGCTTCACCTCGTATAGTGCAGTGGCATCTTTTATATCCTGTACAGGTGCTCATCCATATACTATCCTCAATTTCCTTCTCCAGTTTGTAGCTCTTGTTAGGAATTGAATTCCAAGCCACTTCCCTTGTACCCACGTTTACGAATATCATTCTTTAGCTCTGAGCACAAACAGTTTCAGCAGAGAAAGTATGACAGTTGGGTTCAATCTTGATCTTACACACCAAGTCTTCATCAGCAGGTGGCCACTAACCTGAACTGACACTCTTATTCCACCACCCAAACCCTTACTTCCTAATCCAGGAGAATCACTGCTCTTCCCATTTCAGAGAAGGTTGTCCATGCGAGAGAGAGGCTGGCTTGCCATAGCTCATAGGCTGAAACTGGCACTTACTGCACTGGCATACTCAGAAGCACATGGGATTAGGGGGCATGGCATTATATGCTGACCGTTGGTGATGAGTACCTTACTGGGATGTGAAGATGATGAAATCTTTGTTATGTTTTGAGTGTGGAATCAGGATATGTACAAGGACTCTATATAGAACTAAATGGAGCTCGCAGCACAGATACAGCCTACAGCCCAAGTGGTCAGTATTAGTATTTATTATCCTCATGAACATTCTCCTCTGTCACTTTATAGAAGCCTCTTGGCAGATCCTGCTAGCCCTCCTTCCCTCATGTAGACCTTTTCAATACTAGTGTGCGTGTTGTTTGTCCTGAAGACATAGAAACATAGAAACTAGGAGCAGGAATAGGCCATTCAGCCCTTTGAGCTTGCTCTGCTACTCAATCAGATCATGGTTGATCCTCTATGTCAATGCCATATTTCTGCTTTCTCCCCAAACCCTTTGATGTCTCTAAAGTGCCTGTAAACAGTGGAAAAATCAGAGGTCTTGATTAATTGACTTTTAACAATGCTGCATCTGGCACGTGAAATCT
Source organism: Rhincodon typus (assembly GCF_021869965.1). Taxonomy (NCBI): domain Eukaryota; kingdom Metazoa; phylum Chordata; class Chondrichthyes; order Orectolobiformes; family Rhincodontidae; genus Rhincodon; species Rhincodon typus. Next base: position 8,178,930 of record NC_063369.1, read on the forward strand.
GCAACTTGTGTGTCCATAGAAGGTATGTTTTGAATCCTCAAATGAAGCAACAATTGCCTCACCACTTGTACTCTCCTGTAGCTCTTGAAGATTGTTGCTCCAATTCTAGCCTCTTCCATGTTCCCCAATTTCCAATACTCTCACCACTGGTGGCCCTCTCTTCAGCTACCTTGGTCCTTAGATTTGGAATTTCCTCTCTGAATCACCCAACCTTTAGATATTTTCTAAGCAGTCTGCTTAGGAATCTTATGACATACCTCGGGATCCAGTGGGAACTTGAACCAGGACATCTGAGCTCAGAGGTAGGAATGCTACCACAGCGCCACAAGAGCTCCTCACTCTGCATCCACCATTCTATTCCAGTACCATGCTCCTTAAAACCTCACTGTTTGATCAAGCATTTGATAACACTCCTGCAAGGCATAAGGTATTATTTCAGTACCTCAAAAGTGCCCTTTCAGTTCATATTTGTGCTGTTCCATTTATACAGTGGGAGTACAATTTGCAGGCAGGAGGGTTTGTGGTGGGCAGGGTTTTGCAATTGCGATGCTCCACATGGTTGAGATACTCAAACTGGTTAGGCAACAAAAGGCTCATGGTACCAATGGAACCAAACATTAGCATGAGCTAATACTCTAGGAACAGGAAATCAGATGCTTTTATTCTTATCCATGGAGGAAATCGTTCAGCTATGTGAAGAAACTAGGGAAGTAGAGAAGCTTAGAGAGTTTGAATGAATATATTCAAAATTAAAAGTAATTTTCATAGAGTTAGGGGAGATGGTGGCAGAGTGTTAATGTCACTGGACCAGTAATCCAGGCTAATGCTTTAGGGACACAGGTTCAAAATCCCACCCTGGCGACTGGTGGAATTTAATAAAATTTATAATTTCTGCCATTAAATTTATACAATTAATAAAATTTGAAATTTGGGGCTAGTCTCAGTGACAATGACCTGGAAGCTACCATCGATTGTTGTAAAAACCAATTTGATTCACCAATGCCCTTTATAGAATCTACCGTTCTTACCCTGTCTGGCCTACATGTTACTCCAGACTGATAGCAATGCGGTTGACTCTTAACCGCGCTCTTCATTTAAGGGCTGTTAGGAATGGATAACAAGTGTTGTAACAATGCCCATTTCCAGTGAAAGAAGAAAACTAATAAAAAGGAACTTTCTAGGATAAAAAGTGTTAGCAACAAGAGGAGATGGTTTTAAAATAAATGGCAGAAGAACCTGAGGAGAGATGGAAGATAATATCTTCGCTGTGTGAGAATGGTACGTGAAAGGCTGGTGAAGGAGGATGCAATAGTAACTTTCAAAAGGTAGCTTGATGTGTACTTAAAAAAACATCAGACCTATTGGAAAGGAGCAAGGGATGGGTTGAGAGCATGAATGAATTGGGATGCCCTTAATAGAGTCAGCACAGTTAAAGGGACTGAATAGCCTCCTTCTGCACTTAAAATTCCAATCAGGGCTCAGAACAAAATTCTGCAATTCTGTCTGTCATCCTGACCCCAGGAATTCCAATAAAAGACCAGATCTGGAGTCAAACCAAGGAGAAAACAATGATTTCAAAGCAGGATTGTTCCTTTCACATGCAAAGCTCACTTTACATTGAAATTACCTGCAAACAGAGTGAAGTAATCCATCTTTCAGTGTCCTGATGGAAATATATTATTCCAGGCAATTCTGTTGTGAAATTTGATTTCCTTTCTCCTCCCATTGTCATGGCCTAACAGAGTTGCAGCCTGGAGCTTGACAAGTACTGTGTGGAGTGTACATACAATGTACTTGCCCTGTCACTTGTTCAAGCAACTAGCATCAATGAACAAACAGAATAGAGGGTGGCAGAGAAACCTGGTGGGCTAGATCTTTACTTAGTTGTTGGAAATTGAACCATAATAGGTCCAAAAAATGTCAAAGACTTCCTTCAACACCCTTGCAACAGGGTTGAGATCTATACTAAGGTGTAGAGCTGGATGAACACGGCAGGTCCTGCTCCTCTGATGCTGCTTGGCCTGCTGTGTTCATCCAGCTCTACACATTGTTATCTCAGATTCTCCAGCATCTGCAGTTCCTGCTATCTCTGAGATCTATACCAATTGCCTTGGATTGAATGTTTGAGGTGAGTTGTATCAAAGATAACTAGGTGTGAGAGTACGATTTAATGAACGGTAATGTGGTTTCATCCATGGGTTTTTAGTTACTTTAATGACTGATCTAGAAGGATGTAAATAGGACCTGAGAGATAACTTTTTCGCACAGGTGTAGTCTGTGTATGGAATGAGCTGCCAGAGGAAGTAGTGGAGGCTGGTACAATTCCAACATTTAAAAGACATCTGGATAGGTACATGAATAGGAAGGGTTTAGAGGGATGTGGGCCAAATGTTGGCAAATGGGATTCAGTCAGATTGAGATATCTGGTCAGCACGGATGAGTTGGATCAAAGGATTTGTTTCCATGCTGTATGACTATGACTGTACAGAGTTAAGGCATAGGGGATGAGTCCATTGGCTTTTACTTTGTAAACTCAACAACTTAATGGCATGATGCTCATGATGTTTTGGCAATTGTCCATACAGTGGCAAAGTCACCAAAATGTGGGCAAATTACACCAGGCAGAACCAAAAATGTTGACTCTTTTCAAAGTGGCTAAAAATCTTTCTGAAGTGGGCTCAACCAATACATGTTGCCTGCTCCACAGCACAGAGAGTGCCTCCTAAGAAGTGTAAGTGGCAAATACTGGGGCATCAACTGTTCTTCATCTCCTCCCCTGGTCATGCCCAATGGCATATGGGGCAGACCAAGTACATGCTGACATCTGTTTTCATAGCAGGGATTTCTTGTCTGTACATTGAAAATTACCACTCCACATGGCTAACCAAGAAAATCTCCTACTCCTACCACCTGCCACTGGTCTGTTGGATGTTTACAGGTTGAAAGTAGGTTGTTTTGGTTCCATCCTGCACATGTCTCTCTTAGACTTCAGGTGGGAAGGGCTCTAAACCAGAGCTTCCAGCTCCGAGATATTGGCACTACCAGCTGTGCTACAAGACCACCTCTCAACATTTTGGATTTAGTCAACGTCGTTTGGAACCCCTGCCTTATTTTGACACCTTTCACTCTCCATTGCAGGGTGGAAAACCCGATACTCAATCCCTGAAGGGTGCTGCGTACATGATCAAAGATGTTGATGTATCACAGGCAGCATTGCTTCAAGACTTCTATTTGACCATGATATTTTTGGTCAATGTGATAGTATTTCAGCAGTGCACTGACCTTGTGCTCAGTCTAATTCCAAACAGGTTTTTGTGGACTGTGATGCATGGAAAAGAAAGCAAGACAAGCTCACATTGCTGCGCGGTTCCCAAAGAACTTTACAGCCAGGGAATTATTTTTGAAATATAGCGACCTGTAATTTAGGGAACACAGCTGCCAATTTTCACAAAATATTCCAACAAACATAGAACATAGAACAGTACAGCACAGTACAGGCCCTTTGGCCCATGATGTTGTGCCGAACTTTTACCCTAAACCTAAGGTCTATCTAACCTCCACCCCAACTTATACTATCATCCATATGCCTATCTAACAGCTGCTTAAATGCCCCTAATGAGGTCGACTCCACTACCCTCTCCGGCAGTGCATTCCACGCCCCTACCACTCTCTGAGTAAAGAACCTACCTCTGACGTCTCCCCTATATCTATTTCCACTCACTTTAAAACTATGCCCCCTCGTAATAGCTACCTCTACCCTAGGAAAAAGTCTCTGGCTGTCCACTCTATCTATACCTCTGATCATTTTGTACACCTCTATCAAGTCACCTCTCATCCTTCGTTGTTCTAAAGAGAACAGTGATGGAGAAGTGACCCCATCAACATTTTAATTAACTGCTGAAAAGTGACACCAGATCGAAGGTTTGCCTCTTACCGTCATCTAGGACTGGGACACAAGAAGCCAGACATAGAAAGAGAATAACAATTTATACAATCCTGACTTGTTTTATTTACAGAAGTTGCTGGAGAAATTCAGCAGGCGTGGCAGCATTTGTGAAGAGAGAAACAGAGTTAACGTTTTGGGTCAAGTGATCCCTCCTCAGTTGATTTGAAAGAAACATTAACTCTGCTTTCCCTCCTCAGATGCTGATTCTTCAGTAATTTGTTTCAGATCTTCAGTTTGTTTTAATTTAATTATTTAATGTTTTCCAAACCAAACCCATTCAGACATGTTATAACACACCTCTGGAGCAGATGGGACTTGAATCCCAGTTTCTTGGCTCAGAGGTAGGGGCACTACCACCGCAATTTTGTGTGATAAGTGATGTTGGTCCAGGACTGAATATTGGCCAGAATGTTGGAGATAACTATCTCTAAGCTTCCTACAAATAAAACAACCTTTCTGTCCGGCTCAGAATATAATCCAGAAGTAGTACCTGCTCTAAACTCGCCCCATTCTGAGACTGGAAGCCTACCGTCTTGAAGCTGTAGAAATGACAATGCCTTCCACCGATCCACGGGTGATGCAGAAACCAGCTCCTGCAGCAATGTCCTGTCCTAACTAGCGACCCAACTTGGAGTCCCATTTGAAAACCAGCGATTGGCGTGAATTGACTGAATACAGCGCTCTGTCTTGCACAGTGCTATTGTGGACGAACAGAAGCGACAGAACTGAGACTGAGCTCTGTCCTTCACCGCTGTGAATGAGAAACTGTCCTCTCTATTCCTCATTGCGGTCTGACCAGCGTGAGCAGGAGAAATCGCTGTTTTCACTGCCTGCTAATTCTCTCTCCCTCTCTCTGTGGGATTATTTAACAAAAAAAACTCGGACATTTTTTAAGGCCAATTTATCTGACTTCACAGTTGAGGATCAGCAATAAATTGGTATGCCCTCACCCATCCTCCCATCCCACCAGATTAATTCGGGGAAAGACAAGTGTTAGAGAGATAGTGAGTGATATTGACTGTGCTGCAAAGATGTAGACTGAGGGCAATCGGAAATAAGAACGGCGAATTGAGTAAAGTTACCCTGAGTCCAATCCAGACGATATTATACTCTACTGCACTGGCTAGTGAATCTAATATCTTCTCATAGGGGCGGATTAAGGTCCGAACTGTCCCTTGGTCTCCTCTATCCAATGGGTCTGCAGATATCGGGTAAACGAAGCCTTGATGTTTATTATGTGAAAGAGAATATGAATCAGAACCAGGCCATTCCGCCCAGCAAGGTCATACTGGCGCTGGTGGACCCTTGCTCTCTCCGGGACCAATGGATCTGCCGTTCACTGGCTGTTTTTTTCCACCCCAGTTGTGGTTTCTTACTCGGTTTCTGCTGCGGGAGATGATATTGGACGGGTGAAGACACCAGCGGGTTAGATACACAGATTAAATATAATAGAGAAACTGAGACGCCAACCTGTAATTAGTTTAATTTTTAATTAAGCTGTAATGGACAGGGGAGAGCAGAGTGAGTAATAATTGAGGGCAGCAAACTCTACAGATGATACCACAGGTTGAGTCTTTCCATCAAAGTGCTGTGTGTAATTACAGCCTACTGAACGGCCACTAATTCGTTGCCTTTTTTGTTTACATTGAATGCGCTGAAGAGAGTGTGTGCGAGCGGTTGAAACCAAACAGGCTAAACGAAAATGGTCCTTGACAATTCTGGGTCAAAATGCTCTGCCATGCGACTATTGGAACATTTCTAGCAGGTTGGAGGTATCCCCGTGGGGATGTGGGGTTAATCTGTGGGGATATGGAAGTATCTCTGTGGGAATGTGGGGTATTATGTGGGGATATGGGGTTAATCTGTGGGGATATGGAAGTATCTCTGTGGGGATGCGGGGTATCTGTGGAGATGTGGGGTATCTGTGGGGATGGCTGTGTGGGGATATGGGGCTATTTTTGGGGGGATGTAATGTTATCTGTGGGGATGGCTCTTTGGAACTGTGGCAATATTTTCATGGGTAAGTGGGGTATCTGTGGGGATATGGGGTTATCTGTGGGGATGTAGGGATGGCTCTGTGGGGATCTGGGGTATCTGTGGGGATGTGGAGTTATCTGTGGGGATGGCTATGTGGAGATACGGGGTATCTGTGTGGATGTGGGGGCACTCTCTGTGGGGATGTGAAGGTCTTCCTATGCGAATGTGGGATATCTGTGAGGATGGATGTTGCCCTTGGAGAAAATGAAATAAAACTGAAATCAAATTCACCATTTTGAGTTAAGCTATAAATAAACTTTTTGAGTTTTACATGCCTCTCCTGCAATGTACCATCTGCAAGATACTTTGCAAAAACTCTCCAAGGCTCCTTGTACAGTACCTTCCAAATATATAACCACTTCCATCTAGAAGAACAGGGGCAGCAGATATATAGAAACACCACCAGCTGTAAGTTCACCTCCAAAGGTTATGGGGAAAAGGTAGGAAAGTGAAGTTGAGGATTATCAAATCAACCATGATCCCATTGAATTGTGGAGCAGGCTTGATGGCCTGAATGGCCTATTTCTGCTCTTACATCTTAAGCTGTTAGTTTTATTGGATTTTGATTATCAAACAGAATATAAGACTGAACCACATAAAGAGGTACTTGTTCAGCTGATTGTTTTGAAGAAGTAGGCTTTAAAGAGCATCTTAAAGGAAGAGAGAGATGCTGAAAGGTTTATGAAGGGAATTCTAGAGCTGAACACTCAAGTGTTTGAAGGCATGCTGGTCAGTGGTGGAGCGATGAAAATTATGGTGGTGCAGTAGGCCAGAACTAGAGGAGCACAGAACAGGAGGGCTGGAGGAGATAGCAGCTGTAGTCAGACAATGCAAACATCAAAAAATTCAGCTAAAAAATTACCATCAAGAATAATAGTTGATGTGGAATGCTATGCTGGTGTGAGATTCTGCTCTCGATTCTTTTAATCAGGTTCAGGAAATTATTGTAAGCAATGTTACAGTAGCAGATGGTTGAGTCTCATACATCAGTCTTATATCCAGTTTTAGTATTAGAATGAGTTTGGCTGAGTCGGTCACACTCTCAATAGTATCAGAAGGTCATAGGTTTAAGTCCAACTCGAGAAACTTGTGTATAAACTCATGGAGGACACTCTGTGTGAGTGCTGCACTGCTGGTGGTGCTGACTTTCAGATGATCCATCAAACTGAGATCCAGTCTGCCTTTTTGGGGATGAATATGAAGGAAACCCAGTGTCCTGGCCAATATTTATCACACAACAAAACATCACTGAAACAGATTATCTGACTTATTATAAGACCATAAGACATAGGAGCAGAAATTAGGCCATTCAGCCCATCGAGTCTGCTCTGCCATTCAATCATGGCTGATAAATTTCTCAAACCCATTCTCCCGCTTTCTCCCCATAACCCTTGATTCCCTGGACAATCAAGAACCTATCTATCTCCATCTTAAATATACTCAATGACCTGGCCTCCACAGCATTCTGTAGCAGTGAATTCCATAGATTCACCACTCTCTGGCTGAAGTAGTTTCTCCTTATCTCCGTGCTAAAAGGTCTCCCATTACTCTAAGGCTGTGCCCTCAGGTCCTAGTCTCTCCTACTAATGGAAACATCTTCCCAACATCCACTCTGTCCAGGCCATTCAGTATTCTGTAAGTTTCAATTAGATCCCCCCCTCATCCTTCTAAACTCCATCGAGTATAGACCCAGAGTCCTCAAACATTCCTCATATGTTAAGCTTTTCATTCCTGGGACCATTCTTGTGAACCTCCTCTGAACCTGCTCCAGGGCCAGTACATTTTTCCTGGGATATGGGGCCCAAAACTGTGCACGATACTCCAAATGTGGTCTGACCAGAGCCTTATAGAGCCTCAGAAGTACATCCCTGCTTTTATATTCAAGTCCTCTCAAAATAAATGCCAATGTTGCATTCGCCTTCCTAACTGCTGACTCAAGTTTATCTTGAGAGAATCCTGGTCTAGAACTCCCAAGTCTCTTTGCACTTCAGACTTCTGAATTTTCTCCCCATTTAGAAAATAGCCCACACCTCAATTCTTCTTACCAAAGTGTGTGACCTCACACTTTCCCACATTGTATTTCATCTGCCACTTCTTTGCCCACTCTCCTAACCTGTCCAAATCCTTCTGCAGCCTTCCCGCATCCTAAATACTATCTGTCCCTCCACCTATCTTTGTATCATCTGCAAACTTAGGCAGAATGCCCTCAGTTCCTTCATCTAGATCATTAATATATAAAGTGAAAAGTTGTGGTCCCAACACTGACCCTGTGGAACATACTTGTCACCGGCTGCCATCCTGAGAAGGGCCTTTTTATCCTCACTCTCTGCTTTCTACCAGACAGCCAATCTTCTATCCATGCTAGCACCTTGCCTCTAACACCATGGGCCCTTATCTTACTCAGCAGCCTCCTGTGCAGCACCTTGTCATAGGCCTTCTTGCAGTCCACATAGATAACATCCATTGGCTGTCCTTGGTCTAACCTGCTCATTACTTCCTCAAAGAATTCTAACAGATTTGTCAGGCGTGACCTCCCCTTGATGAAGCGTGCTGACTTTGCCCTATTTTACCATCCACTTCCAAGTATTTAGAAATCTCATCCTTCACAATGGACTCAAAAATCTTACCCACAACAGAGGTTGGGCTAATTGGCCTCTAATTTTCAGTATTTTGCCGTACTCCCTTTTTAAACAGGGGTGTCACGTTAGCGATTTTCCAGTCCTCTGGGACCCTCCCTGATTCTAACGATTCCTGAAGGATCACCACTAACATCTCCACTCTTTGTTCAGCTATCTCCTTAAGAACACCGGGATGAACTTATGTTGCTGTCTATGGGGCCTTGCTGTGTGAAAATTGACTTCAGAGCGTTCTACTCTATGAAAGCATGAAGTGATATATTTTGGAAGGACAAACAAGGAGAGGCAATATAAACTAAGTTGCACAATAGAAAAGTGTGCAGGGACAGAGAGAACTTGGAGTCCATGTACGCACATATTTGAAGGTAGCAGGACAACTTCAAAAGGCTGTTAAAATAGATGACAGGATAACAGACTTAATAAATATAACACATGAGTAAGGAAGTTATGCTAAGCTGTTATTAAACACAGGATAGGTTCGATTAGAAAATCCTGTCCAATTATGGGAATCATACTTTAGTAAGAATGCCAAGACCATGGTGTGAGGAAACAGAGATTTTGTAAAATTGAACAAGAAATGATTGACTTCAATCATGTAGAAGGATCTGGGATTATTCTCCTTGGAGCGAAGAAAGTCAATGAGAGATTTAGTAAAATTAGTTTTTGCAACCTGGACTGCACTGCCTGAAAGGGCAGTGGAAGCAGACAGATTAAGAACTTTCAGATTTGGACAAATATTTGAAACGAGAAAATTTGCAGGACTATGGGGAAAAAGCAGGAGAGTTGTATTAATTGGCTAATGCTATCAAAGAAACAGTTAGGACTCAATGGGACAAATATTCTTTCTGCACTGTGCGATTCTATAAAAAGTGACTGCACCTCAAAGTGCATCATTGGATGTAACAATGCTTGTAATGGCATGGGATCAGAAAAGGTACTATATAAATGCAAGTCTTCCTCATAAAGTGTGTCTCTGTAGGTGTGTGTCTCTGTGCACACATCTATGTATGTCTGTATGTTTGACTGCCTCAGTGTGCGTTAGTAAGTGTGGGTTTGTGTGGGGAGAGGATGGATTTGGACTTGATAAAATACATGCTAAACAGGAATTGATTTTAATTTTTGTGGCTCTCTGCCTATTCCCTAATTTCACAGGGTAGTGTTTAAATTAACAGAGAGGGAGATTCATAGATCTAGCAAATGAAATAATATCAACACCCGTTTATAATGCATGACATCTTCCTTTTTCTGTTATTTCATTAACCCATTCAAAATTGATGCACTGCTGCCTCTTCAAAAGAGAAATGGTCAGAGAGTTATATTCAAACATTCTAGGTTTGTTAGCATGCTGATCTGAAACAGCATGAGTTCACTGCACAGGTTTTCAATGTATTTCATATTTAGAGGACAGATGAAATATTAAATATTGATGAATGAAATACTTGTGCACAATCACGCACAGACACATATATACATGTGCACCTACTCATTGACACATGCGTACACATACATGCACACCTACATGTGCGCACACATACACATTTTCAGTCTATGTTGATGTATTAAGAAAGGTCTCAGCTGTACTTCATTTATCTGCTTTTACCTGTTAGTTTGAATTATTCTTCCAAATTCTAGTTGACTCAATAGAAGCAAAACTTTTTTTCATAAAAGTCAACCCATCCTCTCGTCTTCCATTTTGGTAGCCATTACTTGTGTTTGTATTTGAAATCTTCTATTTTTATCTTGATAGCTAATAATTTATCTTAAGGAAATAAATACCCACACTCAAACACATGCACACCAACAGATACACACAGATAAACAGAGACCTATAGAGAAACACAAACTAACAGTCACATAGACACAGACCCATAGATGCATACACAAATACACATAGACAAAGATTTATAGAGACACATACATGTAAACACAGACCCATAGATGCATACACAAATACACATAGACAAAGATTTATAGAGACACACACATGTAAACACAGACCCATACAGAAACACACACACAGACAGATATGTTGACACAGACCCTAAGAGAAACACAAACAAAGCCACATAGGCACATTGACACAGACTCATAGAGACTCAACTGGATTTAATCTATAGTCACACACAATAGATTCGGACTATAGACACACAATCCCATAGAGAGACAAGGGCCCATAGATGTACGCTCAATGACACATGCAAACACACACACAGAACTATATAGTCACATGCACAAAATGTACATCCACAGACAAATTTGCAAAGGTGGTCACATACTGATGCAAACACACAGACACTCAAAGACACAAAACATACAAACAGATCACTCTAAGTACAAACTCATATATACAGAGAAACACATACAGTTGCACACATAAATGTACAGATTACAGACATAAATGCACACTCAGGCATACACTGGCACACACTGAACTGCACAAACACATATTAAAAAAAGAGACAAAAATGCACCCACTCTGATGGCAATGTAGAGAGGTGGCTTTGCTGGCACCTTCTTAGTTTTGGAATTTGGGGTTGGAGGTGTTGTTTCCTGCCCCCTGGAAGTAATGCTTGGCTGTGAGTGGACATTGTGCTGGGGAGTGGGAAAGGGGAGGAAACACAGGAAAGACAGAATGGACACAATTGGGGTGCCTAACAAGGCTTGCATGGAAAGAAAACATCACTGGGGTCATTTGACTGCAAGCATTACAGAAAAAGATACCTAAAAAGGATCAGTTTTCTACTTAAGTATCACAAGGGACTGAGAGGGGGAACCCAAAGCAAATCTCCAGCAGTCAGTAGGTTTTTTAAGGGAGGAAATTTAGAAGTTGAATAACCAGGATCTGGGAGATCTTGTGGTAGAGAGCAAAGCAACCAAGGGGAAAAAAGAAGTTATCTTTCTTTGAGGGAGGGGAATGCAACGAAAAAACTGAGTGCAAGTTAAAATTGCAATCAGCTCCATCTATTTCCAGGAAAATGGCCCAGTGGGTCCTCTTAACAATGGGTTTGAGGTATTGTTGAAAGCACTTGTTTGACCCCTTCATATCGCTATTAGATAAGTAACTTCCTTATGGCGTACGTTTTCAATGACACAGTTCTGTTCTCAGAACAAATCCAAAGTACATTAGGAGACCCCCAAATCACCTTCCAAAGTAAATTCGAATCCCGCCTCCCCAACACTAGCCAATGCCACAGTCAGTGGGACTGTGTGTGTGTGTTTATGTGTTATTTTCGGGGGTAGAGGGGAAAGTGTTGGAGAGAGTGAACGAATGCGCCAGTGACTGATTTTCCGCTGCAGTTGGACGGCAGTTACCTGCGCCTTTAACCTTCCGAGCGCCAGTTGACTGCTCCTTCTGCTCATCCCTGGAATCTTGCTGAGTGGAGAATGTTGTTATTGGAAACATGATTGTTTGCAACGAAACTTAGGAGAGCGCGGCTTTCAGAAATGAAGCACATATTGCAAAGAAATATTTGCAAACAAAATTTGCCATACGTTGGATTTTGTGTGTGTCTTCAAATAAACTGGTTTGCTATTTTTGAAACGTTCCGTATTGGCAATGACAGATGGACTGGTCTCAGAGACTACATGTAACCTCACCCTCTCGCACAGTGCGCTCATTTTCCGCTGTTTGGGGGCTGGCCCCAAATTACCATTGGGGTAAAATAAAGAGAGAGCAGAGCCGAGTTTGGAGAGGTAGAGAAAAGTACTGGGAGCCCGTTGGAGGAGCTATGGACGTCAGGTTTTTTTGTGGGGGAAGGGTGGTGGTAAACTATCACAATTATTACGGCGTGGAAGGAGGCCTTTCGGTCCACAGTGGCTTGCGCCGGTTCTGTCCCCCAGTGCCAATCTCCTGCCTTTCCCCCACATCCCCTGCATACAATTTCTATCTTCTCATCGACTGGGTTGGGGGTGGAGGGCGGTTGGCGGTAGGGGGTGGCCACAATGTAAAATTCAAAACATGTTACTTGGGGCTTGTAAAATCAGCGGGAGCTGAACCCCGAGCTTTTCAATGAGTTTGGTGCTTTCCACAAACGGGAATCGAACTCGCCACACTTCCGATCGGTTCGGAAGTTCAGGCAAATCATTCACACTGCCAACTTTGAATAGCAACGATCCGGAATATTAGCCAGACGCATCGTTAGGCGGGCGGCGTCTACACGGGTTTTGGAACGTTATGGAGGGGAGGAGATGTGGGGGTGCGGAGGGGAGAGAGAGAGAGATAGACGACAGGGCAAACTCCTGGAAGATCTGACAGCTGTCCTGTGCGTTTGGGAGGACACCGTGCCGAATTCTCCCTGTAAATAATATTGTTTCAGGAGATGTAAATACTTAACTTGCATTAAAGGGGGGGGGGGGGGCTTGGGGAATGGAGAGAAGGGGTTGGGGAGTGGGGAATGGCGAGAAAATATTTGCATTTGGTTACAAACGCTGCTTCACATTGCTTGGAGTGTCCGGGACTTGATATGAAACTTGCACAATCCGCTCTGCTGAACCCATTGGGAAAGTGAAGCAGCGCCAACCGTCAAAGCTCACCGGCAATTTCTCCTGTAGCCGATTGCCCGGAGACCCATTGTTCAAACAAAACAAAAAGTCAAAGCACGAAACTTGACGATTGCAACACGAGCGCAGACCCCCACCCCGCAGTTAATTCTTTAAACTATCTCCATCTGATTTCTGTTTGCGTTCAGTGCAAATGATCGCACCACACGGAAATTTGGATATTCTTAGCAGATGCGCGGGTCTTGAAGCTCTTGCCTTTTTCTTCCCGAAGGTGCAGCCTTTCAAATCTCGGCCACTGTTCCCTAGCCGCCTTTTGTCGAGGGGCAGCTTAACCAGGTGCTCATCTGTTGGGATATTGTGGGTTGGTGGGGGTGAGGTGTCGGTGGGATGGTGCTGCAACTGGGCGACGATCCAGGGGCTAAGTCCTTCCACCCTCCACATACAGATCTCGCCCCCTTCCATCTTCTCCAACGGTCCTGGGGGATGAACCTAGACTGACTTAACAGGACCCATTCCTCACACGGCGAGTGAGAGGGAATGATAACAGTTGCATAAAAAGCCTCAAAAATTTAATAATTCAAAAGTTATCCAGGATAGGCAAAAAATCGATTGTCGTGCAAAAAATGACACGAACATTATTTTATGCAAAAAACCCACTGCAATAAATTGTGAAATTTGCAATTTCCCAACCACTCAGAATTGTTTAATATCTACAGAACAGGGAAGTCTGATTGGAGTTTAGCTGGGTCTTAGTTTGAGTGTTGGTGCTGGTGGTGGAGCAATAATCTTCATATTTTGGGATGGATATTACTCCATACAGTTGCGATGCTCGAGTTATGATCTGGGCTCCGACGAGTTCATGCGTAGTTTACACTGGCAGTGGGCGTCTTTCGGAAACAAGCGGTAAAAAAAGTGTTGGGTTTCGAACGTTGAGGGGAGGGATATCTCCAGAAGGGAGCCATTGGAGAGAGCGGGAGAGAGAAAGGGAGAGACGGACTCGGAGGGGTGGTGGGGGGCAGAGACGGACTCGGAGGGGGGGGGGGGTCGACGACGGAATAGGGACGTTGCATATCTCGGGATAGAAATCCCAAATGTTTTCGGAGAGATAAAAGTAGGGGGGGAGAGGAAAGGGTACACTTGAAACAACACATTTGCTTCATCCAGGCCAGTAAATTCTTAGCCATACGCAAGTTAAAAGCAAGGACAACAGAGCCTGTCCAAAGCCAGAATCTCTCTATTTTACAGAAATGAAAACGCCTTCCTTCTTTTAATTCTTCAAGTCCTGTTGCGCTTTAGGCTCTAACTCTGTACGAAGAAACATAACTTTTATTTAAACAAAGTCTGAACCCGCCTCAGAAAATTAACACCATCACTGAAGGGACGTTTAACAAAAAAAAATTGAAATCGGACTTAGATGCAGAGTGCCTTTGCCCTAACTTCCTGAGGGACATTTATATATTATGCTTTTTGTGTGTGTGTATGATTTTAGTTATATCCCGGCTATCAGTTGATGTAACAGTTGTGCTTTGAAACACAAAAATGCTTTCAAGCATTGAAGGACGAGCAGAAAATCGGAGTACTCTCGGCTCCCCTTTCTGCCACTATACCTGAGTTTCGCTTTTGAACTTCCGGCTCTCGGCTTTATTATTTTTATTTTTTTGTTTTGGGGAGGTCGGGGGTCCAGTGGTGTTGTGGAAGAGAGTCGGTCCATCGCTCTCGCCGATAGCTCAGTCAAGCCCGTCTCATGAATTCTTGATCTTGGCTTTCGGGGGGACGCTTTGTAAACGGAAACAAACTATTTACTTGGCTTATATACACTGAAGGCACAGCTGCTCCTCACACACAAAGGAGCTCTTTCTAAAAAAAACTCGAAATAATTCTCTCGAACTTCAGGGGAGAAAAAAAAGAGTTTCATCAGCCTGGTCAATTTCACGCCCAGATTTAAAAAAAAAACAAATATTCAGGTAGTTGTGATTTAGCAGGAATCCATTAAACTTTTCACATTTTTACATATTTTAAGGAAGTAATAGGCGGGAGTTAATTAGGAAGTTATGTCTCGCACAAATACTGCGAAATTTCCTCGTTTATCGGGAGCAATATCTCTTGACAGGCTGCGTTCAAAACACATTTGACAAGTCGGTCGAGTATGTCCGCTTTTACAGTTTAAATTCGGCACTACTTACGAATAAGGGGTTGGTGGTGGGCTGGGGTCCAGTGGAAATGATCAGTTCAGTCAATGGGAAGTGTCACCGTTAGTGGACTTAGCTTGGGAATTATCTTGGATAAAATAGCTGGGCGTGTGTGCGCAAAAATGTGTTAATTTGAGTTACAGACAGAAACAGAAATTGCTGGAGAAACTCAGCGAGGCTGGCAGAAAGTAGAGTTAATTTTTGAGTCCAGTGACCCTTCTTCAGATTTCCAATATCCGCAGTTGTTTGATGTATTTTAGTTAAATTGGGTTTTTCCATTAACCCCTGATTTGTATAATTTGAATCTGTCCATCCCCCATCCCCCATTATTATCCCAATACAAATATCAAACAAGTGTATGTAAAAATACAATTCAGTTATGCACCTAAAGACTCCAATCTTTGAATTAAATGTCTGGGCAATTTACATTTTTAAATACAATTATTTGAACTAATCCTTTAAAATATTTAATTTCTGATTATTTTTCTTGTTGCCACTGGCCTGTTGCAATAAATGCAAAGATTAAGCAGAATTTTAGACTGCAGAGTGTATATATATATGAAATTGGTGCAAACAGTGGCAAGTGTGAGGAATAATATTTTCACTTCAAGAATATAATTAGTCAAATGCCTTGCATGATATATAAAATCTACATTCATATTTATATGCATTTAAAACATATCCATACACTATATATAACAGTGTGTGTATACATGTTTTAAATTGTACATACAATAAGAGATCTGCACAATTTTTATTTGTATGTTTTATATTTAAATTATGATATGGTGTGTTCAAGATATTTCAAAATTATATTAATGTTACTTCTGTAGAATAAAATCTATTTGAAAAAATAACACTCTATAAGCTTTTAAGAGAGGCAGACATTATTTAAAAAAAGGGATACTTTTATTAATAAATTTGTTTTTAGGTACACCCACAATCCTTTGTTATCAGATCATACAGGGTATACCTGTAACATTTTGAAGTTTATGTCACACCATGTTTAAAAAAGCTACAACAAAAATTGTTTTGTTGAATTAAAATGGAACATTCTGAATTTGCAATTTGTTGGATGAATAAAAAAATGGTTAAATAAATCAGGAATATTGCGATGGGTCAGTATGGTTGGGGAGTGGAGGTGGGTGGGGTGCTGGTGCATGAGTGTTAAATGAACTGGTTAAAATAATTTGTGTGTCTGTATTGTAACACTAGGAGCAAATTCAGCTCTGTGTTGCTTGTGTCCCTAAAATGTTCATGTTGTGTCAAGAATGTTGTGCTGGAAAACACAATTGTTTATGGGAGTATAAGAGTGGGAGGACGAGGTGAGTAAGGGAACGTGATGGGGTGATGGGGGGCATAGGGCCCACTTGAGCTGATTCGTATAGGTGCTTTGAAAAGTGGTTGGAGTTAATGTTGAGTGAGGAATTGGTTTGGTGGAATCGGAATATGTAGTGAGGACAAATGCGAGGGCCCAGGTATACTGGTTTTTCTTTGTGTTGTGCATACCTCGGTTGCAGAACACCAAACAATTATTTTATATGTAAATGATGCCTTGTGCCAAAATAAATACAGTCAAGGCCACACTGCGATTAAGTCCAATAAATTTAGCACAGTGTCTGTCACCCTCCCCTACACACACACACACACTCTGCTCATGTGTAGGTTTAATTTCAGAATCATCTGAACCAGTTAACACATGTAAGGCTGATGATTTGTTATCAAAATTCACAACGATGTAGAGACACACATAAGTGATGGGGCAGAACAGAAAAACAGAAGAAAGGGGGTCAGGTTTTGGAGCTGCAACTGATCTTTCATTGTACGGTGGGACAAGGCGGTTTTCAAAATTGGCATGGACCTTTGTGAGGTGCGGTGTCCCCGAAATCAAACTCAGTTTAAAGTAAAAGTACACATGCAAACACACAAAGCTAAAATGTGTCTACACTTTGGAAATATTATTTTCCTGGATTTGCTTCCCCTGACGCTCAAAACAAAAATCGCGTCATGGTGGGGAAGAATATAATTCACCAGTTAAAGCTTTGAGGGTATTGGCCCAAGCAATAGAATTTTTCCTGAATTAAAGCATTGGTCGTTTTCCTTTCACCCTTCTACAACTCCAACAGCTCTTGGAGTGAGTTGTAGCGGAGCTAAACTTTCATACATTTACTCAGAGAAAGAATGAGAGAGACAGAAAAAAATAAAAGTGTTAACATCGGAAATACGAAACAGGTATCTGGAGGAGAAAATATGATTTAATGTTTTGAATGTAGAAGACCATTTGTCAATCAGGGTTTTGAAGTTCGCAATAATTAAGTTAGTTGGTGGGACTAACATTTCTCTTAACATTGCAGTGATGGGCTGCTAAAGTGAAAATGTAAGTGGTGCTGACCTACTTCTAGCCAGGACAGTGAGGCTGGCATCAGGCCCCAGGATTGTGGAGCCCGGCTTTAAAAAGAAGTAGGAACAAAAGTTAAGTGATAGTTCGGAATTTTCTGAGCGAGTGGCAGCTTTTCAGAGAGGTAGTGAGCGAGATTTTCAGACGTTTTTAGATTATGAAAACCTTCAAATCCCCTCATTTAATTTTGTTCGGTTATTTTAGACAAACTTTATTTTTATGAACAGCAGCGATAGAGTGACGGGAAAGTGTTTAAAGATCACGGGAGCAGTTCCAGCAGCAAGTGGCAGCTAATTCATGAATGTTGTAAAGTCAAGTCTGTGTGCGAAGGACTGTTAGTGACCAATTGAATTTTTATTGTTTTGTGTTCATTTGCTTCACCCCCATCCACACTATGTTTATTTAGAAATAAGTAGCTTGGCTTAGAAAAAGGGAATTTTGTTGTTTTAGAAAAAGAATGAAATTAAATTGTTCATTAATCTGGTGGTTCATATCAAGAGGAGCAGCTGGTTAGGGTCTAGTGGGACTGTGTGTGTTTTTAATGGTGTGTGATGCCCCCAACCTGCCATGCTACAGACACAGAGAGAGAAAAAATGAAAAATTCATAAATGCTGGACTTTGCTTATTCATTGCATATGAAGCAGCCGATTTGGCAAATTGCAATCTATCTCCGACTGCACAGTCCCTCTTTAGGAGCGTCGATTGGCTGCCTGGTAGGCGTGACTTTGCCAAATAGGTGGGCCTTAAGCTGGCAAAAGCTCAAGCAAATGGTTGGGGATTGTGTGGGGAAAGAGAAAGCGAGCGAGCGAGAGTGAGAAAGAGAAGAGAGAGAGAGAGAGAAAGCTGCAGTCTTCTTTGCCAGTGGTCTCATACTCGCTCCAACACGGCAGTCCTTCCCTCCATTGCCTGTTCCAAATAGGCCAGAGGAGCCCTCCTATCAGACGAACTTTCTTTTTTTATTTTGGCCAAGGCTTTTTGTGCATGATTAAGTCCTTTTTTAAAAATATATAAAGCCGTTTGCTGGAAGTGTCACATTTTGTGCGCGTGTGTTAGTGCGAGGCAGAGTACCCACTCACGCTGTATTGGGTACAGTCATTGAACGCAGAGCTGTCCTCAGTGTAATGAGAGTTTGAAATGGTAACTATTTAAAAAATGCCTACACAGATGCAATGGAACTGCATTTTATGGCTATGTGTGTGTCTGCGTGTGTGTGCGTTTTGCAATGCTACCGTGAATTTTAAAATATATATAATTTATTGTTTAACTAAATTTTTCAATTGTTTTGTAATTGTATTGATTCCCATCTCTCCTTTGTCTCCTTCTCTTCCCTCAACCACCTCTTCCCCTCTCCCGCCAACAGGATGAATTTCATCCCTTTATCGAAGCACTTCTCCCTCATGTCCGTGCTTTCTCCTACACATGGTTCAACCTGCAGGCTCGCAAGCGCAAATACTTTAAAAAGCATGAGAAACGCATGTCCAAGGACGAAGAGAGGGTGGTCAAGGATGAACTCCTTGGAGAGAAGCCTGAAATCAAACAGAAGTGGGCGTCTCGGCTCTTGGCAAAACTGCGTAAAGATATCCGGCCTGAATTCCGGGAGGATTTCGTGCTGACCATCACGGGCAAGAAGGCTCCTTGCTGTGTCCTTTCTAACCCTGACCAGAAAGGCAAGATTCGGCGGATCGACTGCTTGAGGCAGGCAGACAAGGTCTGGAGGTTAGACCTGGTAATGGTCATATTGTTCAAAGGGACTCCCTTAGAAAGTACTGATGGTGAACGCCTGGTCAAATCACCTCAGTGCAGTAACCAAGGCCTGTGCGTCCAGCCACACCACATTGGAGTTTCTGTAAAGGAACTTGACTTATATTTGGCCTATTTTGTACACAACCCAGGTAAGTTGCACATTTGCTTAATTGTTTACATCCCTTGCTCTGTCTGACGGGCCCTTGGTTGCGTGCGGTCGGTTTGTAGCTCTGTTTTTGAACAGCTTGCACTTTAAATTTCTCTGTGAAGAGAGACAACGTTTGTTTAACCTAAGGTGAGATGGACACATATAAAGTCCCAAATCTTTTTAAAATAAATGCTTAATTTTAAGTGCTAAAACCAAGAGAAAAATATTGAACTGTTGCCATTTGTTTTGGACATTGAGCATTATATTTAACCCATTGTGTAGATCCTTTGATAGATTAAAAAGAAATACATTCCTATATTTGCTTTTATTTGATGCATTCAGACATAACTTACTGTCTTGACAAAAATTTAATCATAAAACAAATTTGTTTCTGTCAACTATCTTTCGGCATAAGGACAATTGCAAATGGAAAAAAGTTAACAAATTAAATTCAAATTGTTTCCAATCTGTAGAGATATGAATCTTTAAAGTGAATACAGTTGGCAGGAATATGATTTAATCCATTTAAGAAAAAATAATTAAAATATTGCAATAAAAGCTATGAAAGGGCGGAGGGACTCAAAAACAATCCATATAATTAAATTAAATTTGAGTAGTTGAAGGCTCGCTAGTTTATTTTGTATCTCGATTGTGAAGTGCCAACTGTACTATCTTTTCCTTGTATCTTTAATCCAATCTGAATTCCCACACAGGACTTGGGTTTTACTTCTTAGCACCCATACCTCCTCTCCATCCCCTGTCTTCCTCCGAAGTTTGCCCAACAATGCACTTGTCTGTCACTCTCTGACTGCCCTCAGTTTCTGCAACCAGAGCTGTGAATGTGACTGACTGGGCTGAGCTGACGTTTCCAAAATGTAGGCCGCTTAAATCAAGTTAACGACGGCTTCCAACATCTTCGGTTGAGCTGAGGAGCCAAGCTCTCTGGCTGAATTCTATCAGGGAGACAGTCAAGCTGATATCAGGATTTGGAATTTAAAATTAAACCTCACACTCCCAAACAGAATGCAGATGCGAGTGTGGTGTTACCGTGACCGTAGGCTGCTGGGAGATATAAAGAGTGCCATGGCAGTAGAATAAGAGTAAACATTTGGTTTGCATCCCATAACAATGAGATGTACCTTGTCCAATTTTGCGCTGTACTTCATCTCTAACACGAGATGAATTCTTACTGTTGTGTCTCATGTCACTTCATTATGAGAGTACATGTACAAATTTACTGTACTGAGCATGTGCCGCAACTTATAATTGGTGCTGGGAATTTAAAAGTAGCACCGTATATTTACGCAGTCATTTGCATGTGAAAATGGCAAGAATAATTTAGCTGTCCTAACAACTGGCAAAATCCTGTAAATCCATTTAAAGAAACGTCAAATATAATCTCATTGTATTTAGTTACACATTGTGACACCTCTTTGAGTTAAGTGCATTGGAGAGCTGTCTTAAAATTTGTGAAGTTCTGAACTTTATGTATTTGAACACATCACTGATTGTATGTTGTCTTAAATTGGTGCAAGTATTCTTTTGGATCTGAGAAGTTAGCTACATGTTACAGATGGGAGGGTTTTGTTGGGCAGTGTTGGAAGTTGTTGATATGCATTGAGAATTGAAAAGAGAAGTTTGGTTTTATTTGGGAAGCCCTGGTAAGTAATCCTTGATTCTCCCACTAAAGACCAGCCCCCTGTTAACTCAATCCAGCAACGGAAATGGGGTAGCTATGCCCGGGCTCGAACACAATCGTCCTGTTGAAATGAGACAGTGCCAAGTCCTGCCTGGCAGTACAATGCGGGCACAGCTAAAATGCCACCTTCATTTTTAAAGAGAAAATTCTGGCTCGTCTCCCCCTACCATCCCCTCAGTCAAACACTGATTTGCACAGGTTGTAAATATTTGAAATGTACAATATTGCTAGCCAGGTTAATATGATAACCGGGATCGTGTTTTATGCAAGAAAATGACCTGATCTCCAGACTTCAACTGTAAAGGTTGGTGTGCAAGAGTCATTCAGAGGGAAAGAAACATATGTTTTGTATGTTTTTTTTAAATGAGTTGACGGAGAAGGTACAACGCATGATCTATTTTCTTTCTGTTCATCTCTACTTTACTGCCAATCGGCCAGGCCGCAGATAGAATTCAACTCACACTAAATAGAACCACATCAGCATTTGATGACATTGATGAGCAAAAAGTATAAAATGGTCCCATTCTATTTGCATGCATCTTGGCATGATTGAAATGATAAGAATTTTATGTTGAGATTGCATCCTGTCTTACTGAGATTGTCTTGTTCAAAAAATAAGGTTTAATGATTTGGACTTGCAAGGCAATATCCAAACCAATTTTGCACACTTTATTTTAGTTGTTAATGTATTTGAAAATGCCAATCCATTCAAGTTTCAAAACAGATAGTATAATGACTTTGAGTAACATTTTAACTCCTGTCATACTGAAGGATTCAGAATACTTCATACAAATTACTTGATTTTGGAGGTGCATCAATTTCAATATGTATTCTGTACAAATGTATGCATCTGAGATTTAGACAATGTGAATTATGAATGCCTGTCATGGTATAATGTCTAAGATATTGAGTTTACGTGCCTGCAAAGCAAATCGCTGGTTCGTTCGGTCCTGCCATTTTCACTTCACTGGAGCTGTTGCTAAAATGGTGTGACTGGGCATTATTCTCCAATTGGACTGATAAGAAGTAGCAATAGCTCCATAAAACTTGTGGCAACACTGGAGAAAGAAAAGAAAACACCAAGTCCAATTTTTCTGGTTTCTTTTTAACTCCGTCCCTTTGAAAACTCAGACCACATTAAGTAGGGCTGTAATCTGACCTGAAGCTGGATTTGTTAGCGCTGATTTTGTTTCCATAGGACGGAATGGGAAGGAGCTTGTCCTTACACCTCATCAGCTGTGCTATTATTGCATTTAATCCTGCACCCCTCAGGTTTTGACCTGTCATCTATTTAGTTCCCTGCGCCCCGACTCTCTTCAACTTTGGCAGCAGCCTGTACTTGTGACCTTGGCCCTATTGCCAGTTTTCCCAATTGGCTAGGGTAATAAATGGAATATTAACGAAGAGCTGGCTCATCAGTGTTTGCCTTCCTCTCATCACAGAGTTTGACATATAGCACATTCAGGTGAGCAATGAAACAGGAACAAATATATTATCATATACACACAAGAAAATCACAGTTATCCAGTAGCTTATTTCTCTGAAAAATCTCAATGCACTTTGTATTACTTGAAATGCAGTAATTGTTAGGCAGGCAGAAAGAAGAAAACGTACCTTTTATGTCGGATGGTAATGCAGGAAGGTCAACCACTTACAAAAATCAAGAAAAAGAGGCATAGTTGGCATATTGAATTACCTACAACATCCACAGTGTTGATCATGCAGACATATCAATTAGGAGCAGGAATGGATCATTTGCACTCTTTCTGATCACCTTTGTTACATAGTGGCTGAGACATGAACACTTTACTGAAAGAGATTGGGCTGTTGAAGAATTAAGGAGAGAAATTTGGACTGCTAGACAATGTTGCTGTACCTGCACATCTTAAAATATGTATGTCGGTTATTGAAAATTTGTCGTTTTTGGTCCACTGTCTTATGTCTAGTGATTAAACTCAGGGCTAGCAAGATATAAAACTGGCTACCTTAGGAGAATCCATTACACCTCCCTTCCCCTCATTTGACACCCGCCATTCCTTCCCCAAAATAAAGTTTCTTTGACATGAACAACTTTTCTCTGTCCAGAATAAGTTTGGAGCAAAACTAATTATTAAAAATTGGAATGAACAACTGTTGAAGCCGAAGGAGGGCTAAAGAAACACTGGTTGGTTCATCTCTGAATTGTGACCCTCTTATCCACTGATCACTTTTCTCACTGTTGGACTGCTCACTGTCAGTCTGTACCTGTTCTTAGTGTATTAATACCATCCAGTGAATACTGACTGACACAGCAATTCTGATTCCTCAAGTCTTGTAATTCTGAAATCCTCCTGCCTGAGGGACTCATTGGCAAAACCCAGGATGCAGCATCTGTTCACTGTCCACAAACAGTAAAAAATCTCATTATTAAATACACTAAGAGCTAAAAGATTTTATTTATTTACATATTTTATTTCCAACTAACTTTTTATACCTGCTTTCTGCTTATTTTAAATATATATAAACATTAATACATATATTTATAATGTCTTTCCTTTGATAAATAGATGTATTATATACGTTTAGAGTATAACATATTTAGCTTCCCTGTTGAGGAGAGAAAATCATTTTGTATTTTGTGGTGCAAAATAGTATCTGTTTCTGGATCAATTTTGCTTTGGATTTACTGGCATTTTAGGTGATCATGGTGCCAGCAATTGACTTAGGGTTTGTGTGTCACCCAAGATGTCAGTAGTCTTGGCCATGAGGCCAAGTGTCCCTTGGCTGTACTCGTTGTTGTCACAACCAAGGTGTTGAGTTCAGGGAAGTTCTGAGGAAAGACTTGATGGAGCTGAAGCATGCCTGCCCTTACTGCCTTGGGGGTAATGGTGCCCATGTCAGCTGCTTAAAGCACTGTGTCAAGGCAGGCAGTAGTGGGCGTCGCAGATCACTTCATTGTCCCAAAGTCATAGAAGGGGAAAACGAAACTGAAGGGATTCAAGTGACTATGCACTGCCCACGAGTGTGAGTTGGCTTAGCTCTGTCATGCCCTCCTAGGAAATACTTTGAATCCGGATATGTTATGAGTATTTCTGGTGCAGGTAGGACTTTCACCTGAACCTTCTGGTCCAGAGGCAGGGACATTGCCACTGCATTTCAACCGCCTCCATGCCTGCCTGGTAAAATTGCCTGTTTGACCTTTGTTTGCCAGAATTACATATGCATATTTGAGCAAAGTGTTACTGGATGGGTGGCGTCCATTCAGTTGTACCTCGGGATGATTAAGTCCCACTGGGATAGAAGTAGGAAGGTGAAGAGGAGGGAATGTCCTGGGACATAAAGGCCATTAGTAATCCAAATGGGCATTGGTTACATGGTTGTCTTTAGGCTAGCTCTTCTTCCATGGTGGGATTTCAACTGTTGTCCCTTGACTGATGCCTCCGTAGCCTGACTCAGGATTATTAGTTCAGTGATATTACCACTACAAGGTGGCTTCAGTGTCAACCTTTGGATCTTTTGACAGAACCAACACCCCTGAATGGGTGTAAATGAAGAAGTGTCTGGGAACAAATGGGAATTCCACTCCAAAATGCTAGGAATTTTTTTATGATCCTGCTCGGGACTTTGCAGACTCTCTGTTCATTGCTTCAGTTTAAGAGGATACTGGTCTCTCTTAAAAATGAAACCAGCTTCATTTAGTTCCCTCTCTATGCTTGTAAAGGCAGCATTCACACCTATGTAAACAGGGTAAATACAGGAACGATGTTCTGATGACTGGTGAGCCCAGAGCCCAGGGTGACAGTTTAAGGATACGGGGTAGACCATTTGGGACTGAGATGAGAAATTTCTTTATCCAGAGGGTGGTTAGCCTGTGGAATTCTCTGCCACAGAAAACAGTCGAGGCTAAAACATTGTGTACTTTTGAGAAGGAGTTAGATATAATTCTTAGGACTAAAGTAATCAAAGGGTATGGAGGAGAAAGTGGGAACAGGGTTCTGAGTGGATTATTAGCCATGATCATATTGAATGGCAGAGCAGGCTCAAAGGGCTGAATGGCTGACTGCTGCTCCTTTTTTCTATTCTCTATGTTGTATCAGGCCTAATTCCCACATTCAACTCCATTGAAGGACTTTGCAATATGAGGATTTATTGAATAGTAATCAAGTGAGCTACCCAGGTTTTAGATTTAGTTTTGGATGATTATTGTTGAAGACTGTAGGAGAACTCCTGTCCTTTCACTTAGTCATCACTCAAGCCCTCCTGGACAACATTGGCAGGATTCTCACATCAATGCTTAGCAGGATGGGAAGAGGTCAACCTCCAACAGTGCAGCCTCCAACAACCACCACCACCACCACCACCCATCCCCCCCACCCACCTACCTCAATTACCATCACTTCTCCCATTCATTCCAGCCTGGCCTGGGAGCTTAGAGCCATAACTGGTCTGGCCAAACTGATCCAAGCCGGTTTTCGGTAATACATGGAGGCAGAGAGGAGAGGAAGGTCTGATCTTCACCAATTCACACTGTAGTTGTTCCAGCCAAAATAAAAATCCAGATTCAACTTTGCTGGGCAGCAACATGGCCAAAGCCTGGCATCTGTTGAACTGCCTGTTGAATGTCCGTCTTTGCAAACTGGGCATTGTAGAAAGAATGCAAGATATCCCATTCAGAGAAATGATGAGAGCCCGCTGCAACATTGATACCCTGCCATTAGATGCCTCTAGTAGCTTTTTGGCATATGAAAAGGGCAGACGTAGAATGACCTGGGAATCAATGATTGTTGTCCCTTGTTACCACTTGACGTTGATGTTGGACTTTGACTGACACACGCCCTTCAGGCGTCACCATTGGAAAACATCTCATCTGTTGATCCATTCTGGCAGCTTGCAGTGCGATTGCCAATGGCATTTACCCCACATGCCATCAGCGAGGCAACTGCAGGTAGACAGCCCCGAAGCAGCAAAGTGTTGTTGCTTTTATCAAAAGTATAGTTTTCCTGAAATGAATCTCTCCTCATCCAGAAAGCTGGGTGGAGGTGAAATGTTGGAAGTCTTGATGTTGAAAAATGCAGTTTTACAGTGTAGAGCTTAGAACAAGAGAAAACACTGCAGTTCCTCAGATCCTGAAACAAGTGGCCCATGTCCAGCATTGTAACCAGACCACAGAGACTGCCAATATGAACCGTTAACATATTGCACAAACTGGTGCATGACACAGTCTGTACAATGTATGAGGGACTTCCGGTGTATGCACATTGTACCGATGGTTTAACCACTTTGGACATTAGATTGACCATCACCTGAGACCCATTTTGCTGTCCAGATACAGTGTAACAATTTAGGGGCTCTTGTGGCACACTGGTGGTGTCCCTAGTCCTCAACCAAGATGCCCGGGTTCCAATCCTACCTACTCCAGAGGTGTGTAATAACATCTCTGAATTGGTTGATGACAAAAAAAAATGGAATGTATCTATCCACCTGGTCCCTGAACCTCTGCATTAGTCTGACACCAAATAAACTGCTCAAACGTAATGGTATACTAATGGCATGTTGCTCTGCAATATATTCCTCCGCTTCCCCTCCCCTTTAAACTGCTTTGCGTTATAATTGGGTTATTTCATTGGATTATTGTGCTTTATGTTCCAAATAACCAGCCAGACCAAGTCTTTTTCTATGTGCGATCTCTTCCTCATGTTTCTTCTTTCCTCGTTTGCAGCCTTTGCCCACCCCCTCCTCTAGAAAACCCAGAATATTTTTGCTAAATACACTATTTATCCAATTTCCCCTTTAAAATAAGACTCCGGAAAATCCCAATGTTTTGAGAGTACCAATAAGTTGAGCGAGTGTAACAAAGACAGGAAGCCGTGTAGGGTGATAGCGCCTGCAAGCCTATTGTCCCATCTTCATAAAATAGAGACACAACAGAAAATTAACCTGTCTTTCCTTTCAATCCAGTCCTTTCTCATCAGAATTTGTACGAAGTGGGTGTTGTGGTTGGGATCGGAAAGGTCAGAAACTAGAATAGACCAAATCTCAGAATTTTCTGACACTGTGAAGGGGAAGTTATGGAAAATTACGCTTTGCATCACATATTTTGTTAGACCTGTCTATAGAAGCAACCAGTGCTGCATTTGGCTGCAATGGATAATTCTATTTTTAAAAAAAGGAGTTCAGGAGCATGCTTCTGAAATGCAATTGCCTGGACTAAGAACAGCAATTGAAAGCTAAAGGCTACATGGACAGCACGAGGGAATAAAAATACTTGGGGTGGGGGGCAAGATACGTCAAGAAGGTGTAGGGAAGCAACAGCAATGGAAAAAAAGTTCTCATAAAGGGAGCATTATAAAGATGCAAGGAATTCTTTTTTGTTCATTTGTTGGAGGTTGGTGACACTGCTGAGCTGGCATTTAATGCCCGTCCCTAGTTGCCCTTCAGAAGGTGATGGTGAGCTGCCTTTTTGAACTGCTTCAGTCCACTTGCTGTAGGTTATCAGTGAATATTCTGTCCTGCTTCAAGGCGATAGATCTCACCTTTGATCTTGAGAGAGGGCTGTTTGGGTAGAAAAAGTTGCATCAACATTTTCATTGTAAATCTTTAGCCTTTTTCCTGCTCTTCAGTGCGTAGGGAGACCAATCCTTTGTGGCAAAAAAAACAGAAAGTGCTGGAGAAATTCAGCAAGTCTGGCAGCATCTATGGAGTGAAACAGAGTCAGTGTTTCAAGTCCGGTGACCTTTTGTGGACTGTGATGGGGTGTCAGCCACACAAAAAAAATCAAACACTGACACTATTATGCGATATTCTTGACCAGGGATATTGTTCATGTGGGACAGATCTGTAGAGTCCACATTATTTCCTGCTAATGATATGAGTGTTTAGCAATCAAAGCTGTACACTTTCTCATGGATATACCCCTGTTAATGTTCTGCCACTACTGGAATGGTGGACGTTAGGCATGATGTAAAGTAATGTGATGCTGCAAAAGAGACAATAACTTGCATTTAGGTAGCACATTTAATGCAATGGAATACCCCAAAACAGATCGTACAAAACTCTGACCTATAGAAGTGGGTATTCGGACATGAAAATCAGTGAAAGAAGTAGGTACCACAGAGTATTTTTTTAAAAATGGAGGAAGTGAGTGAGGCAGAGAGGTTTAGGAGGGGAGTTCTAGCCTCCTGAGAAGTTGTTGGCATTGCAATTGTATGCAGCTTCCTGGATGGACTAGAAACTCTTTCTCAGTCCAGAGTTGCCTGTACATTCATAGGAACATGAATAATAGAGCAAGTTAAAAACTTACATTACAATTTAGTCACATCTCAGCAATATCTCAATACGTTTCCCCTACAATGAATGGTACAGGAACGCAGTGGCTGTGGTTATTCAGATGGGCATGTCACCAGGTTCTCACAAAGACCAATGAGAAAAGTGAGCACTTTATGTGTGCCTTATGGTGTGGATCGAGAGAAGAAGTGGAGAATGACATTGGGAGAAATCTGTGGCGTCCTTTGAATGCTGAAGCCTCGTGAACCACTAGAACTGAACCTCAGGACCTTGGATTTAGGCTCTGATCCCAATCTGAGTGTCAAGTCCTGCTTCAGTATTTGAGCATTAGGGAATGGGGCTTAGACCACATAGTTTTCATCTTCTCACTGAGAACATTTGAGTGACCAAACCAGGAAGGATGAGCAGATTGCTTTTGGCTTGTGGCTGAGGAGATATGACAGGTGTTCCCATCTGTCTCCAAAATGATAGTTTCGCTCTGCAACATATAATGCGAACAGTATGGAGCGGTGAAGAACAAAAGAGAAAACATTTGCTAACTCTTTTCAGGTCCACTCGATCACACTTACAAAAGACAGATGTTGAATGCTTGTTCTCTGGGGCCCACACATTGCTGCAATATTGTGTAATGTGCAGAATTAGAAATGATTAAATTCCCAGAGGTCAATTCATAATATCACACAATCTTCGATTGGCTGCAGCACAGAAGGAGCCCATTCAGGCCATCGTGCCTGTGCTGGCTATCTGAAGGAGCAGTTCACTCAGTGCCACTCCCTGGCCTTCTCCCCATAGCCCTGCACATTCTTCCTTTTCAGATACTGAACACTTCCCTCTGGATGGCCCCCACCACACTTTTGGGCCGTGCATTCCAGATCCTAACCACTCACTGTGAAAAATCTTTTCTTCAATTTGCCATTGTGTCTTTTATCTATCATCTTAAATCTGTGCCCTTTCAATCTTGATCCTTTCACCAATAGCAGCAAGTTTCTCCCTATCTATGCTTTGTCCAGACCCCTCATAAATTTGACAATCTCAATCAAATTTTGTCTCAACTTTCTCTTCTCCAAGGAAAACAAGAAAACTTCTCCGATTTTTCTACATAGCTGAAGTTCCTTATTGTTGGAAGCATTCTCCTCAGCCTTTTAAGCATTGTTTCTCATGTCTTTTATATCCCTGTGAAACTGTGGTAGCCAGAACTGGATGCAATACCGTAGCTGAAGCTGAATCAGTGTTTTATAACTAGTTTAGAAAAACCTTCTTGCTTTTGCCTCTATTAATAAAGACTAAGATATTGTATGTTTTATTAACCATTCTCTCAACCTGTTATAGAGTCATACAAAACCATCCTGCCACCTTCAATGATTTAAGTACATGTACACCCAGGTCCCCTTGCTCATGCAACCCCTTTAGAGTTTAAAATTCTCTGATAGCTAACAAAAAGAGCTGCTAAATGAAAGCGGAGAAAGGGGTGAATCTTTCCATTTTTTGTGATAGAATACAATGAAACAGCCTAGTTTAGTAAGTTTCCAAGTGAAAGATTTTATGCGTGATTCCATATCATCATACCTGTGACCAAGTGCTTTTGCATGACTTAGTGATAAGAAGGATATTATTAAATTGAAAGGGTGCAGAAGAGATTTACGATGATGTTACCAGGACTGGAGGGTTTAAGTTATAAGGAGAGGCTGGATAGGCTGGGGCATTTTTCACTGGAGCGTAAGAGATTGAGGGATGACTTTATAGAGATTTATAAAATCATGAGGAGCATGGATAAGGTGAATAGTAAAGAGGAATTCAAAACTAGAGGGCATATTTTTAAGGTGAGAGGAGAAAGATTTAAAAGACACCCGAGGGCAACTTTTTCACAGAGTGTGGTTCATATGTGGAATGAACTGCCAGTGAAAGGTACAGTTACTGCATTTAAAAGACATCTGGATGGGTGCATGAGTGTGAAAAATTTAGAAGGATATGAGCCAAACACAGACAAATAGGACTAGTTAAGTTTGGAAAACTTGGTTGGCATGGATGAGTTGGGCTGAAGGGTCCGTTTCCATGCTGTATGACTCCATGACTCAAAATCTGGACTCTGAAGGTTAAATTAAAAGACAGAATTACACAAACTAAAGTTATATTTACTGATATTTGGAAGGTCAGGGGGAAGGGGAGATCTAATCAAGGTTTATACAAAACTGATCAAATAGATAAACAAATTGTGCTAGTTGGAGAATCTAAGACTGCAATATAGGCTAAAAATTAGTGCCTCACCTTTTTCATTTAGAAGAGCAGTTGAGGTTTTTCTGGATGCTAGGCCAATAAAAAGAATTTAAAATTTGAGATTTATAGAAATTTGTTAGCTGATGGTATTAAAAGATATGGGGGAAATGTGGCTATACGCAGTTAGGTCACAAATCAATCCATATCCATAAATAATTGAGAAAAACATTGGCAGGCACAAGGGGCTGAATGGCCTACTCTTGCTTCCATAATCCTGGAACATTGTATTTTTGATCTTATAAACTGGTTTTGTATTTCGGTCCAGCATCACGGAATAAAATTCCCTCGATTTTCTTGGTTTCTGGGGGTCACAGCCCAGAGTTTTTGGTTGTACAAAACATGACCTATCTGAGTGCATATTGACTTTTGAGAGGTATTCCAGCTCTTAGAGGGTGAGAAATGGGAGCACACATTTGGAAGGGGACACTGCCCTGAGATTGAGCAGGAGATATGTTAGGACAGGATGAGAAGGTTTTTAGTTGCCTGTTGAACCCGCACTCTGCCTGACCTGGGAGCTCTTTATACTGAAGTTGGGTCCACCTGTGGAAAAGTGCTAAATACTTCAGAGTTGACACACCTTATCTTTTAATGAGCATAAAAATATTAATTTGGAAAAGAAAGGAAATGATAGCAATTGCATATCTGTTTGGGGAGTTCAATTATATAAGTACTTAATAAGCACTACATGGCCTTAATTACTCTAATTAGGATAGAGTTGCTCACTGATTTCTACATACGATGAAATAATTAGATACTTGTTCATGAGCCAAAGTCAACTATGAAAGTCTTAAGTTATTCTTGGATCTAGTCATGTTGGGGCCAGTGAAGGAGTTCAAGTCCATTAGAGTAATGGGCGAGCTGATTTTTATGACAAACTGGCATATTGAACTGGACTCTCACCGTGAAGTAGGAAGACCAAGTTTAGCAGTTGATTATTTTTGATCAATTCTTCATTTGGCCACATGGACTTCCCTTTCTTCAAGCCATTGATGGTACCCCTGAGGAGGCAACTGTCACAGGCACTGGTCTGCATAATGTATTTGTCAATAAAGAATGCTTCACAAATCCTGCAAACCTCTACACTTAGCATGGCACTTACTGCTCTTTGCTTGCAAATGTTTCATGGCAAGTTTTTGGAAGACTCTGTGTTTTGACTGAGGGATTTCAAAAGATTAGAAGGAGTGCAATAGCTTCAGCTAGATGCAAGGTCACTAATCACAGGGCCTGGTATAAGATAATTGGCAAAATAACCAGAAGGGCAGACATGAAATGCATAGCGAGTTGTTACAATCTCAATTATGTGGCCTGAACTTTCAAGGAGAATTCAATAAATAATTAAGGGGTGGGGTTAATGTATTGCAGAGCTATGGGGAATGAGCAGGAGGTTGAGTTTTATTGAGTAGTTCCTCCGAAGAGCCAGAACAGGCACAATGGGCCAAAAGGCCTCCTTCTGCTGTTGCTTGGATCGACAATGCCATGTTGATTGACAATTTCAGTGACTGGTCAGTAATTAGCCCAAACTTTTTCATTCCCTTTTTTTCCAGTAACGCATGCAAACACTCCTCTTCCTTTGCGTCACAAGTAGCAGTAGCTGGAGAATCTGATGGTGACGTAGTTGCAAGCATGTTCAAGAACATGGTGTACTTTAAGAAAAAATCAAGGTGTCTTCAGGACTTCACTGAAGCAACAGGTTTCTTTCCTGATAAATTGCAAATCTTAAAATAGTTTGTTGTTAATTGTTGTGGTCATTAGAAATTTGGCATTCTTGCAAATTTTCCTGATGAGTGCAAGACAAAAATATTTGACAAAATGTCTCTTTTTTCAATAAGATTTATTTCCATTGGCAAACCAAAATGAAAAGTCAATGGTCAATGGAGTAGGACAATATTAAGACAGAAATTGTCAATGAAGTAAACAAAGATCGAGCTGTCAGACATCAGCAAGCCTTGATCAGAACATTCCAAACAGTGTAGAATTAGCAAAGAGTGAAAAGTCGCACCTAGCTCCACTGTGTGGGTTCTGGAGAAGCAAAGGATTGAATAATGAGTCTTTAGTTCAATCTTTCTTTCCATGAAGGAAAATGCACATTGACAGGGTCCATCAAGATGAGGATTCTTCTGCTGTGAAGTTGGAGTACAGATCAAACTCAGAATGTATGTTCCCTAACAGTCAATGGGACTTTCAATCTCATGAGGGCATTTCTTAATTGTCTTTACATAACATAGTGTTTTCATTTCCCTTATTGGTAAACCTTGAGGAAGGAAGGGTGCCAATCCAGTTCTGCCTATCTGGGATGTTTTTATTGAGGACAACCTGCCCAACAGAAATTGGATTGACATGGTCCAAACTCACCTTACCTAAAATAGCTACAGCAATGGGAAGTGAGTTCCAGCTCAATGGACTTGGCTGGATTCAAACTCATGCCCTAGGGGCTAATTCAGCCCCTCTTCTTCCCACCATTTTTTAAGTAATGAGTGGACATCATTTGTAGAAATATCGCAGCAGCTAACTTGGCTTGAGTAGTAACCACATGCAGTCACATGGGTCACTGCTTTTATAGGGACAGTTTGTTTGCATCTATGTATAAGTTTATAACTGTAACATGATAGACTCTATTTGGGCTAGTCTATATTGAAGAACTGGCTTGTGCATGAACATTTGTTGTGTCCATTAAGGCGTACGTGTTTTACTATGCATGTATGCATGTGTGTGCATGTGCATGTATGTGTATGTGTGCATGTGGTGTGTTTGCACATATGTGTGTATCTGCATGTGTGTGTGCCTGTGCATGTGCATCCATGTATGTGTACATGTGGATGTGTGTATGTGTACACATGCATGTGTGTGTAAATATATGTGTGTGTATGTATGTGTAGTGTGTATGTATGTGCATTGCTATGTGCACTGTGTGCGCATGCATATGTCTGTGCTGTGCATGTGTGTGTGTGGGGCGAGTGCGTGTGTGTTTGTGTTGCGCGGTCTGTGTGTATGGTGCGCATATATGTGTGTGTGCACATTTGCACACTCTTTCTTTGTAATTATTTTTAAATCAGGTGATTGTTTGCACTCTTTCCTGTGCTTCATATTGTCCTCTTCTCTAATGTTTGTGGTTATGCTGGTGGACAAGTTGCCAGAGGTTACAGGTCCCATTCAATAAAACTGTGATTTGGGGACATGGGCCTAGGTTTCTAGAAACAATCTACAACTTCAGTGGGAAAGGAATTGCATTTATATAGCTCCTTCTGACAACCTCAATGCATTCCCAAAACATTTCACCATGAAGTACTTTCTGAAATGTCATGATGGTGGGAAACACAGTGGTCAATGTATGCATAGCAAGCTCCCACAAAAGCAGTTTGATAATGACCTGATGATCTCTGACTGTGGTCACCAGGCAGGAACATCAGACCTGCTTTGTCAGCCTGGCTTTGAGCTTCTTTGAATATGGTGATAGGAATATAGGTACCTTCAGATACATCTAGGTGAGGTAATGTTGGGGTGTTTAAAATTGTGCACAGTTACATGGGGAAGTTCAGTGGGGTTTTGGGAGTGAGGCAAGTGCACCTCAGGGTCCCTCCCAGCATGACCAGCTTAGCTTGAATATCACTCACTTTGGCCTCTGTCTTGCTGCTAATCTTCCCAGCACGTTTGGGAATCAGGGGTTAAAAAGGCAGTGGGCAGCAACATTCAATGAAGGAAGGATGGCACCATCTTGCAGACTCTATTCTTGACAGGTGTGGGGTGATGGTTGGGTGAAAGGGAGCGGAAATTGAGACTCTGATTTGTTCTTAGTTCAGATTTCTGGTATTTACACAAGAATGGTCATGTGGCAAGAGACATGAGGTCCCCATTGAACTGTCCCTCAACAGCAGTCGGTGCCTTCAAGAGAAGAGGGTGGAAGAGGCTGACTTGTTTGAACAGGCGTGCCAAGGAACACAAAGCGAAATGGAATGATAACATTAACATTTGTGCTTGCATTTCGTGAAAGGTATTTCTCAGAATGAGATGGGAATTGCGATGATACAGCTTGCATTGCGATGTCAAACTCGCAGGACCTCATGATCATTGATGGAATTCAACTTGTCCTCATGGAAACGAATTATCAGTTTGGTTAGCTAAGTAAACATGCATTCTGGGTGGTTGTAAGGAATGGTAACTGGATTAGATTGGGCCAGTGTGGTAGGTAACGGGCGCTAGGATCGGATGTGTCTGTGTGGTGGAGAGTTGGAACAAGCTGTGTTGGCATGGGGAGGGGTTGGTAACTGAGCCAGGCTGCATTGGCATACTTGAAACCCTGGCAAACCATGCTGGTAATGGAATAATTTATACCCCAGTGAAGGAATATACTGATACATTCAAGAAGGAGATAAACTTTTAGACTTTAAATGAATCAAGGGCATGGGGAGAAAGCCAGAATGTGGCATCGAGATAGATGATCAGCCATGATCATACTGAAGAGCATAGCAGGCTGCAAGGGCTGAATGACCTATTGCCAAGTTCTATGTCTGTGAATGATGTGTGACCAAAATGCCTGGGAGGAATTATCGTTTGTGGTAGGACTGGTGTATAATGCATGCATTATCAAGGACCTTTTAGTCTGGGCACAAATCAGAATTGTAACCATATTCTGAGCCATCAACTAGGCCCATTTTGAACCGACGAAGAGGTTGCATTGGGCCAGGAGACAGGGATGGGGGGGAGGCAGCCTCAGGGGGTGCACTTTCCGATTGGCAGCAGCGACACACGCCCCCTTCTTTCCGACACTGCTGTTGCCCTGGAAACCCCAATCCACATTGGACAGTGGTGAAGAAAGGCCGAGGGGGGAGATTCAACATCTGTCAGCAATTTACCAAAATGACAGAATGGGTTTTAAAATATTTCCATATTTTTACACATTTTGAACTGTTTATGTACTGAAAAGAAAACCCACCAAAGCCAAACAAAAAAAAAGATAGTGAATGAAAAGGGTTCTTTGATAGCGTGGAATGTTCCTGCAGGAATATGAACTCTGTGTAAAGTCTTGTTTTGCTGATGTGGAAATGTTTTCTTAACCCTGAGTGGTTTATCGACACTGGCTGGACCCCAGTGTGGGCTACACCCTCAGAGTACACTTGAGCCTGTGTTTCTCTGTGTAGCCTCTGTGACTGCATTTCCTGGGGCTCTCTGCTTTTCCATTTTTCCATCGAGAATTCTGATTCTGCTGTGTGAAGGTGGTCTCAAACAGTGACACCCTCCTGCTTGAGTAACCTATGTGAATGAGGCAGTGTGGACAGTAGCCACATCAATCAGTTGCCCTCTGGATGAGTTAGGAACGTAAGACGTAGGAGCCAGAGTGGACCGTTCGTATCCTGCTATCCAATAGATCATGGCTCATCATCAGCAAACCTCTCCCACATCCCCCGTCCCCCCCGCCCAGTCCACTTTCCTGCAGTACCCCATGCCCCTTCATTTCTTTTAACTTCAAAATCCTGTTGACAAGAATGTTCGGGAGTCTCCCCAGGATCAGACTGTAAGGTCCAAGACAAAGAAAGTGATACCCAAACCATAGAAGGCAAAAGCATGAGTAGGCCATTTGACCTCTCGAGACTGCTCCACCAACCAATGTATTCATGGCTGATCATCAAGCTCAATACCCCAGTCTTGCTCCTCCCCTTTATCCATTTAGCCACAAGAGCTATTTCTATCTGTTTTGTGAAAACACAATGCTTTGGTCTCAACTACTTTCTGTGGTCATAAATTCCACAGGCTCACTACTCTCTGGATAAGGAAATATCTCCTTATCTCAGGCCTAAATGGTTTACCCCTTATCCTTAAACTGTGACCTCTGATTCTGGACTTCCCCACCATCAGGAACATCCTTCCTGTGTTTAATCTGTCTAGTCCTGTTAGGATTTTATAGGTTTTTATGAGATTCCCCCTCATTATTCTAAACTCCACTGTACACAATCGTAACTGACTCAGTCTTGCCTCAACTATCAGTCCTGCTATCCCAGGAATCAATTTTGGTAAACCTTTTCAAGATATCCTTGTTCCTATATTCAAATTCCCATCATCAAAACAATATTAGGACTGTAAAAAGAAATTGGGTTTGTTTGAAATAAATTAATTCATTCTTCTTGTTTATTAAAAAAAAAAAGTGCAAAGTCGGAATAAATTGTTGGCTGATGGTGGAACAATCTAATCGGATAATGAAGAGTCTATCGATTTTCTGAGTGGTTGTGAGGGATGAATGAGAGTGTGGGAGCAGGGGTATGGTTGTAATCAAGAAATTGAGGTCATGTGACAGAACCTTCAGAATGCAGATTGATGTTCCAGAGCTAGCGATGTTAGTCTAATCAGCAAAATTGAACCAGTCTGTCATGTCAAGACGGCATCATGTAGATAGTTCAGAGGAGATTCATAGCTGGAATGAGTGGGTTTGTCCCTAATGTGTCTGTTTCTACTGAACTGTGTGGCTACTCCGGGGGGGCACTGTCTGAGACCATCCGTAACCAAGGGAATCAAAATGTTGTCTCCACAAGTTGCTAATATGTTTGGGAGGAAGTAGACTCATGGTGTTAATGACACTGGGCTGGTAATCCAGGATCCTGGGCTGATGTTTAGACATGAAGGTAGGCAATAGTCTCGAGGTGTTATTGCTTGACTATTAATGTAGATACCTAGGTAATGTTCTGGGGACCCAGGTTTGAATCCCACACTGCAGATGTTGGAATTTGAATTTAATAAAAATAAATTTGGAATTAACAGTCTAACGATGAGCATGAAACCATTGTTGCTTGTCAGGAAACACCGATCTTGTTCACTTATGCCCTTTAGGGAAGGGAAATCTGCCATCCTTACCTGGTCTGGCATATATCCGTCTCTAGACGCACAACGATGGGGTTGACTTTTACCTACCCTCTAGACAATTAGGGATGGACAATAAATACCAGCCTAGCCAATCTGTGACCGAATTTTAAAAAAGTTTGAATCCCACCATCGCAGTTGAAGCTAATTCTTTAAAAGCCAGCCTTGTGGTCGCCAATCAGGTTACCACATAAATGCTGTCTGTTCTTCCCACTGCTTGGTCATTTGCCACTCACCAGGTGAATGAGTAAAGAGGATCAGACTATATGCTTACTGCTATTTTACACTAGCTGTGGCAAACATGCCTCCTCACCAGCAAGTGCAGACTGGAGTGAAATAAGGAACAACTACCTTGACCAATTCATTCTTCTCACCTCTCTGGTTAAGATCTGTTGCAGCAAGTCAGCACTCCCAACCTCTATCCTGTATGAGGTCAAATAACACAGCAACAACTTATTTATGTAATGCCTTTTGCAGAATAAAGCACCCCAAGATATTTTCGAATGAAACCTGACAGCAGCACACGTCAGGAGAGATGAAATGACCCAAAGGAAGGTGAAATTGGCAGGTTTTTAGGGTGCTTCTCAAAGCAGGTAGACAGAAAGCATTGTGTTGGGGGGAGGGGGATGTGTGAGAGAGCAAGAGCGAGAGAGATGGTTTGTAGGAGCTACAGAACTGCAGGCAGTTGAAGGCATAGGGCACCAATGGTGCAATAAAAATAGGTGATGCTCTGGAGGTCAGAGTTGGAGGAAGCACATAGTTGGAGGAGGGTCCTGAGGTAGGCAAAGTTTGTATGCGAAATATGAAGAATTTTAAATTCATGGCATTCCTGGACTGTGAGCTGGTACAGCTCAGTGAACACAGGTTGGGGATGAAAGCTGACACCTCTGCGTTCCATGAGCATATGATAGCGGGTGGTGCACTGAACCAGTGCACTGTTTAAGTACTTTTTAATTAAATTTTTACGCCAGCAACATTTCAACCAGGAAATGTAACCTGACTTCCATCCCTGTGCAAAATTCCAGGGTTGCAAATGAGGCAAATCAGGAGGAGCGCTGCCGAATTGTGCAGTGTGGTGAGCTTGGCCTTTCTGATGGGGGTCTTGGAGGGATGGAGGAAGTGGGAGTGTTAGGAGTTGGTGGGATGTGGGGATAATGAGGAAGCTCAAACATTTCCCGAAGAGAGGGCAATCAGAAAGATCTTGATGAGGTCTGGTCATCCTGGCAGCTAAACCCAGCAGTGAAAGGAAATACAGTCTGGTAAAATTCCAGATAAACACAACATGCACATGCACACATACACTTAAATGCACTCTCACCCTTGCAAGTGTGCATGCGCATGCATACATACACACCCATTAATATGCATACACATCCACATACACTTACACATTCATACACACATATGCACACACAGTCACACATGCACACACATGCATGCACACAGATTCACATGCACATACACTCACATTCATGCACACACACCCACATTCACAAACATATACACCCACTCATTCATAAGCACGCATGTTCACAATAGCATGCACACATGGATACATGTGTACACACAAGCACACTCATACACATATGTGCAGACACACATGTTTGCGCACACAGATTTGCATGCACACATATATTCACATATATGGATGTGCCCACAGACTTGCACAGTGCGCATACAAGCACATGCACACATTTACCCATACATACACATATGGACACTCATGGACATGTACACACTCACATATACTTTTACAAACACTCATTCGCACACACGGACGTGTAGACTTATGGATGTGCACACATCCATACAAGCATGCACACGAACACACACCGCAGTGCTGACTTTGAGATTAGGGCTCTACAGAGCTGTTTGTTTGAATAGAAATCTGCAATTTAGCTTTGCATCTGATTATTTTGGCCTCGAAGCGGTGACTCCGATTTGCTGATGAGAGTTGGGTCCAAGTGTGACGGAAATGTCGATTTGTTCAGCAGTGTGAGGTCTCTGAGAGCCTTATGCATTCCTTGCAATGGTTTGCTGGGGTGCGGCAACGACCTCACACACATTGCAAAAGTCCAGCCGTTCAGGCGAACAACAACTTGAGTCTGGATAATGCGTTTCGCACCTCAAGGCGCTTCACAGGAGCGTTTACTGGACCTAATGGAACTCAGAGCTACATTGGATTATTGGACAGATGAACAAAAACTTGATCAAAGCAGAAGGAGCGTCTTAAAGGCGAAGAGTGGGAAGGAGAGGCAGCTACTTTTAGGGAGGGAATTCCATAGCTTGGGGCCCACAGCTGACGGCATGGCCACCAATAGCGGAGCGATGAAATAGGGGATGAACAAAAGGGCATACTAGGAGGAGCTTACAGATCTCGGAGTGTGGCAGGGTGTCAAAATGTATTTGATAACGTTTCATGAAGTGTCTTGAAGTGTTTTTACTCCATGAAGGTGCTACGTAAGATACAAGAAGTTATTGGAGGAAAGTGAGATACCAAAGTCTGGACAGAGCTGCTTTGGAAATCTGCAGAACTTACTGAAAGACATTATTTTTGAAGCACACAGTAATTCTATTCGATGTGTGTGGTGAGCCAGCCAACCTATTTGTGGTTCCGAACAATTGCTTAAACCTTTCTGTTATTCATCGGTTTTGTTGTTTCCTGGTGTTGGACTGTTGGTTACTCTGAGCAACACTAGCTCAGCCCACGCTGCCTGTTCACATTTTCATGACAATGTTTCAGGCAGATTTTGTACACTCAGGGAGTCTGTGCTCCGAACACCAGCATGTACACATGTCGGCAAAGTATAGTGCTGTGTCAGTTTCAATCACTCTGTAACTTTTAAATGGGAAGAAAGGGCAATATCCTGTTATTAGTGCTGTGCAGCGATACTGGACCATGCCTCACTACAATGATATTGTACCAGGTCCAACATTGGTAGGAAATTGTACAATGTGACGCAAACTGGGTGATTTTGTATCATGTGACCCACACTGAGGGTACATTGTATCATGTGACCCACACTGAAGTGACATTGTATTACGTGACTTGCACTGGGGTGATATTGTATCGTATGACTTACACCGGAGTGATGTTGTTTAATCTGATTCACTTTGGGGTGATATTGAACATGTGATCCACACTGGCATGTTATTGATCCATGTGACCCACATTGAGGTGACGTTGTATCATGTGACCCACACTGGGTGATATGGTACCATGTGACTCACACTGGAGTGATATTGAATCATGTGACTCACTCTGGCATGCTGTTGTACAATGTGACTCACACAGGCATGATATTTGTACCACATGACTCACACTGGGGTGGAAAGGAATCATGTAACACACACTGGAGTGGAGACCTCGAGCTGATATATCACTAATCTGGATGAGATACCCGCCTCTATTTCATCTCAACCTGCAGCTGGGTTGTAGCTGGTTTATAGCCCAGAGCTGTGCTGATAAGGCAGTGGCCCAAAGGTGAGAGGGTGGGTGAGAGGAGAGTGGGAGAGCTGCTTGGCCACTGTTGACATTGGCCTTTTTGGGAGCTGTAGAGCTGGAGGGTAGGAAGCTAGTGATGTGGGGGGTGGAGGTGGGTATTCTAGGGTAGTTGGGGTGTGTGAAAGAAACACTGTATGGTGATTGCAACGAGGTCAGCCAGCTGGACCTCATAGAATGAGATAACAAGCTGTAGAGCTGGATGAACACAGCAGGCCAAGCAGCATCAGAGGAGCAGGAAAGCTGACGTTTCGGGCCTAGACCCTTCTTCAGAAATGGGGGAGGGGAAGGGGGTTCTGAAATAAGTAGGGAGAGAGGGGGAGGCAGATAGAAGATGGATAAAGGAGAAGATAGGTGGAGAGGACACAGACAGATCAAAGAGGCGGGGGTGGAGCCAGTAAAGGTGAGTGTAGGTGGGGAATTAGGGAGGGGATAGGTCAGTCCAGGGAGGACAGACAGGTCAAGGGAGCGGGATGAGGCTAGTAGGTAGGAGATGGGGGTGGGGTTTGAGGTGTTTGGACCTCATAGAATATGAGTTCCTTAGTTGGGGCTGTTAATCTGGTCTAATCAGGGAGTCCTGGCTGACAGATAAGAACAGGAGTGTCAGAGCTTCTGATGACTCTGTGAGCTGGCTCTGAGGAAGCTGGATAGTGCCTCCACATGTAAATAAAGGGTGGCTTGGTGATGGGCTACCAGCCTCTGTGGAGTTATTTCACATTGCTGCACATCCTAGCTGATTGATCTCTTCAGTTAATCCATTCAAACACCTCTAACCTTGCTTTGTGGACAGCTGCTTAACAGGCCATGAAACGCTTGAAAAGGTAGGCCCAACTCCTGCCTATTTCTGGCAGGTATTTCAGATCAGGGACCCCTCAGGTACTTACGTACCTATCAGGGTCCTAAATGTTTCGTTTAACCATTGGAGAAATGGCTTGGCTACTTTTAGCTTGGTTTGGTCACTCTTCACTCCCATGCATAGGTGATCCCCAGAAAAGCAGTTTGCTGTCAGTATTTTAAACCTCTGAAATCGGTATGACTAAGTCCAGCAAATTACATCATTAAGTTTGATAAAATCTAAGAGTGAGACACATCCAATCAAGTAACAATTGAGAAGCAAAATGAGTGCATCCCAATGTGGCCTCCTCTACATTGGGGAAACCAAGCGGAGGCTTGGAGACCGCTTTGTGGAACATCTACGCTCGGTTTGCAACAAACGACTGCACCTCCCAGTTGCGAACCACTTCAACTCCCCCTCCCACTCCTTGGACTACATGTCCATCCTGGGCCTCCTCCAGTGCCACAACGATGCCACCCGAAGGTTGCAGGAACAGCACCTCATATTTGGCTTGGGAACCCTGCAGCCCAATGGTATCAATGTGGACTTCACAAGCTTCAAAATCTCCCCACCCCCAACCGCATCCCAAAACCAGCCCAGCTCGCCCCCACCTGTCCGTCTTTTCACCCACCTATCCACTCCTCCCACCTCAAGCCCCACCCCCACCCCCACCTCCTACCTACCAACCTCATCCCCGCCCCCTTGACCTGTCCGTCTTCCCTGGACTGACCAACCCCTACCCTAACTCCCCACCTACATTCACCTTTACTGGCTCCATTCCCGCCTCTTTGACCTGTCCGTCTCCTCTCCACCTATCTGCTCCTTTATCTATCTTCCATCCGCCTCCCCCCCCTCTCTATTTATTTCAGAATCCCTTTCCCTTCCCCC
The DNA here is from genome assembly GCF_021869965.1 of Rhincodon typus. NCBI lineage: Eukaryota > Metazoa > Chordata > Chondrichthyes > Orectolobiformes > Rhincodontidae > Rhincodon > Rhincodon typus. The sequence continues at coordinate 8,221,834 of NC_063369.1, forward strand.
ATTTCTGAAGAAGGGTCCAGACTCAAAACGTCAACTTTCCTGCTCCTCTGATGATACTTGGCCTGCTGTGTTCATCCAGCTCTACACCTTGTTATCTCAGATTCTCCAGCATCGGCAGTTCCTACTATCTCTGCAACTTGACTGAGCTGTGTTTGGATGGATAGGAGTTGCAGGTATTAGAACAGGATATGGCAGTCAACCTAATTACCCATTCCACATTTTTCCCAGCGGCTACATAGAGTGGAATAGGTCAGGGAGCAATGCAGGTGGGACATCCTATTTGATTTTGGGATGAAGTGGGGAAGAGGACATGTGAGCGAGGGATGTGCATTGGCTACGTGTCAGGTGTCCCATGTACGTCATGATACGTGATTGAATCTGAATTGTTAATTAAGTGAAATTAGTTGGAACTTTACAAAAATAACAAGTGCTCACTGGAATAGTATCTGCAAGAAATGCACACAGTCTGTCTCTCTCACACACGCACAAAGACACACACTGTCTCTCAGACTCATACATACACCACATGCACATTCATACGTACACCAGAGGTTCACATGCACACACACATACAGGTCAGTTGAGAGAGCAGGGAGAGTGCTTTAGTCTCCAGGGTCTGGATCAGGGTGGGGATATCCTGTTCCTGGTTGGTGTCTACTGACCTCTGCTGGAAAACGCATGCGTTTCTGCATTCCTCCGGCTATGTCCTTCAGCATCACCCCAGCCGCTAGTTTTCTTTGCTGCACCATTAGGATCTGGAATCTCCCCCCGCCCTCAAACCTCTTCCCATCTCTTTCTCCTCCCTGAAGACACTTCCTAAAACCCACTTCATTGACTGAGATTTTGGTCACCTGCCTGGAAATCACCTCAAGCGTGTGGCTCAACGGTTAATCCCGTGAAAAGCCTTTTGACTATTTTGACGCCATTCAAATGCAAATTGGGGAAGGAGATGAGGACACTCTCATGCTTGGCTGCTATGTTCAAGGATAGCATGGCTCATTGGCACTCCAATATGCAAAGAATGGGGGTAGGCCTGACTACTGGGTGAACAGCCTGGGTCAGTGCCCACAGGTAGAGAAACAATGGAAGTGGGAGGGAAGGTAGGCCATGAGAGTGGAATTTTAATAGGGAAAGGTGCGACACTAACCAAGCCCCACTGTTCCATAAGTTGTCACAAATGTGTAACTACCCAAAAAAGGGAGGTGATGGCCTACTGGTATTATCAATAGACTATTAATCCAGAGACCCATGTAATGTTCTGGAAACTTGGGTTTGAATCCTGCCATGGCAGGTGGTGGAATTTGAATTCAATAAATATCTGGAATCATTAGTCTAATGATGACCATAAAACCATTGTCAATTATTGGGTATAAACCCAGCTGATTCCCTGATGTCCTTTCGGGAGGAAATCTGCCATCCTTTCCTGGTGTAGTTGACTCTAAACTGCCCTCTGGGCAATTGAGGTTGGGCAATAAATGCTGGGCTGGCCAGTGACGCCTACAAACTATGAATGAATAAAAAAAACACTTAAACCACCCAGGTGATCAATGTACCGTAAAGTACACTTCCTTGATCGATTTTAATGGATCTCTTACCTCATGACCACAGATCAATTCAAATGGGCTAGATCCAGTTTGGGAAATCTGTTTTGGTAGCAAATAGTAAAAAATTTAATCTTATGTCCCAATCTTGTGGGGATCTGGCAGAATCGGCCTTAATCATGGTGTTGAGAGGCTAATGGTATCTCTCCAAATCTCCTCTTGTTTGCAGATGATAGAAAATGGATTTCCATTGTTTTGTACCCAAATTGCTAATTACATTCTAAAAGGATTGAGACATTAATTTTGAATCTTGGTCTGATTGAATTCAAATGGTTGTCCATAACAAGTAATGAGCTTGAGTTGATTTTTCCACCATTACTTTAACTGTTATTAATTGTAATTGTATTCCCCACCGCCCCCCGCACCCCCAACTCCAGCCCAAATTAAAGCATAATTGAGTGCAACTGTAATACTGGGAAAGTTGGCAGGGGTGCTTGAGATGCCAGGCTAGCAAGGCAGAGCAAAAGATGGCTGGGTTGTAGATGAGTTGGACTGGCGCCAGGGTCCAATCACAGAAAATTCCAGGAGAGTCGCAAAGTCCACATGATTGCTGACTGGGTAGGCTCAAAGAAAAGGGTGATTGAAAGGGAGACTGGGTTTAATGTGGCACCACAAAAGGCAGAGTATATTCAACAAAAGACGGCGCTGACTTTAAAGCAGACAATGCTCCCTTTGTTTTGTTCCCTTAAATAGACTGAATCTTTGTCATTTTTTTAAAAAAACATGAATCAGTTACTAAAACCCAAACATTTTTACTCTTGCCTAGTTCAAACGCGTCACAGAGTTTCACACGCAGAAGTTTCAAGTAAATCCCCACCAAGGGGATAAAGCGCAATTTTGCTTTTCATCCTTAATCCTTTACAAACATCTTAAGTATATATCGACATCCTTTGCATCACCAGTGGCGACTGTGTCTTCTGCTGTCTTTAGGCCCTGGATTCTGGAGCTCTCTCCTGGGACCTCTGGCCCTCGTTCTCGCTGTTGCCTCATCCTTTCAGAGGCTTGTTAAAACTGGCCTTGCAGATGAAGAGCAGGAACCATTAATATAAAAGTATCTTTAAATATACCCAATCAGGAACTGAAGATAGGGAGATAACACAGTATGGAGCTGGAGGAACACTGCAGGTCAGGCAGCATCAGAGGAGCAGGAAAGTTGATGTTTCAGGTCGGGACCCTTCCTTTTCTGAAGAAGGGTCCCGATTCGAAATGTCAACTTTCCTGCTCCTCTGATGCTGCCTGGTCTGCTGTGTTTCTCCAGCTCCATACTATGTTATCTCTGACTCAAGCATCTGCAGTTCTTACTGTCTCTGAAGGAACTGAGGAGATATTTGTTTACACCAAGAGTGGTTAGAGTGTGAGAATTGATCACCCTCAGGGAAAACTGAGGTGTGCTGCACTGAAGCATTTAAACAGAAGCTGTGCAGGAGAGAGGAATAGAAGGGTACACTGGCAGATGAAATTAAACTTGCAGCAGATTTCTAGGGAACCCAAACAGCATAGTGCACTAGATGGGCCCAATGGTCTGTTTGTATAGTATGTGTAATTCAATATAAAGACATTTGCTCAACTTTCTTACTATTCTTTATAGCTTTTATGTCCAATGACATTCCTGTCACATGCAATTGGACATTTTTGAAGTTGAATGCACTATATAAATGTCCAGGATATTTGGCATTCTGCTGAACCAGATGTCTGCAGATGTTGGGTTGACGGACATTCCTTGCCCCCTTTTAGATTTCGCTTGTCCTGAATAACCACCATCTCCCCTTTGCATCAGAGATAGTAGGAACTGCAGATGCTGGAGAATCCGAGACAACAGCAGGCCAAGCAGGTTTCGGGCCTAGACCCTTCATCCCGAAACGTCAGCCTTTTTGCTCCTATGATGCTGCTTGGCCTGCTATCTCCCCTTTGCAGCTGTTTCTTAATTGGTTCCAGTGACTTGGCTGTCATTGTTCTTCCTAGCTGCACATTCCAGTTGTTAACCACCCATTGTGTAAGAGAACACTTCCTGGCACTTGTCCTAAACTTGCCCTTCCACAGACATTAACCTTTGTCCCTTTGCCCTGGTGCTTCTGGAAGTATTGTTTACACGCGGGGAACTTGCACACTGAGTAACCAGTGAAAGGAGCAACATAGTTTAATGAGAAAAGAAACAAAGGATATGGGTTCACTTCTAGAGGGACGAAAGTGAAAATTAAAGATGCCAAGTTATGTTTTATAGAACCTTGATTAGATCACCATTAGACTACCATGAACAGTTCTCACCTCCACATTATCTAAAGGCTTTAGAGCTGCTGGAGAAGCTGCAAAAAAAAAGACTTACCAGCATCAAGAGTTTATAACCATCCTGAAGTGTTGAATTATATGAATTTCTCTATTCATAAGAAAAGAGAGGTGACTTGATAGAAATATTTAAAGTGATGAAAGGGCTCCATAGGTAAAGGTGCTATAGTCCCAGAGGGTTGTTGTTTCATTAGAGAGAGGTGGTGCTGAGTTTAACCTGAGGGTCACCACACCTCAGCTGAGGGGTGAGGTTAAGAAGGTGGGACCTTCACAGTAACCTTAGCCAGAACTAGCCTGAAATACGAGATAGTCGCTTCCAAAGACAGCAGATAATTCAATAGAAAACTCTTCACCGAGACAGTGATTAGAATGTGATCGAGGAGATTGGTGTATTTCAGATTGAACTGGATGAACAGCCGAGGGAGAAAGGAATAGAGGCTTGTTGATGGGGTGAGAAGGAGTAGACTGGCAGGAAGAGTTAAAAACCAGTACAGATCAGTTGGGCCAAATGGCTTGTAATAATTTGTAACACTGAGTGGAACAGTTGTGAAGCACGCTGTTCATTTTGAGGCTTTGCTATATCTTGGGACTCTGACTGTTCTGGAAATTCTTTCTGTTTCACTCTATTGGGTGGGGAATAGTTTTGATACACTGAATTTTGAGATGTTAACACATTAAGGGAGTTTGGATAGAAAGCACAAACAGAAAGGCTGACCAAAACATCCAAGAATTTTCAAACATATTTGCAATTGCTCCCTACCTAACCCACACTTCCTCTCCAACGAGAACGTGCATTTATATAACAATTTTAGCACAGTAAAAACATGCCAAATCATCCTAAAAGAGTGCAATCGAACAGAATTTGATACTTAGCCTCATAAGAAGAGAGCAGGACAGACGACCTAAGGCTTGATTGAAGATATATATTTTAAGGAGCATCTTAATAACATGAGAATGCGAGGTAGAGAGGTTTAAAGATGGAATCCCAGAGCATAGGGTTGAGGCATGACCACCAAAAGAGGGGCATTCAAGATTGAGGATATTCAGGAAGCAAGAATTGGAGCAAGTGCAGATATCATGAGGGTTGCAGGGTAGCAGGAGGTTACAGAGGTAAGACTGGCGAGGCAAGGGAGGGATTTGAAATGCCAGATCGAAGCAGAGGAAGGGGTAACAGTAAGGGAGGATTGCATTCCAGATTTCCATCCATATGCTGTATCCAGATGGGCAGTGGAACTGAATTTGTCCAGAATATGCTTTTAAATAAACATTAAACAGGTTAGATAACCCCTGATGGAGCATGGTAACAGAAAAATTAAAAATGTCAATGGAAACTTAGGAAAATATTGTGTTTCTAAGGGTGATGATGCATCCCGGAATAAAGAAACATTTTGAACTCAGTCTGTTGTATTATGTCAGAAATCATACAACACCAGGACTGTAACATAGTATCGTGTGATTTTTGACCTTGTCCACCCCAGTCCAACATCAGCACGTTCACATCTGTTATATTATAGTTCAGTAGCAGGTGAGATTTGAATACAGACTTTTTTTATTCATTCATGGGATGAGGGCATTGCTGGCTAGGCAGCATTTATTGCCCATCTCTAACTGCCCAGAGGGCAGTTAAGAGTCAACCACATTGCTGTGGGTCTGGAGTTACATGTAGGCTAGACCAGGTAAGGATGGCAGTTTCCTTCCCAAAAGGACATTAGTGAAGAGATGGGGTTTTTTTACCTCAACATTTGACAATGGATTCACAGTTATCATTAGACTCTCAATTCCAGATGTTTATTGAATTCAAATCCCACCATCTGCCATGGCAGGATTTGAGCCTGGGTCCCCAGAATTATCTGGGTCTCAGGATTAACAGTCCAGCGATAATACCACTAAGCCATCGCCTCCCCTTGCTGGCCTGAAGGTAGGGACATTATTGCTGCTCCTCAAAACCCCTTGGAGAGTCATCCTCAGGGGATTGAACCTACATTGTTAAAATTAATTTAGAGTAATAGAGATCTACAGCACCGAAAAAGGCTTTTTGGCCCTTTGAGTCTATGCTGGTCAAAAGCAAGCACCTAAATATTCTAATCCCATTTTCCAGCACAAACTGGCCTTTTAGCTAAATGGACTCGTTGACCATCCTAAGAAAGCTGTGATTTAAACAGAAATCTTTGTATCTATTAGTCTAATGCTTCTCCCATTGAGCTACTGTCATAGAGACATAGAGCTGAACACACGGAAACAGACCCTTCGGTCCAACTCATCCATGCTGACCAGATATCCTAACTTAATCTCGTCCCATTTGGCTCATATCCCTCTAAACCCATCCTATTCATATACTGTCCAGATGCCTTTTAAATGTTGTAATTGTACCAGCCTCCACTGCTTCCTCTGGCAGCTCATTCCATACACACACCACCCTCTGTATGAAAAAGTTGCCCTTAAGTCCTTTTTAAATCTTTCCCTTCTCACCTTAAACTTATGCCCTCTTGTTTTGGACTCACCCACCCTGGGGAAAAGGCCTTATCTATTTACCCTATCCGTGCCCCTCATGATTTTACAAGCCTCTATAAGAACACCCCTCAGCGTCCAACGCTCCAGAGAAAATAGCCCCAGCCTATTCAGCCTCTCCAATAGCTCAAACCCTCCAACCCTGGCAACACTCTTATAAATCTCTTCTAAACTCTTTCAAGCTTCACAACATCATTCCTATAGCAGGGAGACCAGAACTGCACGCAGTATTCCAAAAGTGCCTAACCAATGTCCTGTACAGCCTCAACATGACCTCCCAACTCCTTTTACTCAATGCACTGACTAATAAAGGCAAGCATACCAAATGCCTTCTTCACTATTCTATCTACCTGTGACTCCACTTTCAAGGAATTATGAACCTGCACTCAAAGGTCTCTTTGTTTAGCAACACTCCCCAGGATCTTACCTTTAAGTGTATTAGTCCTGCCCTGATTTGCCTTTCCAAAATGCAGTACCACACAGTTATCTAAATTAAACTCCATTTGCCACTCCTCGGCCCATCTGAGGTAACCTTCTTCGCTGTCCACTACTCCTCCAATTTTGGTGTCATCTGCAAACTTACTAACCATACCTCCTATTTTCACATCTAGATCATTTATATAAATGATGAAAAGCAGTGGACTCAGCACCGATCCTTGCTGGTCACAGACCTCTGGTCTGAAAAGCAACCTCCACCACTACCCTCTGTCTTCTACCTTTGAGCCAGTTCTGTATCCAAATGGCTATTTCTCCCTGTATTCCATGTGATCTAACCTTGCTAACCAGTCTACCATGAAGAACCTTTTCAAACACTTTATTGAAGTCCATATAGATCACGTCCACTGCTCTGCCCTCATCAATCCTCTTCGTTACTTCTTCAAAAAACTCAATGAAGTTAGTGAGACACGATTGCCCATGTACAAAGCCATGTTGACTATCTCTAATCAGTCTTTGCCTTTCCAAATACACGTAAAACCTGTCCCTCAGGATTCCTTCCAACGACTTGCCTACCACCAATGTCAGGCTCCCCGGTCTATGGTTCCCTGGCTTTTCCTTAACAGCTTTCTTTGATAGCAGCACCATGTTAGCCAGCCTCCAGTTTTCTGGCACCTCGCCTATCACTATTGATGATACAGATATCTCAGTAAGGGGCCCAGCAATCACTTCCCTAACTTCCCACAGAGTTCTAGGGTACACCTGATCAGGTCCTAGGGACTTACCCACTTTTATGCATTTTAAGCCATCCAGCACCTCCTCCTCTGTAATATGAGCATTTTTCAAGATATCGGTATTTATTTCCCCACATTTTATATCTTCCATATCCTTCCCCAAAGTAGACACTGATGCAAAATACTTGTTTAGTATCTCCCCCATCTCCAGCAGTTTCACACATAGGTGGTCTTGCTGATCTTTAATCTCTCCTTAGTTACCCTTTTGTCCTTAATGTATTCGTAGAATCCCTTTGGATTCTCCTTAACCCTATTTGCCAAAGCTATCTTGTGTCCCCTTTTTGCCCTCCTGATTTCCCTCTTAAGTATACTCCTACTGCCTTTATACTGTTCTAAGGACACACTTGATCTCTGTTGTCTATACCTGACATGTGCTTCTTTCTTTTTCTTGACGAAAACCTCAATTTCTCTAGTCATCCAGCATCCCCTACACCTACCAGCCTTGCCTTTTACCTTAACAGGAACATACTGTTTCTGGACCCTCATTATCTTATTTTTGAAGGCTTCCCATTTTCCAGCCGTCTCCTTACCTGCAAACATCCGCCCCAATTAACTTTTGAAAGTTCTTGCCTAATACCGTCAAAATTGGCCTTCCTCCAATTTAGAACTTTTAACTTTTAGATCTGATCTATCCTTTTCCATCACTGTTTTAAAACTAATAGAATTATGGTCACTGGCCCCAAAGTGCTCCCCAGCTGACACCTCAGTCATCTGGCTTGCCAGGTTTTGCATCTTCTTTAGTAGGTACATTCAAATATTGAATCAGAAAATTTTCTTGTACACACTTAACAAATTCCTCTCCATCCAAGGCCTAAACACTACGACAGCCCTCGTCTATGTTTGGAAAGTTAAAATCCCTCTACCATAACCACACTGCTATTCTTACCGATAACTGAGATCTCACTATAAATTTGTTTCTCAATTTCCTGCTGACTATTGGGGGATCTATAGGACAATCCCAATAAGGTGATCATCCCTTTATTTCTCAGTTCCACCCAAATAACTTTAGTGGACATATTCCCAGGAATATCCTTCCCTAAGTACAGCTGTAATGTTATCCCTAATCAAAAACTCCACTCCCCTGCTCTTTTGCCCCCCCATTACTATCCTCCCTATAGCATCTATATCCTGGAACATTAAGTTACCAGTCCTGTCCATCCCTGAGCCACGTCACTGTAATTGCTAAGGTATCCCAGTCCCATGTTCCCAACCATGCCCTGAGTTCATCTGCCCTTACCTGTGAGGCCTCTTGCATTGAAATAAATGCAGTTTGATTTATCAGTCCTACATTGTTCTCTGCCTTGTTCCTGCCTGCCCTGACTGTTTGATTTGCTCCTTTTTCCTAACTGCATCAGTCTCAGATTGCTCTCTTTCCTCACCATCCCCTGCTCACCCCACACACCACCGCCCCCCCCATTAGTTTAAATCCTCCCATGCAGCTCCAGCAGATCTCCCCGCCAGTATATTAGTCCCCTTCCAATTCAGGTGCAATCCATCCTTCTTATGCAGGTCACTTACACCAGAAGAGATTCCAATGATCCAAAAACATGAATACTTCTCCCTTGCACCTACTCCTCAGCGTGCATTCATCTGCTGTATCCTCGTATTTCTACCCCCACTAGCTTGTTGTAGTAATCCAGATATTACTACCCTTGAGGACCTCCTTTTTAAATTCGTGCCTAACCTCCTATATTCCTTCCTTAGAATCTCAACCTTTTCTCTTGCTATGTCATTAGTTCCAATGTGTATAATGACCTCCGGCTGGTCCCTTTCCCCTTTGAGAATATTCTGCTGTCTAGCTCATTTGCTGTCTCTGTACTGACACAGGAAAGATATGGGTAACATGCACACCATCCTTTATCATGAAATCAATCCTCTTTTTAATACTTAACCATCTTTAAGAAGTGCAAACAAACATGAAAAAATTCCTTTTACTTTATCGTTTAGAAATGAAAACAGGGTAAAGGATAACCTCTGAAACAGTGCCACAAATAAAGATCAGGGATAAAAGTTATAAGGGGCGTTAAAAGGAATTGTATTTTTAATTGAACAGTTGAATTTGTTCATTATCAAAATGTTGAGGCTTTAAAATGAGTCTCCAGGGCCATCCTCTAAGTTGGCAGCTGGAGTTTATAGGTGAGTGAGAAGTGAAATAGAGAATGTGCTTAAATTGAACGCTGGGGATATTGTTTGAATGTCTGTATTGAATCGTGGGAGGTCTGAAAAAATGACCTTCCAGCCTATTAATAAGGAACAGATACTTGGGGAGTTAAGGGGTTAACGTTATTTTTTTGGGTCTGACTGCTGCAAAGGGTTGCATGAGGGGTTGGGATGGGAGTCTTTGTGCGGTCTGATAAGTTGTTAATTTGACACCTGATCTGGGTTGACTGAAAGACAGCTTTCCAACGCAGTGAATGTGTTCAGTAAGCGGGGTCCCAGCCAACCTGAAACACCGCAGTCAGTCAGGCACGTGGCCCAGCAATTAGACTGGTTGTCAGGGTCATGCCCCAAACTCTTAGCCTTCTGACCTCTGACCTGCCCAAGCTCTTAATCTTTCTCAAAAAGGCACAGTGACTGAGAAAACACAGCAGAGCTGGCGGCGGTGTGCTGTGGCTGTGGAGGGAACCAGGGAGCTGTGCTCCACCGTGATTACATCTATACAAAGAACAGGCAGAGCGAAGAAGGAGCCATGAAGAGGGATAAAGAGAAAGGTGCAAAGGACAGAGAAAGGATTTTGTTTTAAGAAATCAGCCTGTTCAAATGTGCTGTGTGACACACCCCTGGAGCAGGTAGAACTTAAACCTAAACCTTCATAGTCCAGAGGTGGGGACACTACCACAGCACCATGAGACCCCTCAGCAGACAGATGGGTTTTTATTTATATCCAGAAGTGCTCTTACACACAGCCTGAACATTTTTAACCTATCAACAAATCACTTGTGCTATTTTTTCATCTAATAACTACCACCAGTAAATCACCTGTGTTTCCAATTGATTAATTTACATGCAAAGCCTGTTAAGGGCAATGCAGGCCACAGACAGAGGACTGAGCAGGAAGGATACATAGGGTTGGCTGTCTAGCAATGAATGCAAATATATTGATGATCTGAGAGATTTGGTCAGTAAGAAATAGTAGTTCAGCTGAGGAAGTCACTGTTGCATAAACATTGAAACACTGTAGACAGTCTACTCCAGCCCTACTCTACCCTGCGCACTAACCCCCTGTGTATGCCTTCCCTTGTTTAATAATCCCCATATAAAATAATTCCCTGTGTATGACACTTTGTGTTTGAATCCAACTGTCTTAAAAAACTGTTGAGAATAATGCACCTGTGTTTAATAACCTCTTATGTATATTAATCCTCTGTGAATAATGCTTCCATGTGTCATAATCCTCGTGTATAATCACATGTATGTAAATTGCCTGTATATTCCTCCTTTTATTACCTTTGTATTACCTTTGTATGCCCCCATATCTCCATGTTTAATAAACATCATGAATAAACCGCTCATGGAATAACCTTCTGTATAAACCATATCTAATTAAGCTCTCATAAATAATAGCCAATGTGCATAAGAACCCATAGTGCATAAACCTCCCCCCCCGCTATATTTTATCACATGGGGGTTTTATGTGTAATAACCCCCATGTATATTATTACACAATAACCCCTGTATAAAACCCCACATTTATACTAGCCCCTCTCTTCGTAATAACTCTATAAGAACACTCCATGTATAGTAACACACTTACATAGAATAACCACCCCCATATACTTATCCCCTATACTAGTGCAAAAACAGATCTGTTTAAATTCACCTCAATGTACAATAACTACCTGTGTATATTAACTGCTGCATAGAATCTCTTCTGCATAGGAACTAGCACAGGTATTAACCCCCACGTGAAAAAAATCCCTGTCTAATACCCCTCATGTGTAGTAATACCCCCCCCTCAGTGTATAGTAACCTCAGCATAAAAACTGCCCCATGTACAATAACCCCATTGTGTAATAATTCCTATTTGTAATAAGCCTGTGTATAATAAACCCCTATGGTTAAAACCCTGTATGTATAATAAATCCCGTGTGCAATAGACCCCAGAGTGTAACAAACCCCATGTGTAATATGCTTGTGTAAAATAAGCCTTCTGTATAACCTGCCCCATGTATAATAGACCCAAGGGATAAAGTGTGCACATGTATAATAGCTGAGCCAGTATATAATAATGCCCCTTATATACTAATCTCCCATGTATCTTAATAACCTCCTTCCACAAAGTGTATAATAATTTCCTCATGTATTATTAGTTCCCTAGTTAGAGTAACCCTCAAATTTAATAATCTTCCCCCCGCCAATAAATCACTCCCATAATTAATAAACCTTGTGTAATAACTCCCACATGGATAAGAAGCCTTCAGTTTATTAAAGACCCTTGTGTCTAATAGCCTTCCCCCATGTATAACAGCCATGTGGATAATAACTCCCATGTATAATAACTCTCTTGTAAACAGCAACCCAGCCATGTTTAAAATCCCCCTGTATATTGTAACCTCCCTATATGAAGTAGCCCCTGTTTCTGTTAGCAGCCTGTGAATATTAATCCCCTGTGTGTAAACCTCCCCCAAGTTCATAATAACTCCCTTGTAAAATAATATGTATTATACATAAGATTCTGTTGTGTATACTAAACCCTGGTGTATAATAACCCTCTCTGGGATATGATACTTAGTGCCACTTTAATAAAACTCTCCATGTATAATAACTCCAGTGATACCCCAATGTAGATAAACATCCCCAGGTAGGATAATATCTCAGTGTATAATATATATTCCATATGTAATAAACTCTCATGTCCAATAACTTCCCTATGTAATACCCCATATATAATTTACACACTATGCATAACATAACCTCTGTTTATAATAGCCCCAGTGAATAATAAAACATTCCTGTGTACAGTAATATCCCACTCATGTTTAATAACCCCACCCAGAATAAGTCCAGTGTGTCTAAGAACCCATCCCGTATATAATGCCATCAGTGTAAAATATCAGTCCCATGCGGTAACTCCCCTGGTATACACAAACCACCTATGTGTAATAACCCCTGGTATAGAATTAATTCTGTAATCTATGATAATCTCCCCCATATATGGTAATTTTGCTGATTTGTGATAATCCCTTTTGTGCAAATTAGCCCCTATGGGAGTTTAATACAACAATCCCACCTGTGTAAAGTCTCCGTGTACAATTCACCCTCTTGTATAGTAAACTCTATGTATAAAAACATGCCCCATGTATTATAATGTCTTTAAGAATTAAAGATCCCTCTGGTTAATTGTGATGACCCATCTATAATATCTCCATTTATAATGACGCCTCTGTGATAATAACAGCTTTCCCCAAATTATAATAATGCCCCCTCCTGTATTATAATTCTTGTGTGTACAATAACGCTCTCTGGGCATAATATCACCTTTGAAATAATAACATCCCTGAGTATTAACTCTGTGTATACTAATTCCACCCCTCTTGTATAATAATGTTCCTTGGTATTATAAAACCTCATGTATTTTGTATCCCTGCTTAACATCAAACTCCCTGTGTAAAATCACTGCATATAAAAAGTTCTTGGGGAAATAATAGCCCACCTGTTTAGAATAACATTCCCTCTATGATAAAACCCTGTCCGTAAAGTCCACAGCCCCCTTATGATAACACTCCATATTTAATAACTCTCCTTTGTATGTTGGTCACAAGTGTGTACCATTCTCTATCCAAGCTTATAGTAATTACTTTGTATAATAATTTCCATCTATAACATCTCCCTCTATATAATAATGGTCCCGTGTACAATAATGCTCCCATTTATAACCACCTATGTTCAATAATTCCACATGTATAATAACCGCCCACTGGTGTATAAAATAACTAACTCATTGTTCATGATGCTTTAAATCCCCCAATGTTATTAATCCCAGTGTCATTAATCTGTGTTTTATGAATCCTGCTATTACTAATCCCTGTGTTGTTCATCCCTGAGTTACTAATCTCAGTGTAATTAATCTGTGTTATTAATCAGTGTTTTATGAATCATGGTGTTATTAATGCAGATGCTATTAATCTCGGTTCTGTTATTTTAGGGATTATTAATCTCGTTGTTATTAATCCAGATGTTACTAAACACTGTTTTACTATTCTGGGTGCAATAGCTCTGATATTATTATTCTGGGTATAAAAATCCTGCTGTTATTAATTGTGGTGTTAGTAATCCAAGTATTATTAATCCAGGATTATTTATCCCAGTTTTATTATTCTGGGTGAAATAACTCTGGTGTTATCAAACTGGTGTTGTCCATTGAGGCGTTATTATTCCGGATGTCGTCACTCAAGATGTTGTCATTCTGGGTGTTATTAAACTGGGTGTAAGTAATCCTGGCGTTAGTCTAAGTGTTATTAAAATCCAGATACTGTTAATCCTGGAGGTACTAATTCAGGAGTTATGGATCTGTCTGTTTTTGATCTAGGCACAGTTTACCTGAGTTTTATTAATCACGTGCTTGTTAACTTGGATTGTTGCTAATCCTAGTGATATTCATCACTTTGATGTTAAATCTGGTATTATTAATCCTGTGCTGTTTCTCTAGCCATTATTATTGCAGGTTTTATTAATCCATTTGTTATTAATCTGGGTATGATAAAACTCGATGCAATAATCCATGTGATATTAAACCCAGTGTTATAAATCTCAGTGTTATGTTTTGGGTGTCAGCTTTCCAGTAATTTCAGTTGTTATTAATCTAATGGTGATCTTATTCATTCATTCATTCATTCATTCATTATGGTTATTCTCTGTATTATTTATCCTGGTGGTTATTAATCCAGGTAATATTATTCGAGCAGTTTATTATTCTGAGTTTTATTCCCCTGAATGTTATAAATAGGGTTGTTACTAATCTCAGTGTTATTAGTCAGGCATTTGATATTCTAGCTGTTGATATTGCAGCATCTAATCCTGCTGCTTTTACCCTGCCGTAATTGTCCTTCCTAGTGTCAGTGACCCAGGTGTTATTGTGCCAGGTACTAGTACTTCCAGTGTTAATAATCCTGTGTTATTAATTCCCCTGTTATTAATTCTGCCTGTCATTATTTTTGTTGTTTTTATCCCCAGTTTTATTAATCCAAGTCCTGCTATTCTCTAAATTAATACTGTGAGTTGATATCTTCCTAGTATTGACCCCAGGGTATGTAATCCTGGTGTTTTTAATCCCTGTGTTATTAATGTGGGCATTACTACTTGTGTTAATAATCTGGTTGTAATTGTTCTAGGATTTTATTAATCCAAGTCTTACTAATTCCAGTGTTATTAATACATATTATTAATTTTAATGTTATTATGCTGATGTTAACAATCTCAATGTTATTAATTATGGCTGTTATTTTTCTTGTTGTTATCCCTGGTGCTATTAATCAAGGTGATATTATTCTGCATGTTAATAATCTGGGTGTGGTTGTTCTGTTAGTGTTAACTGCAGTGTTATTCTTCTGCCTGTTATTAATCTGGGTGCTGTTGATCTCGGTGTTGCTGATCCTGGTGTCTTTCCTGGTGTCATTGATCTGGGTGTTATTAATCTGGGTGTTGCTGATTCTGGTGTTGTTTACCCAGGTGTTATTAATCTGGCTGTTATTGGATCCTGGTGTTAAAGAACTGGGCGTTGTTGATCCGGGTGTTGCTGATCCATATTTTATCGAGCTGGGTTTTATTGATCCAGGTGTGGTCACCAAGGGAGGCAATGGCCCAGTGGTATTATCACTGGACTGTTAATCCAGAGACCCAGTTAATATTCTGCAAACCCAAATTTGAATCCTGCCATGGCAGATAGTGGAATTTGAATTCAATAAAAATCTGGAATTAAGAGTCTAATGATGACCATGAAACCATTGTCGATCATTGGGGGGAAACCCATCTAGTTCACTAATGTCCTTTTGGGAAGGAAAGTGCCATCCTTATCTTGTCTGGCCCACATGTAACTCCAGACCCACAGCAATGTGGTTGACTCTTTATTGCCCTTGGGGCAATTAGGGATGGGGAATAAATGCTGACCTGAGGTAAAGGCATCACTGTCTGCGAATTAACAAAAACAAAGGCATTGTTAATCCAAGTGTTTGTTTAATCCATGTGTTGTTGAACGGAATGTTATTATTCTGGGTGTTTTTAATCCTGGTGTTAATGATTCACATTTTTGGATTCTGAGTATTTTCATTCTTGGTGGAGTTGTTCTTAGTGTTATTAATCCTGTTGTTATGAATTCCAATGTTACTATTTCAGTATCTTTAGTCTTGGTGTTATTCTGGATGTTATTATTTGTGGAGTTGTAATCCCAGGTGTTATTAATCTAGCTATTATTAATTTGGTTTTGTTAACCTAGGTGCTATCAATCCTGGTGTTATTAATGCCATTTTTATTAATCATGGTATTCTTAATCCCCGTATTATTAACATGGTATTTATCAATCCCAGCATTAATAATCTTGATGCTGTTATTCCCAGCATCATTAACCTGGGATTTATTAATCCCAATGTTATTAATCTCAATATTATTATGTTCCCAACATTATTCAACCAAATATTATTAATCCCAGTGTTATCAATCCTTGTATTATTGTAATCACAATATTATTTAACCAAAGTCTCCTACAATGAGACAAAGGGAAGGGTTAAATGAGGTGGCACAGTTGTTAGTACTGGTGCAGGTGAAAGAAAGCTGATGAGGTGTCCCAAATGGCTGAACGAGGACAGGGCTGAATGGTCTGGGGTGAGGACAGGAAGTTGGGGAAGAACAATTGATGGGAAACCCTGTGTGCAGTAGTGAGAGCGGTAGATTTAGAGGGAGGGAGGGAGATTGGTGGAGAGGCAGAGTTAGAGAGTGTGATGTAGCAATGGTGGCCCTTTGTGGAGCACGGGTGTTTGTTGACCCCCGTGTGGCATAACTGTGCATTCGTCCAGCCCCAGGGTGACCCGGATCAGGCTGTCAGGCAGGGATCAGTACTATAGTCTCTTCTGGAGGTCCTGAGGGAAGAAGACAACCCTTGTCACCACCCATTCCATCCACCAGGAGCTCCAAGTCCCTGTTGAAATAACTCTAGAGAGGCCGGTATCCTGCCACTAACTCACCCTTTATTTGCATGTGCATAGTACTTGATACTGGCCTGGCTTCCTCTGAGCCAGCTCTCAAGTGAACTTAACCTCTGACACTCCTATTTATATCTGTCAGCCAGGGCTCCCCGATTCGACCAGGTTAACATCCCCCGTCAGGGAGTTCATATTCTGTGAGGCCCACTTGGCTGACTTTGTTACACTCATTACACCACTCCCCTCTAAATCTGGGGGACATAAGTTACAAGAAAAGGTTAAGGCCTCTTCTGGTGCGTTTTCACACCAGATCTCGTTCCTCCAACTCAACCTTGAATATGGGCGGTATGTATTGGAAAGTAGCCCACCCCACCCCGTTGTGCCCAGAGCAGCTTGGAAGATATTCATTCTCTTCAGGCAGTAAAAAGCATCGGGGCTGTGACATCTGCGATGTACATCTCAGATATTGAGGTTTCTTCAACACTAGAGGGAAAGAACCCATGGGTTCCAGGGCAGTTGGAAAAACTGTCAAGGAGCTGGACACATTTTGCTACTGCACTGTTGGCAAGTTTGCAGCTTTCATGTGGTCCACATGCTTGCTCAGGAATATCTCACCAAATGAACTTTGTACGTTAAAGGACATGACCTCGCATTGACCATGCCTGTTACATGCAGGGCCATTTCCATGGTTTCAGCACCAAACTTCATCCCCTGAAGTAACCTGTCTCTCTCTTGCTTAGAGTCTTGCATCTGGCATTAGCATTCCTGATGCCATTTCTCCTGTCCCTAAGTCCGGCAAGATCAGATTTAATCTGGTGCGGAGTCTTCTCCCTGTTAGCAACTCTGCTGGAGTTTTCACTGTAGTTGCATGAGGGATGGGCCAATGATCAAATAGGAACTGGGACAGTTTGATATCAAGTGAAGCTGTAGGCTGTTTCTTTAAGCATGCCTTCAAAGTTTGGACTGCTGTTTCCACCAGGCCATTGAACAATGGATGGTGTGGAGCTGTCCTTATATGGCGAATGCTGTTCAACTTTAGGAAATGTTCAAATTCCCTGCTGGTAAATGATGGCCTGTTGTCTGTAACCAATGCTTCCAGCAGCCCATTTATTGTAAAAGATGCTCACAGCTTTTCTATCGTTGTCCCCATGTTTGACAAATGAGCTCTATGCATGTGCAACCACTTTAAGTGGGTGTCCACAATGACTAAAAAAATTGAACCCATGAAAGGGCCAGCATAGTCAACATGTAACCAAGTCCAGTGTTTATCTGGCTATTCCCAGGATTGTGGGGAAAGTACTGGCGATTAATTTTTGTTTTTGTTGGCACTTTGGACACTGTCCCACCAATGTGGATATGTGTGCATCCAGTCCTGGCCACCAGACATAGCTTCTCACCAATATCTTCATTTTGGTCGTCCCTGGATGATCCTGCGGGAGTTCAGCCAGTATCTGGTGGCAGCCTTTGCTCAGGACTATCACTGTTGCTCCCTATAATAAAATGCTGTCCTCCACCGTGATTTTGGTCTCACTGGATTCAGAAAGGTTTCAACTCTGGTTGTGATGGCCCTTCTGTTTCCCCTATCACCAGCTGTTTTAATTTTGCCAGGACCGGATCTTTTTGTGTCCACAGTTTGATACTGTTAAAGGTGACCGGAAAAGTGCCCAGAAAGTTTAAAATCAGAATGGACTCTTCCAGTCATGGCATCACTGGTGATGTATCTGCCAGAGGGAGGCAGCTCAAGGCATCCACATTTGCTACTTGGCTTCCCAGAGGGTGTTCTAAGTACGTACAGTTACAATTTGGAATGAGAGCCCATCTCTGAATTTAACCTAAAGCTACAAGTGGCATGGCCTTGTCCTCTTTGAGTAGCCCTAGCAGGGGATTTTGGTCTGATACTATTACAAATTTTTGTTCATAAAGGTATTCGTGGAACTTTCTCACAGCAAAGGTGACCACCAAACCTACCTTCTCCATCTGGGCATATTTGCGCTCTGCAGGCAGGGGAGACAGGACACCTTTGATCGCCCTCGCTTTATCTTCCAACAAGTGTAACCTGGTCTTGCCAACTCTGTAGCCCAAGTAGGAGCACATGGGGTGCCTGGAACACACATTTTCCCTTCTAAGGCTTATGCCCACTTTGGAGAAACATCTAAGGACTATGTCTTTGTTTTCTAAGTGCTCTTTATTGGTCTTTCCTGTTATTAGCACATCATCCAAATAAATGGTGACCTGGAAAATGTTCTCCATCATCCATTGAAAAATGGCTGATGGTACCCCAAATGGCACTCTTGCATATTGGTACAAATCCTTATGGGTATTAATTGTGGCATACTTCTGGGAATCCTCATCTAACCGCAATTGCAGATACATCATGCTCATGTCCAACTTCGTGAAGGATAGCACCCCTCAGCTTTGCATATAAATTCTCGATGCAATGGATTGGGTGGTTATTCAGCTGCAAGAAGCAGTTTAGAATTTGTTTAAAATCCCCACAAAGGCAAATCAATGCATTAGGCTTCACTGTTGTTATGAGCGGTACTGCCCTTTCTGCAAACTGGACTGGTTTGATGATTCCTTTGCTTTCCAGTCTCCTGATGTCTGCCCCTACTTTTGCATGTTTGGCAAATGGCACTGGGCAGGCCTTACAGAATCGTGGAACTGCTTCCTGGTCAAAGTGCAAGGTGGCCTTGTCTCTTTTGTTAGTGCTTAAATTTTCCTGACAAACCTCCAGATATTTAATTAGGACTTCACTTAGGCAGCCATTTTCTAACCATAAATGTTGAGCCAATCAAGGTGGATCTTTCTCAACCAATTTTGCCTCATCACGTTTGGGCCCGAGCCTTTTACTACAATCAGTGGTAGCTGAACCTGCTGCTTCTCTTGCAAGACTGGAACCGAAGTTATACACTTAATCTGTGAAGGTTTCCCAGGACAGTTTCTTGGTCTAACCAAGGTCTTAACATAGAATTAAGGGTTGGCATCCACAGCGAATTGAAGACTTGCTGTGAAATCACTGATACAGCCGCACCAGTACAGGGTATCAACCTCCATTAGAACTGTGTGACCATTTAACCAGACATATATTTTGGTTCTGATTTGGATGTTGCCAAGCAAGTTAAGTGTTCCAAGCCAGATGTAGGTGGGCTTTACAGGGTGTGCACTCACCTGGATACCAATCTATGGGTTCTCTTACTCAATTCAGGCCTAGTGGGAGTCTTTTGTTGTCTCTAGTCTGAATACTGGTAGCAACTACAATGGCTTGCCAGCCAGATCTGAAGAAATTGTTAACTGACTGTTTGGGCTTTTTCTGTGGGCTGACCTAGAGTCGCGCTGTTCGGAATATGTCCTGAGTTAGGCTTCATCCAAAAAAGTGGTGTCCGCCAAGCTCAGTCGGCCTAGCGAGGGTGTCCACTTCCATTGGCGTAACCCATATGCTTCACTTGCTGTATTTTCTAATGACAAAGCCAGTTGCAGTGTCTGTTTGAGGTCCAGTTGGGCTTCAGCTAGTAAGCACTTTTGCATGGTTACATCATTAATCCCACATACCAACCGGTTGTCTCAGCATATCATGAAGGGTTAAACCATGTCACATGCCTCTGCCTGTCATCTTAACCTTGTCAAAATTCCTGACAGGGCTTCCCCCATTTCTCGAACTGCCGAGTCAAACCAAAAGCATCTCAGAGTTAAAGGAGGCTTGGAGTTGCAATATTCCATAACTAAATCCATCAACTGTTGAAAGGTTTTAGTATCTGGTGCCTTAGGAAAAAAGCTGCGGGTCCACAAGCTATCAGGAGAATTATTTGTTGCTTTTTATATGCCATGTTCTTTCCACATATTGGACCTAGTCTTTGATGGTAGGACTGAATGAGCCAAGCTTCTCAAATAACGGCATGATACCAGAAATGTTTACCCCATCTCAAAGACGACTGTTGCTAGCAAATTTTTTCAGGAGTGTTTTTATTTCTCTTGTTGCCACTGAACTCCACAAAGGCTAGCATCCTGTTATCAAGTCACCCTTTATTTACGCCTGCCTAGTACTTGACTCCTCCTCAGAACCAGCTCTCAGAGTGAGCAGAACCTCTGACATTCCTGTTTATATTTGTCACCCAGGACTCCCTGATTCCAGCAGGTTAATAGCCCCAATCAGGGAGCTCATATTCTGTGAGGTCCACCTGGCTGACCTACACCTGTCAGTGAAACGGAAGTTCCTGCTCAGCCATGCCCTTGTGAATTTATGCAGCAAAATATTATGAAGGGCAGTTTCTTGCTGGCAGCAATTACCCAGCTGGGCTTTAAATATGGCACTGGCGATGGGATTCCTGGAAGCTTTTGGGTACATTGATTGCCTTCGGTGCTGGTGAACACATAGTAAAATTGAATGAGATCACCCACTAGCGCTCAGGGAGAAAAACCTTCCATGAAACTCCCTGAAAATGGCACTGATTTTAGGTAAAATACATCCTTGGGTGGTATAAATCCATGAGTTATTAATGCTGTTGCAATTTTTCTGGATGCTATTTATCCTGGTATTGCTATTTCGAGTGTTACTTTTCTGAGTGCAATTAACCCAAGGATCATCTATCTGAGTTACGAGATGTTGTTAACCCATGTTATTAATTATGACTATTCTGTGAGGTCCTGTAAACCCTGTGAGTTCTTCATCCCAGTGTTATTATTCTGAGATGTAAATCTGGGATTTATTTATCCCAGTGTTATTAATACCTGTGTTTTTAATCTGGGTGTTTTTTATCCAGATGTTATCAATCCATTTGTATTAATCCTGGAGTTATTAATCCCCTTGCTATTAATCCTGATCTGATACTATTTCCGAAATTACTAATCTGTATTTTATTCATCTAGATGCTATTATGCTGGGAATTGTTATAACTTTGGTGCTATAACTTGGAGAGTTATTAATCCTAGTGTTATTATTTTGTGTGATAGTGGGAATCAGTATTCAATTATTCCAGGAGTTATTAATCTCACTGTTATTATTCTGGGTGCTATTAATCCTAGTATGATTAAACCAAGTTTCATTCATTGCAGTGTTGCTACTTACAGAATTATAAATCTGTGAGTTACTAATCACTGTATCATTATTCTGAGTGATATAAATTAAGGTGTTATTATTCCAGGTATTATTAATCTGGTTGTTGATAATGCTGATTTAATTACTCTCAATGTAATTAATCCCGGTATTATTGTGCCAGATGTTATTTTCTGGGAGTTATTATTCTGATATTATTGATCCAGGAGTAATTAATCCTAGTGTCGTTAATCTGTGTTGTTATTCCAGATATTATAAACCCATGATTTATGTATTCTAGTGTTATTCTTTAGGTGGCGGTAATCTAAATGTTATTATTTCCATTCTTGTTAATCCTGGTATTATTCATTGTTGTGTTATTAGAGCAGGCATTATTCCTCCTGACATTACCAATGCTGGAGTTATTAATCCTGATATTAATCCTATTGTTATTTATTTAGGTGTTATGAATTTGTGTGACATCAGTACAGTTTTATAAATCAGGGTGTTGTTACTCTGAATGTTATTAATCGTTGTGTTAATATTCTAAGTGGTTTTAATCTCATTGATATTAATGCAGGTGTTATTAATGTTAGCGTTATCACTCAGGTACTAGTAATCTGGTTGTTATCATTTAGTATGTTACTAATTCTGGTGTTATCATTCTTGGTATTATTACTCCAAATGTTATTAATCATGGTATTATTATTCTGGGTATTATTAATCTGGTTCTCATTAATACTGCTGTTATTAATCTTGATTTTATCATTCTGGATGTTATTATTCTGTGTTATTAATACAGGTATTATTATTCTGGGTGTTATTAATCTGAGTGTTACTAATTCGGGTATTGTTATCTGGTTGTAATTAATCCAGATATTGTTATTCTATGTGGTAGTCATCCTAATGTCATGTTTCTGGATGTTATGATCCTATGTTATTATATGGCTGTTTTCTTCCTGGCCTTTTCACTCTTGGTGTTATTAATTTCTGTGTTATTAATCCAGATGGTATTAGCTGGGTGTTATTATTCAAATTATTATTCAGCATTCCGCTAACCTTCCTCCACCTCCGCCCCCCCCCTTTATCTGCAGCTCCCCCTACCCCCACATCCAGCCCCAAAGGGTAATACCCAAAACGTTAACTGCTCCTTTCCTCCAAATGCTGCCTGGCCTGCTGTGTTCTTCCAGCCTTCTGTTTGTCTACCTTAGATTCCAGCATCTGCAGTTTTTTTTGTCTCTTCCCATCCTGTAAGTAGTGCCCTTTTAGAACCCCCTCTAAGGGAGTGCTATTCTTGCCCTAAGGTCCAGCATACCATAACATCTTGTCATTGTTCAATGTGCGAGCATCACATATTGGAAAATCTTCAAACAAATGAAAGCATTAATTTTTATTCAACAAGTGAAGAAAAAATAAAAAATAAAAAACTGCATGTACTTCTGGAACAAACAGGGATTGCTTGCCTTCAATCAGCCACAAATGCACAGACAATGAGGGATCACTGCACCCAGCTTGCGTCTCATTGGAAGTGAATGTGATTTTTGGCTTGTCTGGCTTGCCACATCCTCTTTGCCTTCTCCAGTTCTTTAGAACACAATATGCAAGAATTATGCTCAGATTATCTGGCTGGACTATACTGCAACCCTCGTTCTTCTCACAGTGTCCCCCATGCTCCCCACCTCCCACTACCACCAACCTTACCAATGTCCAAGCATTGGAACCTCATGTTTGGGTGGCCCCTTGTCTGCACTGCAGTGGCCCCATTTGAAGAATGGGCTGCAGTTTACCTACGCTTGGCCTCAATTGGGGGTTTGTGTAATGGAATCATCAGCCCTGGTTGCAGACAGTAGCCCTTGTCTCCCAGTATCCATCCTTGAAAGGCATCTGACCCTTGAAATCGGAATGTGAGAGTTCACAGGTTTACATGTGTCAAGGCAGTTCCCAGGGTACTGCTGCAGACTTCTATGATATAGTACAGCTGGTCACAGATAACTGATATATTATAGAGTCATAAAGGTTTGCAGCACAGAAAAAGGCCCTTTGGCATATTGCATCTGCACCAGTCAAAAACAACTAGATAACTATTTTCATCACATTTTTCAGCACTTGCCCCACAGCCTTGGGATCATAAGTGCACATCTAAATACTACTTCAATGTTATGAGGGTTTTGCCTCCACTACCTCTACAGGCAGTGAGTTCCAGACTCCTACCACGCCCTGGGTGAAAATGTTTTTCCTTACTTTCCCTCTAAAGCTTCAGTCCCTTACTTTAAATCAATATGCACTGGCCATTGATCCCTCCGTCAAGGGGATGATGGAGTGGAGCCTGTTTCTGTGAATGAAGTAGGCTACATTATGATATCGCACTGTCAATGCAAGGGGAGTACAATCTATAGCGCCCTGCCCCAGGCTGGGGTAGCTAACTCTGTCACTCAAGACTACCGTTCAGGTTGCGACACTGATCCCGTCACAGGGAAACCAAATGAACTGGTGTGGTCTGGCACCAAATGGCATTGGTGATAGTCTTGATGTATTTTATTAATCCCTGTTTTGCTAATCATGTGTTAGCAATCTTGGTGTTATTACTATCAGTGTTGTATAATGTTCTTATTAATGTGGGTATTAGTATTCTTGGTGTAATTTATCTGTTATTATTCCCAGCGCTGTTACTAATCCAGACATTATTAATCCACATTCTGACTGTTGTTAAACTCACTGTTATTATTCTGGGCATTATTAATCCAGATTTTATTAATACCAGTGTTATAATACAGATGTTATTAATCAATGCTATTATTCCAAGTGGTATTAATCCCTGAGTTACCAGTGTTATAATGTGGGTATTAATAATCCAGAAATCAATTATTATTAATCCTGGTGTTATTAATTTGTGTTGTTAATCCATGTATTATTAACCTAGTTGTTATGGGATTGGTGTTATTAATCAAGGTGTTGTTAATTCCAGCATCTTTAACCCTAGTTTCATTAATCCATGTGCTGTTAATCCAAGTATTATTGCTCTGTGTGTTTTCAATCAGGTATTTTTATTCTGGATGTTATTATCCCTATTGTTATCAATATGGATATTATTAATCCAGGTGTTATCACTTTCGGTGTTATTAGGTTTGAAATACTGGAATTATTAATCTGCATGTTATAACTTGGTATTAATAATACTAAGATTTATAAAACAAATGTTTTAATCTCCATTTTATTAATACATGTGTTATTCCTATGGGTGGTATTAATCCTAGCATTATTGTTCTGGGCAGTATTATTAACGGTGTAGTTATTCATGGTATTGTTGTTAAACCTGGTGTAATTGATCTGGATGTTATTACTCTGTGTGTTCTTAAATCGGATGTTGTAATCAGAATATTATTAACTTGAATGTTTTCAATCCCGGTGCTGTTATCCTGGGTGTTAGAAAACTTGATGTTATAACCTGAGTGTTGTTAATTCAGGTGTGAGAATCCAGGTGTGGTTATTCCTGGTGTTATTTTTACAAATATTAATAATCCAAGTATTGTTGTCTCCTATTATTATAGGCAGCACATTGTACTATATCCTGGGTGATATTAAATTTGCATTAAAAATTAGTGGTGTGGTCACAGTTGCTGTGGCGGGTTACAAACATTAGTTGAAAGAGGAACACAGCAGGCCAGGCAGCATCAGAGGAGTAGAAAAGTTGATGTTTCGAGTTGGGACCCTTCTTCAGAAATGGGGAGGGGGAAGGGAGCTGGGAAACAAGTAGAAGGAGGAGGGGTAGGGCTGGGGGATTGTAGGTGGTGTGGTGATAGGTGAGTGCAGGTAAGGAATGGTGAGGATTGGTCAGTGGGATGGGTGGGGCAGATAGGTGGGAGAGAAGATGTAAGAAGAGAGAATGTTGTGTCAGGTCAAGGAGGCGGGGATGAGAGGGAAGGTTGGACATGGGATGAGGCTGGGGGTGGAGATATCTCCCCACAACCTGTCCATCTTCTCTCCCACCTATCCGCCCTGTCCATCTCTCCCACCTATCCACGCCACCCATCCCACTAACCAATCCCCACCACTCCCTACCTGCACTCACCTATCACTATCCCACCTACCTTGTCTCTATTTATTTCTGAGCTCCCTTCCCCCTCCCCATTTCTGAAGAAGGGCCCCGACCCAAAACGTCAACTTTCCTGCTCCTCTGCCGCCTGGCCTCCTGTGTTCCTCCAGCTCCACACTGTGTTATCTGATTCCAGCATCTGCAGTTCTTGCTATCTCTAACATTATTTGAAAGTTGTTTTGATTTCCTGCCTGTATTTAGGGTGATGAGTTACCACTCAAACCAAGTCAATTCTGTGGTTTTGAGATTGGTGGTGAGTGGAGGATAAGATGGTAAATGTAAGAGACTTAGTGTGGTTCCTGCACTACACAAGTCCTTCAAAACTAAAGTGGAGAACAGTCACCCTGGCTTTAACCTCAGTGTCCTCTGTATGGTCAGCACTGACCATTTATTTCATTCAGAATTGATACCGAACAATGGTCAGACCACCAGTGCTGCTGATGGGCTGTTAATAGTGAGAATGGGTGTGAAGAAAACTTGATGTAAAACCACATGTTGTATTCTGATGATTTCTGCCCACAACAAAGCAGAGCGCCAGTCCTGAAGCCAGCAGCTGTTTGCTTTTTTTTAGAAAGTGCTCGTGGGCAATAGGCTTTTGTGTGTGTCCAGTCACATTGACCAGTTGGCATTTGCTAGCTCGCTAACTTTCGTACTCACTTTGGAAGACTATTGAATGGAAACAAAGGAAGAACTTGCATTTAAGCAGGCAGTGAGTTCCACATTCTGACTATTACATGGAGTGAAAAGAAAAATTCTTACATTTCTTTGAAATCTCCTGCCCCTTACCGTCAATCTGTGCCCCATCCCTGCCCCCGATTATTGATTTCACCACCAAGCAGAAAGATACATGTTTACCATGTCTGTGTCCCTCATAATTTTATACATCTCAATCATATTTCCTCAGTCCATTCTGCTCCAAAGAAACTAACTCCAGTACGTGAGGGTGGTGTGGTTCCCTGCTGATGGAGATAGACTAGATACTACCCTCCCAGACATTCTGGACAGGATGATCTGCCATTATCACTAAATACTAAACCGTCTTCTATGCACGCAAACCAGCACCGAGATTGAACACAGTCCCACATCCTCCAAAGACCTCAGAGCCTGCAGCCTGTACCCGTGACTGGGGAAAAGACGAAGAGAGTATGGGAGCAATATAATCTAATATCCACCATGACCTGCAATCCACCTACATTACCAGGGTAGGGATAGAGAGTTCAGAAACTCTCACCAACACGACTGTAGTGAAACATCCATGAAGAAAAGTGGTTAGCACTGCTACCGCACAACGCTAGGGATCTGGGTTTGATTCCACCCTCCGGTGACTGTCTGAGTGGAGTTTGCACATTCTCCGCGTGTCTGCGTGGGTTTCCATGGGGTACTCCAGTTTCCTCCAACAGTCCGAAATGTGCAAGTGCACATTCGCCATGCTAAATTGCCCATATTATTCAGAGATATGCAGGTTAGGCGCATTAGCCACAGGCAAGGGTTCCATGGATAGGGTAGAGGGATGGGTCTGGGTGGAATGCTCTTCAGAGGGTTGGAGTGGACTTGTTGGGCCGAATGGCTTGTTTCCACATTGTGGGGATTATATGAAACAGCATCATTCACAATTTCAGGGTGTCCCAAGGTGCTTTGTACTCAATGAGGTTCAGTCACAAGGGTAAACTCAGCAATACATTCATGCACAGCCAGCTTCCACATGCTGCAAAATGACAGCAATCTGATCTTCTGTTTATTTTCTAATCAACCTGTTAAGAAATGTTATTACACACCTCTGGGCCAGGTGGGACTTGAATCCAAGCCTCTTGGTCCTGAGATTGGGACACTACCACTGTAGCGCAAGAGCCCTGTGGTTTGTTTTGTTAATTGAGGGACAAATAAAGGCCAGAATGCTGAGTAGAGCTCCCTGTTCTTCCAATGGGATCCTTTCCGACTGCCCAACAGAGACATCCGTGCACTTGAGATTTTAAGCTTGATTCACTGGAACTAACAACGTCCAGAACCAGACATGACTGGGGAAGAAGAAGCCCAAGAAAATGTGATCAGGCAAGCAGTCAAAACATGAGGGCATTGCAAGCCTTGGAGAATTCTGAGATTAAGAGCTGTGTGCAGGGCAGGGTCAAAGCCCTGTGAGTCACTGTATGAAGAATGACAGATGGTGACAGCATCAGAGAGAGTTCTCCAGTGGCAGCAAAATGCCTACAACAGCTCTGTCAGGGTTGAATCAGTTCTTTGCATCAGTCTTCACTATAGGGGATAAAAGTAACATCCCAGAAACAGCAATAACTCAAAGTGGAAGGGGGAATGCGGAGGAGCTCTGGAAAATTCACAATCACTAGAGAAGTGATACTGAATAAATTGTTGGAGCTATGGGCTGATAGTGCCTGGGTCCGGATTGACATCATCCCAGGGTCTTAAAAGAGGTAGCCACTGAGATAATCTTTATTTGAGGAAGATAAAATTAATCAAGATAAGTTGGAAGATCTTTAATGTAATTCCTTTATTCAAAAGGGGAGGGAGACAGGAAGCAGGAAACTACAGCCCAGTTAGCTTAACATCTGTTATAGGGAAAATTTTGCAAACTATTATTAAAGATGTAATAAGAGGACACAAATAAGTTCGTGGTAATCAGGCAGAGTCAACGTGGTTTTGTGAAAGGAGAAATCATGTTTCACCAATCTGTTGGAGTTCTATGATGATGTAATGTGTGCCGTGGATAAAGACGAACTGGTGGGTGCACCATCCTTAGACTTCCAGAAGTCATTTGATAAGAGGCCATATTAAAAGTTATTCTGAAAACAAAAGCTCCTAGTGCTGGGCATATTGGTCTGGATAGAAAATTAGCTGGCTAACAGAAGACAGAGGTTGTGGCATAAATGGTTCCTGGTTCATAAAATATAACAAAGTGGTGTGCCACAGGGATCAGTGCTGGGATGTTAACTGTATTTACATTTTACATAAATGACTTCGATGAAAGGACTGATGGTATGAATGCCAATGATGCAGAAATACATAGGAGATATTAGGAGGGATATACAACGGTTAAATGAGTTGGCAAAGATATGGTAAATGGAATATAATGTGGGAAAATGTGAAACTTTTTCATTTTGACAGGAAGAATAAAAGGAAACATTATCTAAATGATGCGAGGATGCAGAGGAATCTGGGTGTTCTAGAGCATGAATCACAAAAGATATATATGCAGTTAAATAAAATGATTGGGAAAGCTAATAGAATGTAATTATTTATTCTGAGAGGAATTGAATAAAAAGCTGGGAAGGTTATGCTTAGGCTATACAAGGTATCAGTATTGATCTCCTTATTTAAGAAAGAATCTAAATGTACAAG
Organism: Rhincodon typus; assembly: GCF_021869965.1. Classification (NCBI taxonomy): domain Eukaryota; kingdom Metazoa; phylum Chordata; class Chondrichthyes; order Orectolobiformes; family Rhincodontidae; genus Rhincodon; species Rhincodon typus. The sequence continues at coordinate 8,251,062 of NC_063369.1, forward strand.
GGGCAATTCAGGCAAAATTTATCAAAATAATACCTGGAATGAAAGAGCTGTCTTATGAGGAAAGGTTGGACGTACTAAACTTGGATCCACTCATGTTTAGAATAGTAAAAGGCAACTTGATTGAAACATATTGATTGAAACTGACAGAGTGGATGTGGGGAGGATGTTTCCTGATATGGGTCTTTGTTTCCAAATCAAAGGTTGCCCATTTAAAACTCAGGCAATTTTATTCTCTCAGATGTTTGTGAGTCTTTAGAGCTATTCTCTTGAAAGGGTAGTGGAAGCAGGGTATTTTGTAAGGCAGAGATCCATAGATTTATGCGAAGCAAAAGCTTGAAATGAAATCTTGTGTGGGCAGGACTGTGCATTTGAAGTTACAATCAGATCAGTAATGATTGTATTGTGTTGTGGAGTAGACTCGAAGGGCTGAATGGCCTACTCCTCCCCCCACTTTGTATGTACCAGGAACTTCAAGTGTAGCATATATGATAAAATGGACTAGTTGGGCAGAATACACTGTATCTGTGCTATATATTCTGTGTCAATAATCACATCATGGCATTGATAATGATAGACCTTGCACGATTACTTAAAAAGTGGAAGCAGAAAGGAAGTATTGCTCCAGCCGGAAACAAAGGTATGTGATATTGTATTTGATAATTGTCTCTCTTCGTTAGCATAACATATAGCTTTCACTGGCTGTGAAGTTTTGGCCACCCCTGTTGTATGTGTTAGGAATTGCACAGACTGTCAATCTGAAAACTATTTGGTGGATTTAGACCAAACTAGCACAGCCGAGTTAAACCCTTACTATTTGTGATAGGCATTACATACGATATGTGAGTGGTATTGTGTTGAATGCAGATCTGTTCTGGTTACTTGATCCTGTCTGGTGTGTGGGACAGGGAATTTGTGATTTAAATTCATCTAAAGGAAGGAGCGCTCTCTATCATATATCAGTGTGAATACACTTTGACATTTTTATGAAAAAATAATTCATGTGATGTGGGCGTCGCTGGCTAGGCCAGCATTTATTGTCCATCCCTACAGTTAAGAGTCCACCACAATGCGATGGGTCTGGAGTCACATGTCGGCCAGACAAGGTTAAGACGGCAGTTTCCTTTCCTAAAGGACATGAGTGAACCAGATAGGTTCTTCCCACCCCCATTACCACCCTCTCCCCAACAATTGCCAATCATTAGACTCTTGATTCAAAAATGTTTGTTTTTATTTTGCTTATTGAATTCAACAAGCCACTATTTGCCATGGTGAGATTTGAATCCAGGTCCCTGGAGCAATGCTGCAGTGCTCCAGCGAAGCTCAGCGCAATCTGGAAGAGCAATATCACATTTTCTACTTTAGGACCAGCAGCCTTCAGGATTCATCAATATCAAGTTCAATAATTTTAGGGCCTGTACACATTCTCTCATACCTTATCAAAGCCCTATAACTCAGGCCTCGTCATCACATGGGCTGCTACCACAAGCAACCCATTGTTAGCTACTAATGGCCCCCATTAGCAGCTCTTAATTCTCTCAGGCTCACCATTACCCATTTCTTTGTTTGCCCAATCACGGTTCTCTATCTCCATCTCCCCTTATTGTTTACTGCTAACACCTCCCCCAACCCATCTTCCGCATATATACCAATCTGTCCGTACCTATAATCAGTTCAGAAGAAGGGTCACTGGACCCACAATGTTAACTCTGCTTTCGCTCCATGGATGATGCCACACCTCCTGTGTTTTTCCAGCAATTTCTGTTTTTTTTTTCAGATTTCCAGTATCGCAGTTTTTGTTTTGTTTTCCCCCAGTGTGTTACCTGGGTCACTGGATTGATAACCTTGTGATAATATCACAAAGCCATCACTTCTCCATATTCCCTTTGCAAAATGCTCCACAGTGACATTCTTTATGAGGTGTTAGAAGGTTGTGCAGTGGTGATCAAATGCTACTCCTGGTCTCTGTGCAGACACCATAGGATGTTAGGGTTATGATGTTTTCCTCTTGATATTGCCCAACCCACCTGAGAAAAAAGAAGTTATTACCATCTTGGTTTTATTTGGAAGACCTCCAATTTTCAGAACTAGGGGACACAGTTTTTCCCTAGTTTCCCACAAGGGGAAAGATCCTTCCGTGCTCACCTTTAATCCTCGGGATTTTATATGTCTCAGTCAGGTCACTTCTCATTCTGCAGAGCTCCAATGTGTATGGAATTAACCTACTCAACTAGACCTTGCAAGAGAACCTCTGCCACCTCAGAAATTGGTCAGGTGAACCTGCTCTGAACTACCTCCGAGGCAATTTTGTCCCTTCTGAAGAGTCCAAAAATTCAATACGCAATCTTGTAGGCCTTGGGCCTCCTTTAACTTTGGTGGGCAAACTTGAGCCAGTGGCTGGGGGGAGCATTTCAATGTAAATTTCCAATAGGACAGAAAAGAGGGTAATTATTGGTGGAAGGATTGAAGGGTCTGGGGGTGAGTGGGGTTGTGGTTTCATGTTGTTTTATGTGGCTGAAGCCCCCTGGGTAATGTTGGCATCTCTAGACGCCTGCCAGTAAGCAAGGGAAAAGACAACAGCTGGCATCTCAAGCTGCAAAGATTGTGGTCTGCAATGGTTCTGGGTTTCTCACATTCACTATGCCATCAGATGACGTCCTCTTTGTAGCACTCTCTGGCCTGTCCTTTAAAACCTTTAACATACAATCTCACCAAAACGACGGAGCTGTACAACTGAGCTGGGCTCTCTATTCACTCGAGGCATCATGTAAACAAAACACCCTTTGTTACTTTGACTTCTTGGCTCGTGTCCAACCAAATTCTTTGGATGCTTCCGTCTTTGAAATCCACGTCGCTCGCAATTGCCTGGCGATTCTTTCTTCCCCTCTACAAGCAAGTTGAACTTATTTCTTTGTGGCCAAGACTGGCAAAAAGAAGGAAAATGTAAAATAAACAAATTATGTATCTGTTCTTTCCTGTGGTGTTTTCCATTCGGTGTGAGGTTCGAGTGTCACATGGAGGTGAAGTGGGGCTTAGAGGGTGCGAGACTAACTGGGCCAGGGAATGCAAACACTACCCAGTCTCCATATAAAAGCCATACTTTCTGCCCCTATTTAGGTTCTTAAATTAAAAAACAAAAATAGTTAATTTGCACAACTGAGGGCACTTTAAGTGTAGGGCTCTCTACAGCTTTGGTGGAGTTGCTGGGAGGCATTGCACTGAAGGGTTTTGGTGGGTTGGGAGACGTGTGTAATCACAATGTGACCACTTTATGGTTTTCGTTATGAATGTGGGAAGACCTGTTTACAGGAAGTGTGCATAGGAAGTACACAACATGTATGTACACAGGGGGTGTTATTGCAAGGCGGGGTGAATAACCTCCGTTGTGGGATTGCCTCGCTGAAAGTTGCTTCGTAGGTGGGTAAATAGTTTACAAATATCTCATTCAAACAACTGCTCCCACTGCGTGCAACACGGCAGTGCAAAACAAAATGGTGTTGAGTATTATCAAATCAGCCATGATTTCATTGATTGGTAGAGCAGGCTCGGTAGGCTGAATGGTTACTTATACTCCAACACCTTACGGTCTTAAAAATTAAATCAGATTTGTTTTCAAATTCATTGTTTCTAACATTATAACTGTGAAATTGTGGGGTACATAACAAGAGTTAAAGCAAGCCGCTTTGTGTGAAATGTTTCAGATGTGATTTCTACCTCCGCTTTGAAATATTTTTCCTAATCAAACTGCCGGGCGGTGTTACTATACGTGTCTGAACTAGGTGGGATTTGAATTGGGCCTCCTGGCTCCGAGATAGGAACACTACCATCATGCTGCAAGGGTCCCTACTTCCATACTTAATGGTGCCTCTTGTTCCCTTTGCACTGGGTGCCTCTTGTTCCCTTTGCGCTTTCAACAGACGCCACCCAGGAGCTGAAAAGTGCTACAGAGTCCCCTCTCAGTGTGCCACTGTGAGGCAGGGGGAACTGCACCTTTCTGTCTGTTCTATCAGGCCGTCTCCTGTAGGTACAGTACAGCCAGGCAGATCAGAGCTTCCTGAGCAGGAGTGGGTTAAATATCTACACAATTGTAGGTGCTGGAGGCATTGATGGGGAGTTGCTTCAGGTACCAGATAGTGAAAGGCTCGAATGATAGATTCAGAGCAGTGAAAGTTATGTTGAAGCAGTGGAGCTTGCTTCCTTCAGTTGGTGCTGGGAGAAGGGAGTATTTCACTTGCTGATTTATTGTAATTTACTGCGCCTATCAGGACAGTCACAATAATGTAGTTAGAGAAAGGTAAACTCCTTAACAGCACTCTCAACACCTGAGCACTGTACCAGGTCAGGAGTAGGGGATCTACATTAAAACCAAACAGGGTGAACTTCTCTTCATCCCTAATTGCCCTTGAACTGAGTGGCTTGCCCGGCCATTTCAGAGGGCAGTTAAGAGTACGTGCATTGGCTGTGGATCTGGAGTCACCTTTAGGCCAGATTGGATAAGGATGGCAGATTTCCCTCCCTAAAGGGCAATTAGTGAATTAGATGGGCTTTTAATGCCAATCAATGATAGTTTCAGTTACCATAGCTGAGACTAGCTTTCTATCCCATATTAATAAATAGGGTTTAAACTCCAGTAGCAGCTAAAGTGGGATTTAACCCATGTGCCTTGACCATTAACACGGAGCATCTGGATTACAAAACCAGTGATATTACCTCTATGCAAGCATCTCCCTTCAGGGCTAGCTTGAGTAGCTTATTAAAGAAATAAACTAGGTCCTCGTCTGATGAAGTCAAGAATGAAAGCACAAAATCTTGACATGGGGGGGCTAATTTAAAAAGGAAGCACTGTGTGACTGGCCTTCCCCAAAAAGGCTGGGGTGTGAACTCGGAGTCTGCACCATTGAGATAAGAATGGTATTAAGGGAAGTGGAGTTCAGCCCGATAAAAGTGTGAACTGAATTGATGGTTCACTGTGACTAATTTCTGGACAAAGTTATGCTGTAAACTCATGCTCGTTGCCATCTCAAGCTTGGTTAAACTTTTAAGAACATGAATAGGTGATTAGTTTATTTAGCCTGCTCCCCCATTCAGTCAGAAAGTTTCCTGAATGATTTAACGTTTTATTCCCATCCCCTTGTTCTTGATCTTCCAGAGCGGAGGAGAACGTTTTCCTCTGTCTACTTCATCGAAGCTTGTATTCATGTAGCACCTTTCACAACTGCTGGGGCGTCCCAGAGTGCTTTGCAGCCAACGAAGTAGCATACACTCGCTGCAGCAGCCCGGCGGCAGCAAGAGGAGTGGGTGGTGCACGACTGCCAGATTTCGCACAGTAAGATCCCACAAATAGCGGGAGACTTGTTATCGTAGTGTCGACCAGGGATGCCAGGGATACTTCTGCCGCTTTTTTGTTTTATTCCGAAATCTCACAGGTGGCACCTTGGTTTGACATCTCGTCTGAAAGGCAGTACCTCTGGAAGTGCAGCATTTCCTCAGTGCGGTTTGATGTTTGGTGCTGGAGCCAGACTTGAACCTGACTGGAAAACGACAATACTGCCCACTGAATCACGGCTGACAGTGGGTTGAACTCGTTTCATTTCTGCCAATTATGCAAATCCTTTTCCTCCAAGTCATATACCCCGACCCTCTCTATTTGAGGTGGTAGAGAAGGGGTTAATCGAGTAGGAAGTAAGTGATTAAATCTTTGTTTAAACGTAATCAGCATTGCCCAGATAAGAACACCCGAGAGCACATTAATTAAATCCTATCACTATAACCTTCTGCTCCCTGGAGCATATTTTACCTCAAATTCAGTGGCTTAGCAACAAAACTGCCTGGAAGCACAGGCTTAACTGCTAAATATACAGGCATCAACAAGTTGTGCTAAAGTAGCTGACGTAAGGTGCAGTTCACCTTAAATGCCTTTGTATATCCTTAGGTGGTTCAAATGAGAACATGGGCTCGCTCCCGAGTGTGCCAACGTGAGAACTTCAGTAAGAACACAGTTTAAATCTTTACTATCTCGGCTGGAGGGGGAGCTAACAAATGCAACAATGCTGTTGCCATTGACAGTGGTTGATTAAATTTGATTAAATTGGTTGACTAAAATATTGAGTTTTTATAATTTTATTCAATCATGGGATGTGGGTATCTGGCTCATTTAGCATTCGTTGACCAACCCTGAATGCGATGAAAAGGTGGCGGTGAACTGCCTTTTTGAACCGCTGCAGTCTATGTGCTGTAGGTAGACCAAAAATGTCCATAGGGAGTTCCAGGATTTGGACCCAGTGACACTGAAGAAGCAACAATATATTTACAAGATGCAGGGCTGGATGAACACAGCAGGCCAAGCAGCATCATAGGAGCAGAGAGGCTTGCAAGTCGCTTGGAAGGGAACTTACAGATGGTTATTCTCAATGTTGTGACTCTGCCTGATGGCTAATGTGCTAAATTACCGGGTCTTGCACCTACAGCGTCTTGGAAATTAATGTTTTCCTCCTGTGTTGTGGCTTTAAATTTAATGGAGGCTTGGTAATGATTGAGAATATTGACAAATTCTTCTAATGCTGATTCTGTGAGAGTCCAAAGAGAACAATGGTCAACTGAAAAGACAAAAAGTGCTGTTACAATATGAAGGCATCCCTTCTGAATGAGTATGGCATTATTCTGTTCTATAGAACTCAAAGTGCATCAAGAAGGCACTTGATGATTCAAAGTGGTGGCGGGTGAGGGTTAACGGGGCCCAGAAGCTGGAAAAGCATCAGCCTCAATCATTTCTCTCTCTGGGTCTGGTTGATTTTGAAGCAGGGTTGCTGTTGTCTGTTGATGGTGAGAAGGGAGAGATGTGTGGGCAAAGATTTCTACAGAATGAAAGGAGAATGTAACATGAAGAAACATTTTTGTAACACATGCCTAAGTACAAGTGCAGACTCATTCTACCCAGACTTGTTAAAACATATGTTTAAGCAAAGTAAGTTTGCAGACTCAAACCCCATACAAACACAGGGAGATGCAAAAGCACAAATATACAGAAACGCAGACAGACCCACTGGCACAGAAAGATACACACATTTACGTGAAGAAACATACAGGCACGTGCACGCAGACTCCAAGATAAAAGCAAATACAGACACGCATACGTACCTGCACAGATGCAAAACAGACATGAACGCAGGCATAAACGCACGCAAATACATGCATACAGTACAGATAGAAAGAGAGACACAAAAAATGAAATGAAAATTCAAGGCATGTAAGGAATATAAGCTCAGCAGTTGACTGATTTAAGATTCAACAGATGTCCGAGGCTGCTGTTGATTTTTTTTTGTTTTTGCACCCATGTGAAAGAGCGAGTGAGAAAGTAAAGCTGCATTTTTAAGTCTTTGCACATACTTGACTGTGCTGCATTGCTAGGAGCCCGGCCCTTTGTGAGCCCTCGCAGAGTGCTGTGGAATGTCTGCACACATATTGTCATGCAGGGTTGAAGAAGTCTAGTGTTTGGATCATTTCCAGTGGATGTTTTTTTTCATAATTTTTCCTCAAAGCTTTAACCCTTTCGCAGCTCAGTCGGTCCAGCACTCCATCCAGCCTCTCGCCCAAACGCCTCCAATTTAAATCCACAGAGTCCAATCAAATTCTTGGCTTTTCCCCACCCCACCCTCCCACTGCACCTCCCCCTCTATCCCTCGGCCTTCTGCTTTCACCTCCCCCCGTGGCTCCTCCATCTATCCTTCACAACACCACCTCCCTCCCACTAGATGCCCCCTCCATCTCTCCTCTCTGTATTCCCCCCACCCCCAACACCACCCACCCAGACCCTCCATCTATTCTTCCTCCCAGCACATTCCTCACTTCTATCCTTCCTCCAGCTACCTTCCCTCTCCAAACCTCAAACATTTTTGCATTGGAATTAAGCCCTTCTTATGACTTTTAGGAGGAGGAGAGTCAATTTTATGATCAGGTAGAGACCATTTGGCTTAGAAGTCCTAGCTCTTTCTTCTGGCGGCCATGCCCCCTTCAACATCAACAGATCTCTTGATTCTTTCTTCCTGCCACCGTGCATTTGAGTGCCTTTTTTAGTTGAATCCATGGATATGATTTACTCTGAAGTTCTACCAAAGTTGCAGTTGACAATTCCAGATTTTAAAAAAATCAATCTGTTATGACACACCATTGGAAGCGGATGAAACTTGAACCCAGGCCTCCTGGCTCAGAAGTAGGGATACTACCACTGCACCATAAGAGTCCCAGTTTACTACACTTGTGTGAAAAGTGTACAAAAGACTGATTGATTGCTATGAGTTGGAAGATGGAGAATCATTGGTAAGTTAGTCGGTTAGTCCTGATACTCCAACAGCAATCACAAGTGACTTTAGAGTTAGGTGCAAGGGGACAAAACATAAGCTCCAGTACACATTGTTGAACATTCAGTTGCTTAGCAACCTGCATTGACACCTTTGATTCAAGCTGGGTACAATTTATTTGTCTCTTTTTAAACGCGAATGGTGACCATGGCTGGGATAATAATGTCAATGTTAAGAAAAATTGAACTTAGTTCTGCTGGGGCTCTGCACTATTCACCTCCCTGAAAATAAAAATGGAGAAAATGTTTTTTCTGGAGAAGGGTCCTGATCCGAAACGTCAACTTTCCTGCTCCGCTGATGCTGCCTGGCCTGCTATGTTCCTCCAGCTCCACGCTGTGTTATCTTTGGAGAAATGTTTGTTCCTTCACTGTGGCAGTTGTGTGTTCTTTGGTGTATAATTTCTCAATTACCACAATGTTTCAAGTCTCAGGATTTCAAACAGCATTGCAGGAAAATAGATTATCCGTGAAATTACATCTGCAGCACTTTCTACTGACTTTGCTGTATGATAAATTCTGATTATTCTTTGTTAATGGAACTTTCTATGTAAACTAGTCACATTGTATTTACAGCCTCCAGTCGGTTGGAGTGCTATATCAACTCTGTGCTTGGGGAGATTATGTTGGAAAGCAAAAAGATTACACAGACCATTATAAATGTCAACGCACGTATTTATGTTAATAATATAAAGTTGGTAGAATATATAAATTTAAACTTGACAGCTACCACGTCCCAATCTATTTGCCTTCTTCCTTCTAACCCCACAAGACTGAAACGACTACCATGATTTGCTATGTCCAAAACTAAAGGAGCTGGATTCGTATTTACTATATTTTGTGAATAAGTGTACATTATTCCTTTGTCAAGTTTCTCCCTTTCTGCCTGGAAAGATTCTGAGATCTTGCTGGTGTTAGATTTCTGCACATTTATTGCACTAGCGGCGGTGAAATATGGCTGATATCTGTCAGGCTGTAAATTGCACTTTTTGATGATCTGAAAGAGTCTGATTTTTCGCCTGTCGGGTGCATGTCCACCAGGGGTGCTGTTGTGCATGTCCTTTTTGGACGACGGTGGCATACGTGATTTAGCAGACCCCTGCCACACTAGCCGTAGCCACATGTCAGAATGCTTTTGGTTTTGTGCCAACCATCCAAGTCTTTGTCTTGAAACATAATTGCATCTTTTCATTCTTTGATGGGATGCAGCTTTGCTGACAAAGCAAACATTTATTTCCTATCCCCAATTTCCCTTGAACTGACCATAAGACCATAAGATACAGAAGCAGAATTAGGCCATTCAGCCCTTCAAGTCTACTCCACCATTTGATCATGGCTGATATGTTTCTTAACACCATTCTCCTGCCTTCTCCCCATAACCTTTGATGCCCTTATTAATCAAGAACATATTGATCTCTGTCTCAAATACGCTCAATAACTTAAATCACTAATGCCCTTTGCAGCAATGACTTCCATAGATTTACCACCCTTTAGCTGAAAAAATTCCTCCTCATTTTACTTCTAAAGGGTCATCACTTTTCTCTGAGGCAGTGCCCTCATGTCCTAGTCTCTCCTACTAGTGGAAACACCTCCATGTCTACACTATCCAGGATGTTTAGTATTCTGTAAGTTTCAATCAAATCCCCCTCATCCTTCTAAACTCCATCCTGGACAGACACAGAGTACTCAACAGATCAATGTGTGACAAACACTTCATCCCCAGGATCATTCTTGTAAATCTCCTCTGGTACCCCCTCCCAAGGCCAGCACATCTTCAGACACAGAGCCCAAAATCGCTCACAATATGCCAAATGTGGTCCAACCAGAGCCTTATACAGCCTCAGCAATGCATTCTTGTATTCTAGTTGTCTTCGTCATTTTCAAGAAGGAGTTCAATTATAGTTCTTAGGGCTAAAGGGATCAAAGGGTATGTGGAGAAGACAAGAACGGGGGACTCAGACGGTTGATCATACTGAATACTGGAGCAGGCTTGAAGGGGCTACACCTGTTCCTATTTTCTATGTTTCTGTCTCCCTCTCATGAAGATGGGTGTGGGGGGAGAGGTAGGGTAGTGCTGGTGCCAACTGAACTGCACTGTACTGCACTTCATTGTGTTGGGATGTTTTTTCTAAACTCAAAGTGATAGCCGAAATTCTAACAAAAGAGCCATGTAACTTACAATATTTGATAAAACAGCCCATGAATTTACTGCTTAGACATCTCATTCCTGTGCTGTCTTGGCTGAGGGACAAATACAGTTTGTGACTGGGAGCCTCATGGTAAAGTTCCTATGGTGGCTCAGTGGTCAGGTCCTAAGACTGAGGCTGGAGAACACACAGTGCATTCTTCATTTTTGGGAGCGAGCTACTAGGGGAAAAACTTTAAACCAGCACAGATCAGGTTAGATCCTGGATGTCTTCCCTCATGTGGGGCTGGCCTTGTCTGTCAAGTCTGTGCAGTCCTTTTTAGCCAAAGTGACATTGTCTATGCCATCTCCAACTATGTCAAGTGTCAATAGCAGATCAGGAGGGTGGAAGATCATAGCACTTGGCTTGCCCTGGCCTGCTGGATGATTGACAAGTCTCAGGTTTGTCAGGTAGAGGGGCAAGATTAAGCCATGAGCCACGTTGAGATTCTGTTTGTTAGTGGGTAGATTAGATATTTACTAATCAACCTGTTCAGAGATGCTATGACAACTGTCTGGAGCAAGTGGGACTTGAATCAGGGACTCCAGGCTCAGGTGTTGGGAGATTACCCTGCGCCACCAGAATTGCTAGATTATTTTCTTTTAAAAAGATGCTCCATTTGTTGTGTCCCCACCCAATGTTCTCTTTCTCCCTCTCGAGTGCTAAGCTTGGAGCGGAATGCTGGTTCACTTTTTGCATTGGTCAGAAACTGAGGCAATTTGCAATGCTGTCAATCTAAAGCTCATAACTCAGAGATCACCTGATAGTCATTAATGAGGCTTGATTGGATAGTCCAGACTCGTGTTCTGTCAAGTCCGAAACATTGACAGCATTTTAGCAAGCTGTTCAGGATAATTAATGGATCTGATTGGACGGACAGGCCCAGTCTGATCAAGTCATTACAGCAATCTCCTTTTGGCAACTCTGAAACAATGGGACATGATGTTAGAGCCAAACCATTTGGGAGAGGAGGAGGGATTCACGGAGGGGCGGGATGTGCATTCGGAGGGAGGAGAGAAGGGTGACGATGTTGGGAAGCACTGCTTGGTGCGGAGAAGATTAAGAGGTGACCTTATTGAGATATTCAAAATTCTGAACAATTTTGACAGATTAAAGGATATTCTGTTTCCATTAGTTGGTGTGTCAGTGACTAGGGGTCACAATTTCAAGACTGTCAGCATGAGAGCTGGGAGTGAGATGAGGAGAACTTTTTCACTCAGAGTTGTTAGGATTTGGAATGTGCTGCCTGGGAGAGTGGTGGAGGCAGATTCCATTGGAGGTTTCAAAAGAGAACTGGATATATATTTGAAAGGGATGAAGATAGAGGGCTATGGAAATAGGGCTGGAGAGTGGTACTAGCTGGGTAGCTGTTTCGGGAGCTGGTACAGACACGATGGGTCAAATGGCCTCCTTCTGCACTGTAAGATTATAAGATTCTGTGATTCTTCATTCAAAGGGTAATCAAAATCAGAAACTCTCACTCCCGAAAATACTTTGTTGCGGCTAGAGGCCTATTGAAAATTCCAAGACTGGCTTTGATAGATTTTCATTTCCATTAAGCACACTAAAGGATATGGAAACAAGGCAGGGAAGTGGAACTGAGATCCAAATCAGCCCTGAACTGATTGATTGACAGAACAGGCTGAGTAGGGCTTAGCCCCAGTTCTTACGTTCCAATATTCCAGAGTTGGACACAGCAAGATTATGTGTGGGATAAAACTCACTCGACTCTACTCCATGTTAGAAATGTTTTCAATAAAAAACTTAAAAGATGTCTATCTCCAGTGTCAAGGAACCTACGGTGCTTTACAGGAACCAATTGTCTTTCAAGGGTACACACTGGAAACAGAAGAGGAAACAGGTCTATCGACAGGGAATGGAGAAGAGGAATTAGTTTTAAATTGCTCAGGAAAATAAGAAATGGATTAGCCACTTTGGGCCAAATGGCGATCTGGTATTCTGAAATCCCCTGTGATTCCATGCACAATGAAGAGTGCAGTGCTAGTTAATGCAGTTGATTTATCTTAGTCCTGACTAACCTTTTCAGGTTCCTATGAGATGGAAGAGACAGCTGGGCTAGAGGGCCTTACTGACTTGCATATCCTTTCTGCAACAGCAGAAGCCTTGCCTTTGAAATTGATAAGTTTGGGGATGCTGGGGGCAACTGAAATACTAATTTCCCATCTGCAGGGCTGTCCACATCTGTCACATCTGGTCTATTTCGCTTAAATGAAAGGGGTTCAGTGGAGAATGGAATCAGAGGCAGAAAATTCAAAAAGTTCAGAACAGATTTCAAACTGGAGACATGTTTATATGTAAAGGAAGGAAGTTACATTTCTTTAAAAAGAACTGGATGAATGAGACCTTTCAAACATGTTTCCTTTTTTTGGCTGGCTTTAGTTTGCTAGGTAACAAACTTCTAAAACAACAGCTCCTGTTTCATTTATTTACAGTTGAACACTGACTCCATATTTTCCCTTCACATCTCCTACCCCCTTAGCCCCTCATAAACACACATGCAGACACAAAACCTCTACTTCCCACTAAGTTGCTTCTGTTCTCTCCTGAAGCTGCTGATTCATTCATGATTCTGGTTCTGTTAACTTTTGGTTAACCAAAGATTTTAAGGAATATGATGCAAAGGCAGGTTTATTGAGTGCGGCACAATCAGCCATGGTCTCATTGAGTACGCAGCAGGTTGAAGGACTGAATGGCCTCCCCTGCTCTTTTGTTCTCAGATCTTAAAAGCTCCCCCTGGTGTTCTGAAGAATAAGAATCCCTCAACCAACATCACAAAGAGGTTATGTGTCGTTTGCCAAATTACTGTTTGTGGGACCTTGGTGTGCACAAATTGGCTGCTGTGTTTCCTACCACAACAAGGTGACTCTGCTTCAGAAGTACTTCATAGGCTGTGAAGTGTGACCACTCAATTGGGAAGGGTGCGTTGACAATTGAGTTCCACAAGAAGATGATCAGTTTGCCTGATGGACTGATATTCAGGACAAATGTAATTTACACCAGGTTTCGTCATTAATGTGAAACTGACTATTTATTAGAAATAGACTTATTCCTTAACAAATGGCAAAAAAAGGATGCCTAATTTACGACTATGCAACCTAATCTAAACCCCTTTAGAACTTCAAACAAGCATTCATGAATAAGGCAGACAAAAACGATTGGTTTGACACAAATATTATGGGTGGGAAAATATATTAAGGGACATACAAATGCTATTATTTAAGAGTGCAGACCACAAGGGTGGAGAGCTATTTCACATGGTTCTTTTCAATTTTAGCAATGATTAACACAATGTTGTCTGAAGTGCAATGGTTGCTCTAAGGGCTGAATGGCGCGCACCTGCTCCTATTTTCTATGTTTCTTCAATTCAATAGGTGAGCAGCTAGAACTATGTCTTTTCTTGCATTAGAATTCTTTCTTTAGAGTCTTTGTCACGTGTAGACAGGGTAGATAAGAAGACGTTTAGCACACTTGCCTTCATTGCTCAGTCCTTTGAGTATAGGAGTTGGGATTTCATGTTGAGGTTGTACGGAACATTGGTAAGACCTCTTCCAGAGTACTGCGTCCAGTTATGGTCGCCCTGTTATAGGAAGGATATTATTAAGCTGAAGAGGGTTCAGAAAAGACTTACCAGGATGTTGCCAGGAATGGAGGGGTTGAGTTATAAGGATAGGCTAGATAAGCTGGGATTTTTTTCAATGGAGTGCAGGAGGTTGAGGGGTGACCTTATAGAGGTTATAAAATCATGAGGGGTATAGATTAGGTGAATGGCGGACGTATTTTCCCTGGAGGGGTGGGAGGGCAGAATTTCAAGACTAGGGGGCATATTTTTAAGATTAGAGGAGAAAGATTTAAAAAAAGACATTAGGGGCAATTTTTTTACATAGTGGTTCGTTTGTGGAATGAACTTCCAGACGAAGTGGTGGATGCAGGCACAGTTACAATGTTTAAAAGACATTTGGATAAATACATGAATAAGAAGTATTTGGACGTGTATGGGCCAAGTGCAGGCAGGTGCAATTAGTTTGGGATTGTTGTTGGCATGGACTGGTTGAACCAAAGGATCTGTTTCCGCGCTGAATGGCTCTATATGACTCTTTAGATTTGTTTTAGTTGTTCCACTCACTAGGAGAGATTGTGAGAAATGCTTCTTGTTTTCAGGCTTCTAGGTGTCTTTCTGTGCATTGCACTCACAGATCTGAAACAAGCTGCTGCTGGACTGATCGGAAGGTTGTTGCAAGGCAGCTTTTCCTTAGCTCAAAGAGTCCTTGTGCCACTCTATCTCAAATTATGCACCTCACTGCTCCAAAATATAACATTGCCTTGTAAAGCTGAAGTAACTGGTCTTTAAGGTGCAATAAAAATCATCTCCTGGTACTGCTTATCTATTTAGCAGTGTCCAATCTCCATTCTCCAGCTTATGGTCCAAAATGAAAAATATGTGGTCCCTTACAAAGGCTTTCTGGAGTGTCCCAAGATTCTGAAAGTTGTTATATGAATACAGAATCATTTTATTAAAACCTAGGTGAGTCAAAATTCTTTTAACTTTTTACGTTCATTAAAATGGTGTGCTCACCACTAACTTGGATCTCAGTCTATATTTATGTTGGATCTTATGATTGCTCAGGTGAGTGGGAGCCTACTGAGTTTCATCCTACTCTACTGCATCCAATTAACAACATATCCCTCTATTCCTTACTCCTACATGTGTTTATATATGGATTCTCCTTAAATCCAGCCTTGCTATTCCTCTCAACTACTCTCAACAGCCAGTTCCACATTGTTACCCCACTCTTGGTGATGTTTCCCCTGAATTCCCAATTGGGATTTACTGATGATAATTTGGTATTTATGAGCTCTTTAATTAACCAAAGGCTGTTTCGCAGGGCAGAGATGGAACGGTCAAACATTTTTCATCTCCCTGTTCAGTAATAAATTTCATCAAAGCAGAAGATCCGTTTCTTTTGTGCTTGATCTCCTGAGGGGATCGTAACCAAAACATGATTTATTTTTCTTTGGGCAAGTGGTTGGTGAATCAGTGCTTTGATGGCTGCATTTAGGAGGTAGAACCATTTTTAAAAGGAAATTTAAACCATACACCATTCAATGCTTACAGTCATTGCTGAACTTTCAAATGGCACCCATTGGAGGTCACAGAAATTGGGGGTGCACCGTCTGACATTGCTAAGCTCCCAGAGTTTGTGTATTGTCTTTTCATGACTATCTACAGAGGAAGTCAGAGAGAGAGAGAGGAAGTCAAGTGGGTAAAGAGTGGGAAATTGCTCTTATCCACTAGCATAGACTAGAAGGGCTGAATAGCCTGTTTTCGGTGCTGCAACATCTATGCAATTCCTGCCTTTGTTCTTATGTGGACGGAAATTAATCTTGGCTCTAAATTCACTTTGCTGGCATGCTGTAGTGTTTTAAAATGTGGTACTAGTGGCCTAGTGTGTATGGATCCACAATTTAGTTGGCAGGGCCTTGCTGGCGTCTGGAGAAGGGAGTTAAATTACTGCAAAATTTCTCACAACCAGTCATTATAATTAGTGTCTTGCCACAGACCTCAAGTGACACTGGTTTATCTATTACCTATAGACCTGTTTTCATAAGGGAATGCTATTAAGAGTCTTTCCTGGATGCAGTGTTTTGATAAAGGTCAAGGGTAGCGGTCTCGAATAGGCCTCTGAAGTAATCATGCTTCAGCATAGTCGGAGCCAAGAAAAACACAGATTTCTTGGCCAATCTTCAGAAAGGAGAGAAACTCCCCAATCCTATAATCAATCAAACATTTGGGATTAAAAATCCCAGCAAACACATTCACCTTGTTAGGAGATTAATCCTGACAGCTCAGTCTGGATGGGAGGCAGGGCATTCAATTTTAAATGAATCAGATTAATTCCTTATCCTCTGTGTCACTTATTTACAAGACCCCTCACTGAACCTCCCTCTGGTCAATGGACACTGCTCTCGATGTTCTATTTCCTGTTTATGATTTGGAATCTCTCTTGTATCTCTCCATGTCGCACAACATTCCCTAGTTGAACAGCTAGGTAAGTGATTATTCTACCCTGCCTCCACTGTAGCCCTTTTTTTATTCTCGGCAACATGTGGATGCCTGTCTGTGGAGCTACACATGTAATATGGTGGGCCTGATATCAAACATTGCTGATGTCAAAATCCTGGAATTCCCTCCCTAACAGCATTGTGGGTCTACCTACAGTACATGGACTGCAGTGGCTCAATAAGGCAGCTCACCACCATCTTCTCAAGTGCAACTAGGGATGGGCAATAAATGCTGGCCCAGCCAGTGATGCCATGAGTGAATTAAACAATATTCCACAACAGCTTTCTTCCACCCTGTCCTGTGACCTTCTGCTCCCTTTGAATAGAAGCCCTTGATTTTGGCTGATTTGATATTGTACTGGTGGATACCTTCTTCCTCTCTCTCAGCCTTCTTTTCACCCTACAGCCTTCGGGTGGTGTGAAGTCCAACCTTGGCATCCCCCTTTTACATTCCTTCCTGACTTTGCATCCATTCTATTCAAATTTTGTGAGATTGTTGTTTTAGAAAGTGGAATCTGAAACACTGGGGTATAACCAGGTCAATGGCAAGGGTTGGGAGGGGTGTTCCATTTGTGGTGTGATGACTGTGTTCAATCTAAGCAAAGTGCACTTCTGAGCAAGGCAAGACATGGGTCTGGTGACCAAGTGGATTGTGTTGACTTTATCCTCTGTTTGAAACAAACTAAAGCAGGAGAAAGTGTTGACAAAATATGATGCATCAAAACTTTCTTCATTCCTTCATTAGTTCAGTTCCTTCAAACCCATACTCCTCTCCCACCGCAGCTATGCGGCACAAAGTAAGTCCCAGATGCTCTACACAAGAGCAGGTTAGAGTTCAAAGTCAAAGAAATATAGAGAAATAAGCAAAACCCCTCTAAAGTGCAATCAATCACCAGGCCTGCTGAGCTTTCAAGTTAACGGAGCAGGCAAGTGAAGGAAGCTCCTTAAAGTCTGAGCTTTATGTACAGAGCTCAGGCCTCCTTCCCCAGATTACAAACTGCCTCTAATGGGAAGAAGCGTGGGAAAGAAGTTGCCTTTCCTGCCTACACTGTGATGATTTATTTCTTTGTCTGGATTGCTAGTTGGTGGGGTTGAGGGGCTGGGGGTGTGTGTGTGTTTCAGGGTTGGGGGAAGAAAAGGCTCAAGTGCAATCACTCCCTCATCCCACCTTTCTGCCATCGAAGCTTTGCCCTCCGAGAGCTCTCTAAAGTCTTAATCCAGTTAGCAGTCAGGAATGAGAGGCATCCATGCATCCAGCTGACTTCAGGACAGCTATTTAACTGTTTGGAATCCCAGATGAGTCTGGAACTTTGGTTATGGAAGAATGGTCAAGGATGGTACAGAGTTGGCAGGGGAGGAGAAGACCTAGGACAGCAGAGCAGAGGGAACAGTGTTCACCCATTGCCATGTCAACCCCAAAACTTTCAGTTGATGATTCCAATTTGGGTACTGATCGCTCCCCCGTCCAACCCCCCAACCCCCTACTTTGGGAAGCTCTGATTTAAGCTCTCCATGACTTTAATCACCCTTATCAAATATCCCCTTTGCCTTCGTTGAAAGCCAGAATATCAGCAGATGCTGGAAATCTGAAAGATAAACAAACAATGTGAGGAAATTCTCACTGGATTATGACAGCTTTTGTAGAAAGAGAAACAGCATTAATTCTCAGGTCTGTGACCTTCCATCAGAAAGGGAGAAAATTAGAGACATATCAAGTTTTAAGCAAGGGATGGGTGGGATCAGGACAGAAGAAGAGCTGTTAGGGTGATAGACAGGAGAGTTTGAATGGTGAAAAAGCTGGTTGATGACGGGATGAAAGATGTGCCTCTCAAGGAAAACAGCCTCAGCTTCTATTGTTTATCTGGTATTACAGATGTAATCTCTTATTCCTGGAACTGTGCTAGTAAACCTCTCCTGAAGCCTCTCAAAAGCTTCACATACTTCCTAAAATATCTTTCCCATAACTGGGCACAGTATCAATCAGGGACCAAACTAATATTTTCTGAACATTTAAGCATAATTTTTGGCTTTTGTACTCTACACCTCAATTATAAATCTCATAGATATTTCTAATTAACCTGTTCTGAGATGTTATTACACACCTCTGGAGCAAGTGGGACATGAATCAGGGACTCCAGGCTCAGGGATAGAAACACTACTGCTGCATCACAAGAGCCCTTTATAAAGCCTATAGATACTCGATAATCCACCTGTTCAGAGATGTTGTCTCACACCCCTGGAGCAGGTGCAACTTCCCCAGCAAGCAGTAGGGGTGCTACCACTGCAGCAGAAGGACCCATTAGAAAGCATTTATACTTAATTAACTGATGGAGGCAGACAGGTCAACAAAGTTAGATGCACAAACATTTTTAGGCCACTGTTCCAAACCCTTTAAAATTATTTTCTTTTACTTGCATTGCCACTTTATTGAGGAAAAAATCAATCATGGGATGTGGGTGTCACTGGCATTTATTTGCTACTTGCTGTTGAGAATGTGGTAATGAACTACCTTCTTGAGGCACTGCAGTCCATTTGGTGCAGGTATATCCACAGTGCCCTTTGGAAAGGAATTGCAGGATTTTGACTTAGCAACAGTGAAGGAACAACAAGACAGGATGGTGAGTGCCTTGAAGGGGAACTTGCAAATGGTGGTGCTCCCATGTATCTGCTGCCCTTGTCCTCCTTGAAGGTAGAGGTCACTGTTGAAGGAGGCTTTGTGTCTCTATGTACTACTGAGTTGCTGCTCACTGAGGGAGCCCAAGGTGCTATGGAAATGTGTGTGTTTACCTGCCTGTTGTAGTCTGGAACTGTGGATAGAGATTGTAATAGTTCTAACTTTCTGTTTCATGGCTGACCAGGAAAGATAAACTAGTTGATCCACAGCCTGTTTGAGTACATTATAAATGCACTTGTCTTTGGTCCTGAGCAGGATTTGAACCCCGAGAAACAAAAGAACTGTGGAAGCTGTGAATCTGGAACAAAAACAGAAATTACTGGTAAAGCTCAGCAGGTCTGGCAGCATCTCTGAAGAAAAAAAAACAGAGTTAATGTTTCAGGTCCGGTGACTCTTCCTCGGTTCTGAGAGAGGGTCACCGGACCCGAAACGTTAACTCTGATTGTTTTCTTCACAAATGCTGCCAGACCTGCTGAGTTTTTCCAGCAACTTCTGTGTTTGTGTTTGAACCCAGAGATTTTGGTTAGTGATAGAGACACCACTCACAGTGCCGCAAGACCATCTCATGTATCATACTAATATTAATTTTTTTTCATTCATGGGATGTGGGTGTCACTGGCCAGTTCAGCATTTGTTGCCCCTCCCTAATTGCCCAGAGGGCAGTTCAGAATCAGCCACATTGCTGTGGGTCTGGAATCACATGTAGGCCAGACCAGGTAAGGACAACAGCTTTCATCCCTAGAGGACATCAGCGAATCAGACGAATTTTCCCGATAATCGATAATGGATTTGTGGTCATCATTAAACTCCTAATTCGAGAATTTTATTGAATTCAGATTCCACCGTCTGCCACGGTAGAATTCGAACACGGGTTCCAGAACATTTACCTGGATCTCTGGATTAACAGTCCAGTGATAATACTACTAGGCTATCACCTGTACGAGAAAATGTCCCAAGATAGTTCATGATGACAAAAATCGATATCTTCATTCAATTATCCTCAGGGCTGTGTATAGCTTCTGCGCCACAATTTCTGCTTCTGATCCTACAATGATTTGTGGAGTTTTATGGACAGTTGGAGTTAACAAGAAGAGGTGTTTGAGATTGGATGAACAAAAATAATTCCTACAAAGTGACATTCAGAGAAAATGTTAGGATTTTGGCCATTTGGTCAGAGCTAAAAAGATCTATTCAGGAGGGCAACAGGAAGAGGGGTTGACCTTAATGACTGCAAAACTTTCCAATTTATTTATTTTGCCTTGGGTCAGGATACACTGTGCTCACTCTATTTAACCTATCTGGGCTGCCATATTTTCTTTTTGCCTTCCTAGTAAATAAAGTCACTGCAGCTCCACTGCTACTGTGATGTCCTCTGTTTAATGAGGCAGTTGGAGTGAATTTTACTGGAGTGACTGCTGTCCACATAAAGCCCCTATCATAAAGCCCCTATCTTTGTATGTTCCTCCATCCCTGTAGCCTTAGGGAGAATTGATGGTCTTGTGGTATTATCGCTAGATGATTAATCCAGAGACTCATGTATAGTTCTGGGGAGCCTGGGTTTGAATCCCAACATGACATGCCATTCAAAGTGAGACTGGCATAGGTAGTATAGAATACATTTTGTTATCTGTCACTTATGGGAGCAGGTGTGTGCTGATTGATCAAACATTCCAGTTGATCAAGAGGTCCACTCAATCGATGTAAAAACGCACACTAAATAATAGAAATGTAATGCAGGAGGTACACATCCTGTTATACTTTATTTACCGCGTACTTAAATAATAATGCAAATTTGCCTTAAATAAAACTAAGTGGCAGAGAGTCTTCTCACTCGCATCCTCACTGACCTCTCAGACATCACGGTAGATTGTAGTATTTGAGGAGAAATTGACCCTGTTGATATTTTGTGTGGCCATTCAATTGAACAACAATATTTACACTGAAGCAAATAAGTTTTAAAACCTGTAAGAATTGGAGAGAATGGTACATCAGAATTTACAGTGTTTGAGGCATATGATTTTTGCCAATTTATCAAGAGTGCCAGTTCATATGGTGCTGGTTCAAACAAAGTTTGCTGTAGTATGCTTTTGGCAGCATAGACCAAATGGGCTGAAGGGCTGCTTCTGTACTGTATGATTCTGGTAGGATGATGCTTATTACTGACGGGTGACAGTCGGTGTTGTGAGGATGGCGCAGGTTGGATGAGCTTGGCAAACCCTGACAGCAGACCTCCTGGCAGGAATAGCTACAAGCAGCAGACGTTAACAGCAGCCTTTTATACAGGAACTAAACACCACACATGCATGTCATCTCTTGTAGTTCATCATTTGCCATTCCTTCCATTGAACAGCTGGAAACTTTCCCCAGGTTTTGCCTTCTGGTCCTGCAGATACTTAACTGGAATTAACTCAAATGACATGACCTTTCCCCAGACTCCCTCCACACTATTGCAACAGCTTAAACTTATATTGCACCTTTAATGTCACAAACATCAAGGTATTTCACAGAATATGCCTCCGAGACATGCAAAAGGATATTAGATCAGGGCACCAGAAGTGTGATCACAGAGATAGGTTTTAAAGACTGTTTTAAAGGAGGGGAGCAAGGCAGAGAGATGTAGGGAGGGAATTCCAGGCAACTGAAGCCAGGACCAGCAATGGTGGGGTGTAGATTTGGGGATGCACAAGAGGCCAGAATTGGATGAGTGCAGTTATCTCAGAGGGATTTTAAAAATTCATTCATAGGAAGTGGTCATCACTAGCTTGGCCAGAATTTATTGCCCATCTCTAAATGCCCAGAAAGCAGTTAAGATTCAACCACATTGCTGCGGACTGACATGTAGGCTAGAGCAGCTAAAGATGGCTGATTTCCTTCCCTCAAAGACACAAGTAATTCTGATTGTTTTTTCACAACAAT
Source organism: Rhincodon typus (assembly GCF_021869965.1). Taxonomy (NCBI): domain Eukaryota; kingdom Metazoa; phylum Chordata; class Chondrichthyes; order Orectolobiformes; family Rhincodontidae; genus Rhincodon; species Rhincodon typus. The sequence goes on from NC_063369.1 coordinate 8,273,269, forward strand.
CAACAAAGACTGCATAAGACTCTTAGCTCCACATTAGGAGAATTCAGGCTCCATGATTTGCCATAAGTCATAGAATCAGACAGTGCAGAAGAGACCTTTCGGCCCATCAAGTCTGTAACCACCAAAAATATACTACTTCCTCCTTTCGTCCCACTTTCCTGCACAAGGCACATGGCTTTGAATGAATTGGTGGAGTTCAAACTTAGGTCCCCTGGAACATTACCTGGGTCTATAGGTGTGAGGCTAGAAAAACACAGCACGTCAGACATCATCAGGACAGAAGGGTTTCAGCCCAAAACGTTGACTTACCTGTTCCACAGATGCTATCTGACCTGCTGTGCTTTTCCAACCTCTCACCAAGAGACTCTGGCTTCTAGCACCTGCAGATCTTATTGTCTGCAACATTACCTGAGTGTCTGGAGTAATAGTGATCTAGTGATAATACTACTCCCCCTGAGGCTAGAGGGCTGGAGGAACATGCAAAGATAGGGGCTTTAAGTGGACAGCAATCATTCCAGTAAAATTCACTGCAACTGCCTCACTAAACAGAGGACATTGCAGCAGCAGAAGGACTGCAGTGACTTTATTTACCAGGAAGGCAAAAAGAAAATATGGCAGCCCAGATAGGTTAAATGGAGTGAGTACAGTGTATCCTGACCTAAGGCAAAATAAATGAATTGGAAAGTTTTGCCATCATTAAGGCAGAGGAACAAGTGAAGAGTACAGTGAAAGCATTGATTTGGTATCTGGGCTTTCCATTCTGAAGGGACAAGATGGCTCTGTACAATTAACACTCTGAGATTTTGATGAGCTCTTTAATGGCCGTAACCCCAATAGCAGTGGTCTCAGATAAAATAAAGTCAGTGCCACAGATTCGGGAGACACAGCAGATATTCATCCCAACAAAGAAGAAGGATACTAAGGGGAGGATGAGGCAATCATGGTTGACAAGGGAAGTCAGGGACAGCATAAAAGCCAAAGAAAAAGCATACAATGTGATGAAGATTAGTGGGAAGCCAAAGGATTGGGAAGCATTTAAAAACCAGCAGAGGGCAACTAAAGAAACAATAAGGGGCGAGAAGATGAAATAAAAGCGTAATTTAGCTAATGATGTAAAAGAAGATCGCAAGAGCTTTTTTTAGATCTCTAAAAGATAAGAGAGAAGCAAGTAAGGACATCGGACTGCTGGAAATTGAGGCTAGGGAATTAGGAATGGGGAAATGAAGAAATGGCAGAGTACTGAATAGGCATTTTGCCTCGGTTTTCACAGTGGAAGACACCACCAGCCTACCAGAATTTTGAGAGCGTCAGGCATCAAAGATGAGTGAGGATTAGGGAAGCTGAAAGGTCTGAAGGTGGATAAATCACCTGGACCGGATGGTCTACACCCCAGAGTTCTGAAGGAGCTGGTTGAGGAAATTGTGAAGGCATTGGTTGTGATCTTTCAGGAATCACTGGGGTCAAAGAGGGTGTCAGAGGTCTGGAAAATGGGTAACATAACACTCTGTTTAAGAAGGGAAGGCAGCAGAAGACGGGAAGTTATAGGCCAGTTTGCCTGACCTTGGTCATTGGTAAGATTTTAGAGTCCATTATTAGGGCTGAGTTTGTGGAGTACTTAAAAGTACATGGTAAACTGGGGTTGAGTCAGTACAGCTTTGTCAAGGGGAGGTCATGTCTGACAAATCTGTTAGAATTCTCTGAGGAGGTAATGAACATATTAGACAAAGGACAGTCAGTGGATGTGATCTATTTGGATTTCCAAAAGGCCTTCGACAAGGTGCCACACAGGAGGCTGCTAAATAAGATATGAGCCCATGGTGTTAGCATGGATTGAGGATTGGCTGACTGGTGGAATGCAGAGAGTGAGGATAAAGGGGTCTTTTTCAGAATGGCAGCCAATAAGTAGTGGAGTTCCGCAGGGTTCAGTTTTGGGACCACAACTACTCTTGTTATACATTACAATCTGGATGAAGGAGCTGAGGGTATTATTGCTAAGTTTGTAGATGACACAAAGATAGATGGAGGGACAGGTAGTGTTGAGGAGGCAACAAGGCTGCAGAAGGAAGTGGACACGCTAGGGGAGTGGGCAAAGAAATGGTGGAAGGAATACAATGGAGGAATAGTGAGTTTTTTTTATTCATGCAAGGGATGAGGGTGTCGCTAGCTAGGCCAGCATTTATTATCATCTGTAATTGCCCAGACGGCAGTTAGGAGTCAACCACACACTGCGGGTCTGGAGTCACATGTAAGCCGGACCAGGTAAGGATAGCAGTCTCCTTCCCTAAAGGACATTAGTGAACCAGATGGGTCTTTCGACAATTGACAATGGATTCATGGTCATCATTAATTTTAATTACAGATTTTTAAAAATTGAATTCAAATTCCATCGTTTGCTGTGGCAGGATTCAAACCCGGATCCGCAAAACATTATCTGGGCCTAGATTAACAGTCCAGCAATTAATACCACTAGGCTATCGCCTCCCCATGCAGATTGGTAGGAAGAATAGAAGTGTAGACTATTTCCTAAATGTTTTCTAAAGGCTTCAGAAATCTGAAGTACAAGGAGAATTCAGGATTCACTAAAGGTTAACATGTAGGTTTAGTGGACAGTTATGAAGGCAAATGCAATTTTAGCATTAATTTTGTGAGGATTAGAATATAAAAGCACTGATGTACCACTGAGATTGTATAAGGCTCTGATCAAACTGCATTTGGAAAATTGTGAGCAGTTTTGGACCCCATATCTAAGCAAGGATGTGCTGGTATTGGAGGGGATCCAGAGGAGGTTTACAAGAATGATCAAGGGAGGAAGGGCTTTTTGTATGAGGAATTGTTGAGGACTCTGGATCTGTACTCGGTGGAGTTTTGAAGAATGATGGGTGATCTGATTGAAACTTACAGAATACTGAGGGGCCTAGATAGAGTGGATGTAGAGAAGATGCTTCCACCAGTAGGCACAGACTCGGAGTGAAGGGATAGCCTTTCAGAACTGAGATGAGGAGGAATTTCTTCAGCCAGAGGGTGGTGAATCTATGAAACTCATTGCCGCAGCAGGCTGTGGAGGTCAAGCCATTGAGTGTATTTAAGACAGAGATAAATAGGTTCTTAATTAGAAAGTGGCACAAAGGTTAGAGGGAGAAGGCAGGAGAATGGGGTTGAGAAACATATCAGCCATGACCGAATCGATAAACTAAATGGCCTAATCCTGCTCCTATATCTTATGGTCATATGGTCTAAGTTGTTCCCCCCTCTTTTTAACTCCATCTCAGTCAGCCAAGATAATATTTTTATTTCCTTTTAGCACTGAGCTATCACACTTCAATTAAATAACCAATTACAAAGTTGTTTCAAGTGGAAGAAAGAGGAATTTGATTACTTTCTAAAATAAGAATAAAGTAATAAAGATGCAACATCAAATAAACACAGGTAATAGATTTACAAAGGAGAGTGTCTGGTACAGATAGGAATAATAAAAGCTACACTGTTTAAAAGTCCATTGAATCCATGCGGTAATAGATGTTTCACCTGAATCCAAGGTTATTGTGAGCCTGTATTTTCAGCAGTGATAAAATGTGTAGATATTCTTGTTCTCAGTGAATGATTATTTCCTCTTTTTGTTTTTTCACTGTGTGTTTTCTTTAGAGACACCTGAGAGAAACAGAGAGAAAGAGAGATTCTTTCAGCTCTTGTTGTTACAAAGTCATTCCTCTCTCCCTCCGCCAACTGTCGAAACAGCTACTGAAATATGTTTTGTTTGTATATTCCCAAGTCTGGCTCTAAAGACTTTTCAAGCTGACCAACTGGTAACCGAGCCTTTCATTTCCCAAAATGTGAAATTGTCATAGCAGGGTGAACTACAGCAGGACATATAAATTTCTTAATGCTGATTCAGTTGTCCATTTTCAATGTCTTTATGCAAAATGGCAATATCAGTGCAAATGTTTCACTATTCCACATTTCTGGATTGACTTCAATTTGTGGTCAGATAATCATGACAAGCATTTTGGCCCACTGTTTGCCTTTTGACACAATCTGTGAAATGTTTTAGGCATCACATGATGTGAAAGATTTAAAAAAAAAACTTAGCCAGACCTCCTTCGAAAACATTGTCAATGAGCAAGGAACCCTTAGAATGTCAATAGAAGATCATTTTTACTATGGTGGTTTATGACCATTGAGGTAAACATTGAAGGCTTTTAACCTGTTATTGGTCCAGGATAGTCAACTGTTGATTTTACCTCAAGACTCCCAGAGATTAATGTCTAGGGTAGTTTACAGGAAACTCATGTTGGTCAGAAACTAATACAGTTTATGTCCTAGAAAGGAATATGGAACAGTTCACAGAAAGCACAATTACTTCAGTATAAAAGTTTAGTTTGTAACACTTCCAAACCAGGGGTGTTTGATTAGATATCTGCAGGCTATTAAAAGCTGAGAAACTCTAAGTTCTCAGTTTTGAGAGTATTGATGTAAGAAGACTTTACTGTTGATAGGAGAAGATTGGTAAGAATCAGTTAAATTGAACTTGAAGATATAGTTTAGAGAGGCTATTTGTCCGGATTTGAGCCTCCATAATTGATGGTGTTGAAAAACAGGATGAGACTTAGTCTAACTATGCCTTTTAAGATCTTTCAAATTGTGTTCTGTATGTAGATAGCTTTTATTAGATATTTTGCAAATGTTATTTTTCATATTATTTGTGACACTAACTAACAAAATCTTCTGTCCTGTTGTTAAAGAAATACTATAGCATTATGTGACAGTGTTTCAGTGAATGACCACAGCGTTAACTAAAATTTTAAAAACAGATGTAATCTATCAGACCAGATTTCACTCTGGGATCTGAATCATCCAGTAGTATCATCAGCTAGAATCATAACAGCCACAACATTTCATTTAAATCAACCTCCTCCTGCAAGGAGAACATCCCGACTTCTGCAACCTATCTATAACATTGAAAGTTCCTTATTCCTGGAACAATTCTTGTGTATCTTGTCTGCACTGTTTGCTCTTCACATACTTGTAAATGTGTGTTGCCCAGAACTGGACTCAATATTCTAGTTGATGTTGAACCAGTGTTTTACATAATCATGGGAGTACTCCTTTCGAAGGAGAGTCACTGCTGTATGCCAGGAATGCAGCTGGCAGTTTTGCACACAACAGTCAGAGAAATGACCTGGTATTTTAGTGGTGTTGGTTGATGGATGAACAATAACCACAAGACTGCAGAGTAGTCCCCTGCTCCTCTTTGAAATAGTGCCAAGCAGTCGTTTGCATTCACCTGAGAGTGGGATGTGTTTAACATTCTGTCTGAGATTTGACACCTATGCCAATGCAGCACTCCCTCAGAAAGGATCAACTTCATTTTGTGCTCACAACCTCTATCAGAGGATCTCTGGATCTTCTGTTTTCAAGAGAAAAGAACGCTAGTCTTGCTTTCTTGTTGTGTACTCCCATGCCTTGTTTCATTTTATTGACATATTCTCCATTACTTCCAGACTCTCCCTTTTGCAATATGACAACCAGAACTGCACGTGATACCCTAACTGTGGTTTAACTAAGCTTCTGTACAAATTTAACATAAACTCCTCTGCTTTAGAATTCTGTTGCTCTCGCCAAAATGAATCACAAATGTGGCCATGGATATATTAAGGCGGCATTTGAACTTGGCGGTCATGTCAAAGCATCAAAGTTTGTGGGTGGGGTTAGCAGGAGGGTGGTTGTGTGTAGGGTCAGGAACAAAGCCACAGGTTTTGCATGAGTGACTTTCTGGCTCTTGCTTGGAGCAGTCCCTGCTGTTTTGCAATAATAAGGTTTTGGGTATGTGTACAAGTCTAATATTTTGTGGATGTTGTTTTTGTAATTATTGTGTAGGCTAGATTACGTGCTGTTAAATTGAATTCTAAAGGTTTCTTGACAGTCTAATAATACATAATGATAGCACTGTTTAAGCAGCCAGCACAACACTGCTTCTTTCAATTGAAAAGCTCTGGCAAGCAAGAAATGCTATATTACCACTAACTTGTATTAAGATATACGTAGAGGCCTGAAAAATAGGAGGAGGAGTAGGTAGTTTGACCCATCAAGCCTTTTCTGCCCTTTCAACATGATCACGGCTGATCTACCTCATTGCCATGCTCCCATTTCTCTATGAAAAACCATCAACACCATGAGGGGCAAATTTTTCACTCAGGGTGGTTCACATGTGGAATGAAGTTCCTGAGGAAGTGGTGGATGTGGGCACAATTACAACGTTTGGATAAGTACATGAATAGGAAAGGTTTGGAGGGATATGGACCAGGAGCAGGCAAGTTGGACTAGTTTAGTTTGGGATTATGTTTGGTATGGACTGGTTGGACTGAAGGGTCTGTTTCAACATTGTATGACTCTATGCCTCTATAAATCTGCCTTTTTCTTGAGAAAGAGTCTGATTGGGTGCTAAACCATTTGCCGCAACAACAGAAAGAGACTGGGATATTGGACAACCAACAGAACTTACGGTTTTATGCTCCTGGCTTCTTTCGCCACTTCAAGAAGTGACATGTTTCACAATTAACGAATCCTTTGGAAATGCAGTCACTGTTGTAAGGAGTGTGATGGCTAATTTGGTCACAACAAGCTCTCATGGACAGTAGGAGTGATTATCTGACCAGCCAATCCATTTTAGTGATAATGTGTGAGAGATAAACAGTGGGAGGAAACAGAGAGAAAGTCTTCAAAATAGTGGGCGTTGGATCTTTCTCATCCATCTGAGAAGGAAGGTGAGGTTTCTGCCTAATGTCTTGGCTGAAAAAATGGCATTGCTAGCAAGGCAGTACTACCCCAGTATACAGTGGGAGCACTAACCTTGAGTGTTAGTTAGTTGTTGAATGAGGAAAGGTTGAGTAAGTCTATGCTCATTGGAATTTAGAGGAATGATATGATTTTGTAAAACCAAATATGATTCAGAGGGAACTGGACAGTGCATGCCGAGAGGGTATTTTCCCTTGTAGGGGAGTCTATAACTTGGAGGAGGGGTGGGGAACATGGATACAGTTATTTCAGCTTGCTAAAGTTCCCTGGGACATTGTAAATGCACAAAATATTTCAGGGAGGCCAATTCTTTCTTCTGAAAACTGAATGACATGTTAAATGGAGCCCCCATGAGGTGTAAAAGATCCCATGGTACTGTTTTAAAGGAGAGCAAGGGAGTTCTTCCTTGACAACAGTGACTATGCTTCAGGAAATACTTTGTTGGCTATAACGTGTTTGAGGTGTCTGGAACTCGTGAGAAGCGCTATATAAATTCAGGCCTTCCATTTTTATTTTTTAGTCACACAATTCCTTTGTTTCTTGCTGATTTCTCTTTGCCATTGCACTTCCCCCTTAGAGACCACAGTTACAATAGTGCTGCCCAGTCTCGCCCAAGAGGCTGGTCAACGTGTGTTAACCTAGATGCTAAAGGTTGGCAAACTGTTCGACTGCAAGGTACATCTGACCTGAACTGATCCTGTTTTCATCCAGTGCCCACACAAATGAAGATGGATGGACAGATATTAAGACCCAGGGCCTCCAAACACATTGATGCCCAAGAACCAATGTGGTATTTTGCTTAGGTTAACTGGCAGCACACCAGGCTGACTCCTTGAGTGGGTGGGGATTCAACCTCTGAGCTCAGCGACATTGACTTGATTGTTGCAGCCATTTGACCTTGAATGACTCTAGCCAATCAGTACTGGGAGGCATTTCTGTGATGTTTTGCCTGACGGGGGTATGGAACTCTATGCTAGAAGAATATAATTGAGGCAGAGTCACAGTAATCTAGTTCAGAAAAGAAAGACATTCAGGTACTCTTGCAATATTTAAGAAGTATCCTAACAAGTACTTAAAATGCCAGGGCATGGTAGGCTATGGCACGTAAATGGGATTAGTATACAGTTTGGTGTTTGTTGGTCTGCGTAGACAAGGTGGGCTGAAGAGCCTGTTTCTATGCTGTAGAGCCCCATGACTTTGCATTTCTGTCACACCTTTGTAATGTCAGTCATGGATCGTTTGTTTGCAACCTTTACCTCTGAGGCATAGGGATTTTGGTTTCTGTCTTGCTATGTGGTTTCAGCACAAAAATTACATAAACATATAACCCCCAGTAAGCTCCTTGAGACTGCACAGCCAGTAAAACTGTGGTTGATCTGATTGCTCTGCCTATCCCCTGATAACCTTTTACCTCTTGTCTTATTAAGAATCTATCTATCGCTACCTTAAAAACACTCAAAGACTCTGCTATCACCTCTTTTTCAGGAAGAGAATTCCAAAGACTCATTCACTCTCCATGAGACAATTGTCTCCTCATTTCTGTAAGTGACTGACGCCTTATTTTGAAACAGTGACCCCTCGTTCTCGATTCTCTTATTAGATGGAACATCCTCTCATATCCACTCTGTCAAGACCCCTCGGTATCTTATATGTTTAAAACAAGTTGTGTCTTAATCTTTTACATTCCAGCAGATACAAGTGTAGTCTGTCTAACCTTTCCAAATAAAACAACTCTCTCCATTCCAGGAATTAGTCCGGTAAACTTTCACTGAACTGCTTCCAATGAGTTTACAGCCTTCCGTAAATAAAAAGCTCACACTATAGTGCGTTACTGAGGGAGTGCTGCAGTCTTTCAGGCTCATGCTGCCTGTTTGGGTGGATATAACAGATTCCAATGGCAGTATTTACATGAAGGGCAGTGAGTATCCTGGTTAAAAATTCTCCTGAAAAGTGCTACATGAATGCATGTCTTTCTTTCAGGATATTTTAAAACATTATTGAATTGTCTCTGGTTACTGCTGTAATGTCGGAGGTGTAGCACCCAATTTACACACAGCAAGCTCCCACCAACAGTGCTCTGATAATAAAGATCAGATATTCCTGTCTTTGAGACATCAATTCTGGAATAAATTGCTACCAGAACGCTGGGGAAACAATGTGATCTTCTTGGACATAGGGCCACCAGCACTTTTGCATCCAACAGCCCTGACCTCAAGCGAAAGGAGGCATCTCCCACAGTGCAACACTGAGGGAGTGTGACATCAAGAGATTCAGCCTCCAAGTTATATTTGAGTCCTTCTGACTTAGCAAGGAGTGAGTGCTTCAACCTTGAAGGAGGAAAGCAAAAGATGGAAGGCAAAGAATAGTTCCATCATTGAGATCACATTTGGCTTCACACCATTGCAAACTACACTCTCAATGCTTTCTGACTGTGCACTGATGCCTTTGCTGTCCTAAGTGGCAGGACAAGAAGGAAATAGCTTGTCATTTTTTTCAGTCATTATGTTCCCTGAGAATCAGTCGTGGTTACCAGAAAGAGAAACCTTGGAAGATTTTACCAATGTTGAGTCAACAAATGAGCTTGGCTTATGAATGTTAAGGTCAAAGCAAGCTTTTTCAGTCATTTATGGACGTGTCCACCTTTTCCAGGTTCTGAGAGGGAGGCAAAAAAAAATTGCAAACATCTGAGCTAAAGTGAAATCCTAACTTAAGGAAAGCCATTGGACGTTTCCAAAATCCCTACGTAAACACAATACCTGATCTCTGAGAATAGTCTAAGCTCTCTCAGTTTCGCACAAGATAATGTGTCAGTCTGTGGTGGGGAGAAACCATGAGCAAAGGTGTTGAGAAGTAGAGGACACTGTTCCTGTGTATCTGCCACCCTTGTCCTGCTGAACTCCAGTAATCCCACAAAGCAAGAATGTTTCCTGATATTGTACAACATAGGAGGTCATTCAGGTCATCACATCTGTGTCAGCAGTCTGCAAGAACAACTCAGCCAGTCTCACATTCCCTGCCATTTTCCTCTAGCCATGCAAATATTTCCTTTAGTAGAGATGTCTCGCTGCATTTGTGCAGGGCCTTAGTGAGACCACACCAGGGGTGTTGTGTGCAGTTTTGGCCTCCTTATCTGAGGAATGATGGTCTGGCTGTGGACAGAGTGCAAAAAAGGTTCAACAGACTGATTCCTGGGATGGCAAGACTGACGTATGAAGAGATTGGATTGGTTAGATCTATATTCACTGGAGTTTAGAAAGACGAGGGAAATTTCATAGAAACCAATGAAATTCCAACAGGATTAGACAGGATAAATGCAGGAAGGATGTTCTCAATGACCAGGGAGTTTGGAACCAGGGGTCACGGTCTAAGGGTATGGGGTAGGCCATTTAGGACTGAGATGAGGAGAAATTTCTTCATCCAGAGTGTGATGAGCCTGTGGAATTCTCCACTGCAGAAAGCGGTTGAGGCCGAAACATTGACTGTTTTCGTAAATGAGTAAGATATAGCTCTTAAGGCTAAAGGGATTAAAGGGTATGGGGAGAAAGTAGGAACAGAGTATTGAGTTGGATTGATCAGCCATGATTCTATTGAATAACGGATCAGGCTCAAAGGGCTAAATGGCCTATTTCCAGTCCTGTTTTCTTTGTTTCTAGAAAATCTGGAATTGACAGCTACTTTCAGTATATAATTATTATTTTAAAAATAACATCTGGTTGACGAATGTCCTTTTGGGAAAAGAAATCAGCTGTCTTTACCTAATCTGGCCTACACATGACTCCAGACCCACTGCAATGTGGCTGACTCTTTGCTGCCATCTGGAATGGCCCTGGCAAGCCTCTCAGTCCCAGGGCAACTAGGGATGGGCAACATCTTGCCAATGAAACTCTCAAATCATGAAAGAATAAAAAACCCTCAACTGTTTTCTGGTCTTAAGGCAATACAACTGGTTTCAATTTTTATTTAACAATTAGGCGATAATGTTTTGCAGTTGAACATAAGAATGAGGTTAATTAAAATACCTCATCCTTTGTGTGCACATTGTTTAAAATTCCGATTTGCGGTACAAGTTGCAGCTCTTTCCAAAACGAGGTTGGGTGGAGGTAAGTTTTGCATCGGTGTGATGTGGTTACATGATCTTTACTGCTAGCTACCTGACCAAGACAAGCACAAGAGCATTTGGAGATTGCAGGAGCTTGAGGGTTAACACATTAGTGAAAGCCCTGACAGGTCGGCTGTAAGATTCACATAGAAAGACCTTGCTTGTATTTGCGGCTGAAGGAAACCCCTCAGGTCCGATAGAGTTCCCACTGCATCCAATGCAGTTTGGTAAAGTGTTTGCATATGTTTCCTTACTTGAGGTGGTGATTGTCGGGTTGCTAACAATATTTACAGTGTCAGACAAGCCTGAATCTTGTTCTCTTTTTCTCCCTCTTCCTCTTCTGAATGCAGATTCTTGACAGCTTGACTTCGTTGCTGTTTCCAAGTTTCAGAATCTTTATGTGATTTCAAACAGCCAGTGTCAGCAGAAGATTATTGCTGTTTAATGTGTCCATAGACTTCAGCTTTGTGTCACTTGCTGCTCTCACATTGTTTCTGTCTCTCCCTATACTGTCTCTCTCACACTCTCTCTTCCCCTTCTGCCTCTCTATCACACATGCAGTCTCTCACTCTCTCTCTGTCACCTGTCTGTATTTCACTCTCACTCATACTGTACACTGTTCTCTCATTTTCTCACTCTGTCTCTCCCTCTTGCCTCTTTCACTTTTTCTCATTCTCTTCTCTCTCTTCTCACACTCTGTTTCTCACATTTTCCTCCTCTTACTCCATCTCTGTCTGTGTGCTTCTCTCCCATCTTTCTGTCTCTGTTCTGTCTGACTCTTTTCTCTCTAATTTCCTTGCTTTTTCTCTGTCTTTCTCTGTGCTGCCTCTCACTCTTTCTCATTCTGTCCTATTCTCTCTTCTCACACTCCAGCCTTCTTCTCACTTTCTGTCACTCCATCTCTTTCTCTCTCTGTCTGTTTCTCTTTCTGTCCCATTTGTTGTTCCCTCAGTTGTGGCCACCTCTCTGTCTTTCACTCGCTGTCTCTCTGTCCTGCCCCTGTCTCTTTCTCATTCTTCCATACTCTCTTCTCACTCTGTCTCTTGAACTCTCCCCTCTCTCTCTCTCACACACACACACTCTTCTCTCTCCCTCCATTTCTCTCCCTTCTGTACTATCACTCCCTCTCTTCCAGCTCTCTAAATCACACAAGCGGGGTGCACACACCCTCTCCAGGAGGGAAGTGACAGTCTTAGCTGAAGCCACTCTCCCCTCAGCACGGAATGGGGTCCAAATCAGGTTCATAAGACCCATAAAATAGCAATCAGTCAGAATAAGAGATAGCAAGAACTGCAAATGCTGGAGTCAAAGATAATACAATGTGGAACTGGAGGAACATAGCAGGTCAGGCAGCATCAGAGGAGCAGGAAAGTTGATGTTTCGGGTCAGGACCCTTTCTGAAGAAGCTGCTGCCTGGCCTGCTGTGTTCCTCCAACTCCACACTGTGTTATCATTCAGAATAAGCTTTCAAATGGAAGCAGTGTACACTATCTTAACTGGTTTGCATAGAGTCTTGAGCGTCGTTGAATTGGTTGATAATCTCATCCATTGGCCAAGCCATTAAAATTTTGGTAGGGTTAAATGACATGGGACAATATCTAGTCAACAATAATCCAAACATCTTGAATTGCTAAATTCATAAACCAGATTGTCTCCTTGCTTTTCTGTGCGTTTTAATATCAAGTTTGCCTTCCTTGGATGTTGCTCTGTCTGTGTTTGTTTATTTTTGCTTGCTGTGCTGTAACCAAGGGGAAAGTAGGACATTGGTGATAAATACAAGCTGCAGACAAGAGGGGAAAAAAAGCCTGCCTTCCTTATCCGGCAAGATGTTTGGTTATTCTGTGAAACTGAATCCGCCCTCTCTAACGAGAGAGGGAGGGAGAGAGAGAGTGTGAAAACTGGCCTAGTCGTCCCTGTGACCTGGTTTGACATCAGTCAAGTTTTGAATTATTCTCAGTTGCACTTCTGTCAAGACCAGTCCTGATGGAGTTAGAAACAAATCTTTACTTCTCCTTCAATAGGTGCTTTCTTCACTGAGAGCCCTCTGTTTTCTGACCCTTGTTTACAGAGGGGTTTCTTTTCATTTGGGTCTCTCCTATCCCCAGAACTTTTGCGGATGACTTGATGCTATGAATCAATAATAATGAGGCACGAAACTGATATTCCACAACTCGCTCGGGCATGTAAGAGCACCATGTCAAAAAATGGAAGTTGTTTTGCGCACAATGTGGTAAATGTTACTGAGATCTGATGTGCTGTGCAGAGAATATTGATGATCTTTTTTCTACAATCAGGTTTTTGCCCTTGTGGTCCTCAAATCAGGGCTCTTTTTTGTTGCTTGAGATGCTCAGATTAAACCTGATCAATTATATGTTGCATGTAATTAAATTGTAAGCTTTTACTTAATGTACAAGAGCAGTAATAGAGTATTTATTGGAGAGAGACACTTTGCTACAGTAAATTACTTTTGCTACTGTAGTCAAATGTGTCAGCCATCTTGCACACAGCTTAATCCTGCACAACCTTGTTGTTAGATGTGGCCTACTTCTTAAATCTGGTCTCCTTTCTGCCACAGGACTCTGTTTTTGCTATTTTGATACATTTGTTCACAGGATGTAAGTGTAACTGGCTAGTTCAGCATTTCTTGCCGATCCCTAATTGCTGTGGATTAGGTGCTGGCTCTTTTATCCTATGTCATTGGGGCCACACTTGGGTTCAGTGCAGGTTGATCATGGAGAAGGTAGGATCAAGGGCTGTCTTTGGTTATTCTTCAAAATAACACCGTTACATAACCTTCATACTAAATGCTATTAAAGGCAGTCCCTGAGTTACATTCTGGATCAAATTGAGTTGTTCGCAAGTCAGGACACAATGTAAAAAGGTAGATGTAGAATGTGTAAAGGAGCCATTCATAAATAAAGGAAATGTGCATTATGTCAGGTCTTTGAAATTACATCCCTGTAAGGGATCGCGATTGTAGGCATGAGCATTCCTAAGTCAGGCTTTCGTCAATCTGTACACATGGTAATCTCTTGTTCATGTGTCCGTGTCCCAGTGCTCACTGTATGTCTTCCATCGTCACGCATTCCTGTTTGTCTTCCTTGGACCTTTATCTCGTCTATTCTGACCCCACCCACTCTATGGTGTTTATACCCAGTAATGTGCAGCTCCATGACATCCTCGCAAAGTTGCTCTTTGGTCTTAATATCCATATGCAACTCTGGTAAGTTACCTCTTTGAACCACTGCCATACTTTGGATATAGGGACACACCGACAGTGCTGTCAGGGAGGGAGTTCTTGTATGCGAGACACACTGCTGCACCATGCATTGATGGTAAAGGGAGTGAATGTTGAAGGTGGCAGATGGGGTGCTGTTTATTTGATACAAATTCTTCATGATTTTGAACATCTCTATCGAATCTTACTTAATCTGTTCTCTACAGTTTGTGGGGGGTGGGGTGGGGAGGTGGTGGGGGAGCCAAAGCACACAGTTGCAGCAGTGTGTAAAATTTGCAAGATGCACTGCAGCAACCCACCAAGGTTCCTTCTACAGCCCTTTTCAAACTTGCAGCCTCTGCCACCTGGAAGGACAAGGGCAGCTGATACATGGTAGCACCACCATTTACAAGTTCCCCTCCAAGCCACTTGCCATTCTGAATTGAAACTATATCGTCCTTTCTTCAGTGTTGCTGGGTCAAAATCCAGGAACTCACTCCCTAAGGCCATTGTACGAGTGTCCCTGCACGACATGGACTGCAGTGGTTCAAGAGGCAACTCAGCACCACCTTTTTAAGGCAACTCAGGATGGGCAACAAATGCTGGCCCAGCCAGCGACACCCTCATCCCCAAAGACATATGAAAAGAAATCCTGGTCCCAGCTCCCAGATCATTGCCTTGAACTGCGTTTTTTAATACCTGCGATATCAGTGGATGGCCACTCAATACTCCTCTTTGATGTTTGTCCAACTTAACTTTCAAAGTTGGTTGCTACCTGCAGCCAAACAAGCCAGGCAAATGTACTCCTCTGATTAGCGTTTTTAGTTTTTCGTGAACTTTGGAGATTACCCCTTACTGATTGACGCAGCAACATTGAAATCTTAGCCCATCCTTGGGTTAGCCAATGATGTAGTGTGCTATTAATGAGATCCTCACTTTCCCAGAACAAATCAGTTTTGTGGCTGGCGCTGTAACTAAGTAAATGTAGGCCATCGCTATAACCATGTAAAGTATAAATGAAAAAAAATGTTATTCTCCCAGCTCAGTGGAGATGTTCCTGCATTGTACCATGTAATAAAACCAGGGTAGGATTTTTATATTCATGATAAACTAAACCTGGGCAAATTGCCACAGTGCCCTGAATTAACCTTTGATAATTTATGAATAGGCTGAATTGAATTTATCTACTAAAACATACTGAAATATTGCTCCTGACATTTGAAAGAGTCATTACTTTTGCCTAATGGATCAAAACTCAACATTTGTTATTTATATATTTTTAAAAAATTGTGCTCCATTTCCATCTTGATCGCTCCACGTAGGAAGTTTTGTTTGGGATGGAGTAGGCTGCAGGCTTCACCGTGGTTACTGTGCCCCTCCTTCACTTTACGATCAGAGTTCAGATGGGAATGTGGTGATGGGTGGGGGGAGGAGGGGAGCATGGCTACAGATTTGCACGACAGAGGTGTAGATGTGGGAGAGAGGAACGGGTGGGAAATGGGAGGTGAGAGGTCAGATTGAGTATTGATGGAGGTTGGGGAGGGTGTAGAGCACAATTGAGAGTCCTTGGAATTCCCTTCTGAAATAACTCTATAGAGTCCCATATCCTGTCACCAAGTCACCCTTTATTTACACGTGAAGAGTCCTCGACACTGATCCAGCTCCCTCAGAATGAATGGGATGTCTGACACTCCTGTTCTTATCTGTCAGCACAATTTTTTAAAAATATATAAATAACAAATGTTGATCCAGCTCCCTCAGAATGAATGGGATGTCTGACACTCCTGTTCTTATCTGTCAGCCAGGGCTCCCTGATTGAACCAGATTAACATCCTCAATCAAGAAACACATATTCTATGAAATCTGTCTGGCTGACCTTGTTACAATCGCTTCCACAAAAAGCAGTGGGTGCAGGATATTTAAACATTATTAAGGCAGAGATAGATTCTTGATTATCAAGGGGATGAAAGATTATTAGGGGTTTGCAGGAAAAAAAGGGTTGAGTTTAAAATCAGATCAGATCATTATTGAATGGTGGAAGAGGCAGGAAGGCCAAGTGGCTTACTCTTATCTTTGATTGTCAGAAGGAGGAGTTGCAGGGGCCTGAAAAGGTAATGGAAGAGGTGGGGAGAGGACGGGATAATGATGAAGTAGGAGGTATGGTAGTAGGGAAGTGAGAAATAGAAATGGTTGGGGAGGAGGTGTGAGAGGTCAGAGGAGAGATGATGAAGTGGAGGGTAGTAGGAAGTGTTGGCAAAAAAAGGGAAACCAAGAGGGGAGCTATGACTGGTGCAGCGAGATGCAGGTGAGAGGTACAGAGACAACAGTGATGTCATGTTGTAAATTGTTGATGGTTAAGAAACAACTAATGATAAAATTTAGTAATAAATTCAAGAAATAATCTGAATTAAATGAATCTACATTTAGGAAAGGTAATCAAGGCAGTAGAGGCAGGGGAAGATCAAACATTTAGTCCATCTTCCATTGTATAAGGGTGTACTTGATAGTGAACATCAGGTTGAACAGGTTGATATTAACATCAGAGTCCAGCACCAACCTGTCCAACTACAATGGTGCACCCCCCTGGTGAAAAAGCCCAAGCCAGTGCAGAGTGACAGTTATTCAGTGACACAAATTACAGTGCAATTATCCCATCAGTCGTGCGCACAGAACTTATTCATAATTATTTTGGCTCAACAAGAGGTGGACTTCTGGATGCCAGAATTTGAACTGAGAGTTTTACCTCTGTGTCAATGTGGTGTATCTGACCTCCCAAGAAGTGCTCCACCTAGTGTCTGGATGGATAGTTGACTATTCTCATCCCTTGGAAGATAGGAGCATTTATTAACAACAGTGGAGGTGAGTACATGCTGGGAAACTGCTCAGAGTCAACCTCATTCCACTTCCCCCCCGCCTCCTGTGTGAACATAGTTCCTGATGTTCCTGTGAAGGTGTTACAGCAAAAAAGAGGTGGGTGGTCAATGCCAAGGAAATTTCTAGCCTTCCATCTGGCTATTTGCACAAATGATGGCGACACATTCAGCAATTTACAGTGTTATTGAGGAAGAGGAAGAACCTGCCTTTCTATAGCACCTGTCACATTCTCAGAGCATCTCAAAGTGTTTTCCAGCCAATGGCTTCCTTTCAAAGTCCTTGTTTTTGCAGGAAATTGAGGCTGTCAATGTGCACATAGCAAGGCCTGGCAAAAATGGATGGAGTATGTCAACTGTTGCTATATGGTGGGTCCAGTTGGTTGAGGGAGAAATTTTGGACAGGGCACTGGAAGTATTTCCTCTTTGAATTTTGCTCTTCTGATAGGGCAGACTGGGCCTCTGCTTAACGTCTCATCAAAAAACATCTCCATCCAATGGCTAATCTTTGCACGAGCTGACTTTGCTGTGGTGTCATTAGTTTGGAATTTGAGACTGCCCTCAATCTACCTCCATCAGGGGACAGTGGTTGGTCATCAGAAGTAAGAACTTGGCCTGCGCTCGCGCACTGTCTCTCTCTCTCTCTGTCAACACCCTCCCACTTCCACATAAAAAACTGAGGGCAAATGTCACACCCTAATTGAGGATATGCTAGCATTTTTAAAAACTTATTCTTATGATGTGGATGTCACTGTGGCTAGGCCAACATTTATTGCCAATTCCTAATTGCCCAGAGGGTAGTTCAGAGTCAACCATATTGCTGTGGGTCTGGAGCCACATGTAGGCCAGACCAGATAAGAATGGCAGTTTCCTTCCATAAGGGACATTAGTGAACCAGATGGGTTTTTCCTGACAATCGGCAATGGCTTCATTGTCATCATTAGACTTGTAATTCTAGATTTTATTAAATTTCAATCCCACCATGCTGGGATTATGAATCCAGGTCCCAAGAACGTCACCAGGGTCACTGGATTAATAATCTAACAATAATACTATTAGGCTAATACGTCCCAGTAATATAGTGGTCATATTACTGGGCTTGTAATCCATAGGCTAGACTAATGATTTGCAGAAATGAGTTCAAAGCCCACTATGACAACTATGGAATTTCAATTCAATCAATTAATCCATTCCAATTAATAAGTAATGGTGACTACTAGACTGTAGTGCAAATCCACCGGATTCACTAATGTCCTTAAGCATAGCATTCCGCCATTCTTAATGGGCCTAGCCTACAGGTGACCCATAGGTATGGTGCTCTCTGAAATGGCCCTCTAAGCAGCTGGTGAATTAATGATGGCCATGCCACAGCAACATCACATTGCCTAAACAAATAACAAAAATTGTTGTTTGATCATAAAAGAACTAGAGTATTGCTGACAAAGGACACATTTTGTTGAAACTTTTCATCTTGTCCCCACCAGACAATTCACAAGAACACCAATTCAATCAGTGAAAAACAATGTTTATTTTTGGTTTCTTTCAAAAAGAAAGATGTAACTTCTTTTTTCTTCAGTGCTCATTTTTCCCCAGCATCTGTGTTGTGTGTAAGTGCAGGAATCAATAAAAACACAGTGCAAGATAATTTTATTCAATATTTCCACCACTAGGAAAAGCACCCATGTGGCCAGGGAATCAGTCATAAGCAAAGCTCAGAACAAGCAATGCCTATGTAAAAAAAAGTGAAGGGGAGGGTAAGGATCAAATCAAAACGGAGTTGGAGAGGGAAATAAAGCACTCCACCCCCGCGGTACCCACCTCTCCCTCAAGGCATCGAAAATGTTGGTTGACACTGCATGCTCCCACTCCAAGGATACCTGGGCTCGGACATAACCACAGAAGAGGGGCAGGCAGTCGGCCGTAATGAACCCCTCCACAGCCCGCTGCCTGGACCTGTGATTGGCCAGGAGCAGGAGCAGGAACAGGAGCAGGCCCACAAGGAAATCCTCTGACCTGCCTGCTCCCCTCTGCACCGGGTGCCCACAGATCAGGAGCTGAAGTGAACCACTGTTTATACTGGATAAGAGGAGAGTGCTGAGATAACAAGGTGTAGAGCTGGATGAACACAGCAGGCCAAGCCGCATATTAGGAGCAGGAAGGCTGATGTTTCAGGTCTAGACCCTTCTTCAGAAAATGATTGGTTGCCAAATCTACTCTGATTATTGGAGATGTTGCCATGGAGAATGTAGCAATTAGTGATTGTCAGTTTCAACTCAAGAAAATGAGTGACAGCCATTTACTAGTTCATTTCCTAGGGCAATATCTTGATCAATCAGAGTCAACCTGCCTGGTTTAAAATCTTAACAAAACCGTTAGCAGCTGCACTCTTTCTGGCGATGTGTCAACCAATCAAAGATCTGCACTCTCCTCTAAAACAGTATAAATGTTGACTTTCCTCTTTCTTGGTATTCTTACAAAATGTTCTGATGAGTGACAGAACAGAAGAAATAGGAGCCGGAGTAAGCTATCTGGCCCCTGGAGCATTCTCTGCCATTCAATAAGATCGTGGTTGATCTTTTTGTGGACTCAGCTCCATTTACCCACCTGCTCACTATAACCCTTAATTCCTTTATTCTTCCTTTACTATAGAGCTGCAGCATAACCTCCATATTTTTAAACTCCATCCCTCTAGCAATGAAGGACAATATTCCATTTGTCGTCTTAATTACCTGCTGCATCTGTAAACCAACTTTTTCTAATTCATGCACAAGGACACCCAGGTCCCTCTGCACAGCAGCATGCTGCAATTTTTCACCATTTAAATAATCCATTTTGCTATTATTCCTACCAAAATGGATGATCTTACATTTACTGACATTCTACTCCATCTGCCAGACCCTTGTCCACTCACCTAATGTATCCGTATCCCTCTGCAGACTTTGTGTCTTCTGCACACTTTGTTCTACCACTCATCTTAGAGTCAAATGCAAACTTTGACATGAGGCTTGGTACCCAACTCCAAATCATGTATGTAAATTGTAAACAACTATGTTCCCAACACTGACTCCCAAGACACACCACTAGCCACTGATCGCCAACCAGAAAAACACTCATTTATCCCCACTCTCTGCTTTCTGTTTATTCACCAGTCCTCTAACCATGCTAATACATTCATAGTAACACCATGCACCATTATCTTGTGCAGCAGCCTTTTGTATGGCTGCACGAAGGTGAAAAGCTTTGGAAGAAAAATGTCTCTTTTCAGCAATATTCAAACAATTAAACAAAACACTGTTTTAATTGATTTTGGATGATTTTACATGGGTTGAGTCTTGAACTTTGAACCTTCCAGCATAATTCATTTGCCCAGGATGTCACTAGAATTTCTTAAAGAAACTTATTTTCTGCATAACTTGATATTCAGAGATGAGTTGCTGGCTGAACTTGTGACCATTGCCTTTTCAATACATTGGTCCTTAATTAAATGCCCAGGAGAAATCCCAGCTCTGCTGTAGCTGATATGAGCTAACAGCAGCTTATAAAGTCAGCAGACATGGGACCTGACTGAACTATATGACTCAGTCACTCCTGATCCAGATGACTCAAATCACTCAGTGAGGAAGCTGAAGAATCATATGTTTTTTTTCGTCTGGTAGCGCAGGAGTTCAGTGCATATGTCAATGGAGGTACGTCTGTAGGGAACTGAGGCAGCAGGTCCTCTAAGTTGCAGCAGCTTCCTAGTTGGGCTAACAAAGGTCCAAGCAGGAACGTGCCACTGTCACTGGACAGACCAGGAATTCACTCTAGCAGTTGCTTGACTCCTACCCAAGGAACAATGGCTTCCATCCAGCTCCTGCAATCAGAAAGGCCCAGAGGGAGTACTTGCTACAAAACAACATCTTCCTTGCGAGTAATATTAGGTCAGAAATTCTTGTTCCTAAGGAATACTCTCAGTTGTTTTCATTATGGGAAATAATGTCTCTGTGCTAAAAGGGCCGCCTACGTTCTTCCTGAACAGGAAATGACAGCGTCAGGCAAAATAGTCCCTTCAAGATAAGATTTTCCACTGATTTATTTTAAAGAAACAGTTATTTCTTTGGCCTATGTTATTCAATGCTTTTCAATTATTTTTCCAGTGGCGCAATTGTTTCTAACAGGAAATCTAGGTTAATTCATGTGTAAGATATATATTTTTAAATCAACCTGCTGAAATATCTTATGAGCTTTTGTCTGATATGGGGAGGTGATGGTCCAGTGGTAATATCACTGATCATTAATCCACAGACACAAGTAATGCTCCAGGGACCTGGGTTCAAATCCCATGAAGGCAGATAATGGAATTTGAATTCAATTTCTTTTAAAATATTGAAATCAAAAATCTCATGAAGACCATGAAGGCAGTGTTGTGGGAGAACCCATCACGCTCTTTAGGGAAGGAAATCTGCCATCCTTACCCAGTCTGGCCTACATGTGACTCCAGACCACAGCAGTTGACTGTGAACTGCCCTCTAGACAATTAGGGACAATAAACGCTGGGATAGACAATGATGCCCTCATCCTGTAAATGAATTGGAAAAAAAAAGCAAGCACCCACAGATCAAGTGAGATTTGAACTAGACCTCCTGTTCTAAAGATAGGGACATTACCACCACACCACAAGAGGCCCCACATAGTTTTCTTCTTAGCTTAGCTCAATTGGTCATCTTGTAGTCTTGAACATGCAGGTACAGCTTCTCTTCCAGAAGCTCAGCCTGTGACCTACATGGTAGGGCACCCCCAAGGAATGACATAAAATCCAGTTGTTTGGACAAACCATTAAATTGAGGTGTTGTCTGCTTGCACAGACTGGGGAACAGAAGACCTCAACACATTCTTGGAAGTGATATACAAAGATCAGAAGGAAAGCAAGTTGTGACAAGGACAGATTTTTAATCCACAAGGGAGTCAGAGATTACAGGGTAGCAGGAAAGTCGACATTTTTGGTCTAGAGCTTTCATCAGGACTGGAGCGGGGGAAGGAGGCTCAGAAATAAATAGAGGTAGGTGGGATGGTGATAGGTGGATGCAGGTAGGGGTTTGTGGAGATTGGTCAGTGGGAAGGGTAGAGCGGATAGGTGAGAAGGAAGATGGACAAGTTTGTGTCAGGTAGAGGAGGCGGGGATAAGAAGGAGGCCTGGACATGGGATGAAGCTGGGGGTAGGGAGATTTTGAAGCTGGTGAACTCTATGTTGAGGCCATTGGGCTCTAAGCTCCTGAGGCAGAATATAAGGTGTTGAACTCCACCACACCTGGCACCTTACCCTGTAACTGCAGGAAATGCTACACCTGCCCCTACACCTTCCCCTCACCTCTGTCCTACGCCCCAGCAATCATTCGGTATCTGGCAGAGATTCACCTGTACGTCTTCTAACCTGGTCTATTGCATCCGTTATTCCCAATGTGGTTTCCTCTAATCAGAGGGATCAAGCACAGACTCGGTTACTGATTTGCGGAGCAACTGCGCTCTGTATGCTCCAATCAACACCACCTTCCGGTTGCCAGCTGTTTCAACTCCCCCTCCCACTTGCTTGGTGACATGTCCATCCTGGGCCTCCTCCAATGTCACAATGAGGTCACACGTAAACTGGAAGAACAACACCTTATATTCTGCCTCAGGAGCTTACAGCCCAATGGCCCCAACATAGAGTTCACCAGCCTCCTTGACCTGACACAACCTGCCTATATTCCTTCCCACTGACCAATCTCCACAACCCCTTACCTGCAATCACCACTCACCATCCCACCTATCTTCCCCCAGCCCCACCCCCTGCCTCTATTTATTTCTGAGCTCCCTTCCTCCTCTCCAGTCCTGATGAAGAGTCCAGCCCTGAAACATTGACTTTTCTGCTCCTTTGATGCTGTCTGACCTGCTGTGCTCCTCCAGCTCCACATTTTATTGACTCTGGCTTCCAGCATCTTCAGTCCTTACTATCTCCCAGAGGTTACAGGGGTAAGACAGGAAAGTAGAATTCAAGCTGTCTCAGGTCAACCTTATTCAATAGTGAAGTAGTTTATTACAGTCTTATATTCTTCCAATGCAAAGAGATGTAGTTAGGTTAATTGAATGGGCAAAAAAAGCCACATGGAGAATGATGTGGGAAAATGTGAGGTTGACCTCTTTGCAGGAAGATTTATTTAAATCGTGAATCACTGCAGAATGCCATGGTGCAGAGGGATCTGGGTTTCCATGTACATGAATTACAAAGAGTTAGTGTACAGATAATACAGTGATTCAGAAAGCAAATGGAATGGTCTCTATTGTGAGGGGATTGGAGTATAGTAGAAGTGAAGTCTTGCTACGACAGTACAGGGCATTGGTGAGACTGCATCTGTAGTAGTGTGTAAAATTTTGATCTTTTTTCTTAAGGGGATATATGTTCATTAGAGGCCGTTCAGAGAAGGCTTACCAGGTCTCAGCCAGCAATGAGATGAAGAAGTGGCTTTGCTGCTTGCTTTTAACTGATCAAAGTATACTAATGTTACCAGGACACCACAAAGAGATATCCTCCACTGCAGTTGGCTAACTTGGCCAGCTGGTTTGTAATGCAGTGGGAACCCAACAGTGTGGGTTCAGTTCCCACCATCAGCTGAGGTTACCATGAAAGACTTTCCTTCTCAACCTCTCCCCTCGTCTAAGGCATGGTGAACTTCAGATTAAATTCCTCACCTGTCGATTCTCTAATGAGGATTGGTGACTTTACCTGTCACTCTCCAATGACTGGTAGTGTAGGACCTTCATTTAATATCAGCTCTGAAATAAAATCTTCACTTTGCACTACACTGAAATGTAGGTTGAGAAGCAGGCCTGCAGAGAGTGGGTTAGATTTGCTTTCTTCTGCCTTGGAATGTACGGTATTGACTGATTGGATAGAGCAGGAGTGGAGATGGTGAGGGGTAGAGGGGACAGGGTTGTGAAATACCTGTGTTTGTATATGGAGGACTAAACAGCTGATTGTATCAGCAGGCGTTGACTAAAGTAATATTCAAAGATTGTTGCCAGGGAAACACCCCAGTCTTGATCTCGGCTCATTAAATGTAGAATTCCATTTTTGCCTTCAAAGGAAATGAGATTTCATTGTATGAAATTGAATGAATGGTCATAAAACACCATCTTTCATCTCCATTACCTGATGACGCAGTAGCCTGACTTTCGCGCCTGTACTTGCAATTTCTTCTGTAGTCAAGAGATGCCAGCTTTCGAAATTATACTTATTTTCCACATAAAGCTGTTTTCCACCATCTCCAGCTTTAGAAAAGCACTTGTGTTTCTTCAGAGTAATGTGATCCTTCTCTGACCAGCCGCCAAACAGATGCTGAAGTTTGGAACCTCACCAGCGGGACCAAGAAACTCTTTAGTCTTTCGGGGAAGGAGGGGTTGCTCTGAGAGCTCCAGTGTTTTTTTTGCCAATGGAATCAATCACCCACACTCACCCCCTGTACCCACCCAACACCACACCATACCATGGAGCCCCCACCCCTGTTGACATACACAGCTTTGCTCGGGCAGACACACCAATATCGGAAACCACTGCCAGGATGAAACAGCCGACGGTTCACTTGTTAGGACACACATCCTGAAACGTGACGTTTTTTCTATGGAGTACCTCACGAAGCAAGTGCCTCATTTATTTATGAAGAAGGCTCCCGACCCGAAACGTCAACTTTCCGGCTCCTGTGATGCTGCCTGGCCCGCTGTGCTCCTCCAGCTGCACACTTTGTTATCTATGCCTCAATTACAGAGCCTTGTTGGGATTTCGATCTGCTGCTGTGTGTTTTCG
Source organism: Rhincodon typus (assembly GCF_021869965.1). NCBI lineage: Eukaryota > Metazoa > Chordata > Chondrichthyes > Orectolobiformes > Rhincodontidae > Rhincodon > Rhincodon typus. Next base: position 8,298,063 of record NC_063369.1, read on the forward strand.
CCTTGTTATTTCCACTGATCAAAGATACACAGGATCATTTTTCTGCATCTGTTTGAGGCAGAGTTAGGGCCACTACCACTGACCTACGAGAGGCCATTTTATAGATTGTCTGTGCCTTTTAAAAAAATAAATCCCAATTAACATGTTCAGAGACGTCACCCACCTCTGCAGCAAGTGGGATTTGAAGTTGGCTCTCCTAGCTCAGAGATAAGAACACTGTTACTGCACGACAAGAAGCCCTCTGCAGCTTGGTTGTTCACTGCTTTAAAAGAAATAGGTCATGAGGCAATGAGACTGATTGATTGGATTAGGTCAGCATGGACTTGATGGGCCAAATGGCCTCCAACAGCACCGTATAAATCAATAAACAACTAAATAAGCATATACCCAGCCACCTCTGTCAGGCTGTGTACACGCACTTGTGGATGTAAGGATGTTTGGGTGTAGTAACTATGTTCTGCATGGTGTCTGGTCTTATCGATGAAGATTGCATTGTTTTTTTTCTCCATAGAATACCTACAGTGTAGAAACAGGCCTTTCGGCCCAACAAGTCCACACTGACCCTCAGAGCATCACACCCAGATCCATCCCCCCTAATCTACACATCCCTGAACACTATGGGCAATTTAGCTTGACCAATCTACCTAGCCTGCACATTTTTGGACTATGGGAAGAAACCGGAGCACGCGGACATGGGGAGAATGTGCAAACACCGCACAGACAGTCGCCCGAGGATGGAATCGAACCGGGTCCCTGGCACTGTGAGGCAGCAGTACTAGCCACCATGCCGCCCTGCAGAAGTCAGTGGAGAAAGTACCATGGGCTGGCCCAATGTGCTACAGGCAATTAATGTCTTCCAGACAGGAGAGGGGAAAATAATTGGTCAAGTGAACGGATAGGTTTGGGGCAATTAAAAACCTTGCAATTAGATAATAAGTAAGCTAGACCGAATGCTGGAACAAATGAGCTTGGCAAGCAAGAAAAAGGCATTTGTCATGAATAAAGGACACCCTTCTGTTTTGAACCATTTTTAAAAATATATTGTACGTGCTGTTCATTACACCATCTTCCTCAGCCATGTGCTCCTAGCTCACACCCTATCTCAACACATCCTGTGTCAACCAGCAAGCTGACTGTGTCTGTCACAAAAAATGGAATGGGTCCATTGTAACACATGGAATGGACTATGTCTACATTGCAGTATTAATATCAGTTCAGAAGAAGCTAGTAGATAACCACAAGAGAGAAAGGAGTACAAGGTTATCCTGAGAGGCTTAAAGGTTACACCAGATCATAGGGCTACTCTCCCATTATAGAGAGAGAGAGAGAGAAGACTACTGGTGGTTTAACCCGAGGGCGACCATATCTCAGGTGAGGGGAGATGTTAAGGAAGAGAGTCATTTATGGTAACCTCAGTTGGTGCAGGAATTGAACCCGCGCTGTTGGGATTACTTCATTGCAAAAGACCCATCCAAGCTTAGGTGAAGAAGTGTGGGAGAAGGCTTGTGTTGAGAGTAACTGTGGGTTTTGAGCTGTTGTGCTGAATGACCAGATTCTGTGCTGGAAATTCCACCTAATGAATACAGTGGGTGTTGCATTTATAAATGAATAATCAACTGTTCTCATTAAATAAAACTGTTGTATTGGCCAAATTGAAATTGCCTGGGTGACACGTGGCTCCGTGGTTAGCACTGCCACTTCGCAGTGCTAGGGACCTGGGCTTGATTCCAGCATAAGGTTACTGTCAGTGTGAAGTTTGCACATTCTCCCCGTGTCTGTATGGGTTTCTTCCAAAGATGTGCAGGTTAGGTGGATTGGCCATGCTAAATTACCTCATAATGTTCAGAAATATGTAGGCAAGGTGGATTAACTATGGTAAATGTGGGGTTACAGAGATAGGGTGGGATGCTGTTCAGAGGGTCAGTTCAGACTTGATGGGCTGAATGGCCTCTGTCTACAGTGTAGGATTGCACTGGGGAGGCAGTGGCCTAGTGGTATTATTGCTGGACTGTTAATCCTGAGACCCAGATAATATTCCGCCATGGCAAATGGTGGAATTTGAATTCAATAAAATATTGGAATTAAGAATCTAATAATGACCATGAATCCATTGTTGATTGCCAGGAAAAACCTATCTGGTTCACTAATGTTCATTAGGGAAGGAAACTGCCATCCTTAGTGGTCTCACTTACATGTGACTTCAGACCCACAGCAATGTTGTTGACTGTAACCATTAGGAATGGGCAATACATGCTGCCTGGTCAGCAAAGCCCTCATCCTGTGAATGAATTTTTTAAAAAAGTACTCTCGAAGGGATTTACAGGGTTGCAGGGTAAGATCAGAGGAGAGGAATGGATTGGGAGAAGGAAGGAAGAGAGGAATGAAGAATAAAATATATATAGAATTGGATTGGAATGTAAAGATTTACATTTATGTAGCACCTTTCACATCCTTAGGGGATTGCAAAGTGCACCTTAGAAGTGTAGCCAGTGTTGTAATTGAAATCACTTTGGTGATGCTCAATGAGGGATAGATATTTGCTTGTACTCTGGGAAGATCTCTTTCTTCGAAATAATGCCATGCAATTGTTTACATCCACTTGAGAGCATGATAATGATTCCGGTTCAATGACACAACTAACAGACGGCACTGCTGCCAATACAGCACTCCCTCACTTTATTCTTGTGCTCTATTTTCTGGAGTGTGAATTGAACCTTGGGTGAGCGTCTCTGACTTTTAGTCCGGGGAGGGAAGGCAGTTATTTAAAGAGGCAATTCTCCTTTGCCTGGCTAGTTACTGCCTTAAAGGAAAAGTGGACAACACACAACTATTTTTTAATCCAAAGGAAAATCAAGTGTTTGCTTTTCAGCATTAAGTGTTGTTCATGGGAATGCACAAAGGAAGTCTATTTCAAAATCACTGCTTTCCACTGAAACCTAAGTAGCCATCAACTGCAATGGATAGAATTCTCACATCCTTCGTTCACCAAATTGTATATTTCACACTCATACCACAGACCTTTCCTTCAATCCAACCCTACCCTTATTCAGAGATAGTAGGAACTGCAGATGCTGGAGAATCCGAGACAACAAGGTGCAGGGCTGGATGAACACAGCAGGCCAAGCAGCATCATAGGAGCAGAGAGGCTGACGTTTCGGGCCTAGACCCTTCATCAGAAAAGCG